>NC_140593.1:1041759743-1042248856 GCF_964204655.1 Triturus cristatus | reverse complement strand
CACATCCCCTTTGCTCTTCTTTCCTCCTTCCATTCTCCTTCCCTACCTCTGCCCTCCCCAATCCCCCCAACCACAACCACACACACACAACCACAACCACACACACAATAACACAAACACACAACCACACACACCACCACACACAACCACAACACACAACCACAACACACAACCACAACCACACACACAACCACACACACACACACAGAACCACACACACAACCACAAACACACACATACAACCACAAACAAAAACAACCACAACCACTCACACACACACAAACCCACAAACAACCACAACCACTCACACACACAACCACTCATAACCACAACCACACACAACCACAATCAGACACACACAACCACACACACACAACCATACACACACACAACCACACACACAACCACAACCACACAACCACAACCACACACAACCACAAACACACAACCACACACAGACAACCACCCCCCCCACACACACACAACCACAACCACACACACACACAACCACACACACAATAACACAAACACACAACCACAACCACACACACACAACCACCCACACACAACCACACACACACAACACACACACACAACCACAAACAGTTTTTTTGGCTGTCAGCATAAATACGCTGTCACCAAACACGATGAACACCTCGGGAAAGTTTGGGAAGTCACCCCCAACTTTGAAACCACTTGCTGTTGCAGAGTGTGCTGTACACATGGCAATACCTTGACACAGCAGACTGTTGCAAGGAATGCTTTGAGCCTCAGAGGCTGACAGACCTCAGTCTGTGCATTAGTTCACCCCGTCTTGGCGCTGCATAAAAACAGGGTGCCCACTGTCCAGCATGAAGTGAGACATTGTGATCGGGGCTGGAGATGCTGTTTAGCAATCTGCTTAGAACATTGTGTTTCATTTAGGGCATTAAACATAAAGGAGCACTGGCAACGCTGATAAAATGGATTTCATTTTGAGTAGTGACTAAGGGCCTCATGTAGGTAGCCTAATACCGGTCGGTAACGGCCGATTTTCGGTAATTATACCGTTACCGACCGGTATTTAGGCTTTTGCTATGTAGGGGGATCATTTCTGTATTCGGTAATTTACCGAATCGGTAAAATTACCGAATCGGTAATTTTACCGATTCGGTAAATTCCGAATACAGAAATGAGATGTAGGGGGAGTGTGTGGGTGTTGTCTGGAGTCGGTATTTACCACCAACTAATAGTTGGTGGTAAATTAAGAATGGATGTGTAAAAGCATTTTAAAGTGCTTAGAAGTGTGCAATGTGGCAGACATACATGCCCTTAGGGCATGTATGTGTGCCACATGTGCACACATGCAGGAATCAGGGGTGCAACAGGGTGTCAATGTGACACCCTGCCACCCTTGATTGTGCTCCCCCATTACCGAATCGGTAATTACCGATTCGGTAATGGTAACTGGCTCCCCATTGATTCCTATGGGCCTCCTGGCCCATAGGAATCAATGGGAAGCCAGTTACCATTACCGAATCGGTAATTACCGATTCTAAAATACCGACCCATTCCGATTCGGTAATTATTACCGACGGATTACCTACATAGCATTTACCACTTCATAAATACCGAATCGGTAAAATTCGGTATTTATGAAGTGGTAAATGTTAGGCTACCTACATGAGGCCCTAAAACTTTAAAAAAAGCCTGCAGTACTGAAATAAGCATTTGCAATGCAGTAGGTCTTGCATTTGCAAAAGTTTCAGCTATTTTCATTGTTCATGACAATGCCTTTTTTATCTATTTTATAATACAAACACATAAATAAATGGCATCATTTACAATGCCAATAGCTAGTGTTGCATTATTATCAGCAATGCCAACTGCTCACACTTTTATAATGCGAGACCTATTGTATTGCAAATGCTTGTTCATTTTGAAAGTTGGGAATCGCTGCGCAGAGGAAACTGCACTGAGGGCTGCTCCAAGTAAGTTTCCACGTTGTGTGTATGAGTGAGAATAGGCTTATGGTGTGTATGTGCCTGTCTGCAAGCGTGCGCCAGTGTGTGTGCTTATGTGAGTGAGTGTGTGAGTGTTTGTATGTGTCCTGACTACCGTTTTGTGACCTTTCGTTTGATAGCCCTACTACTTTATAAATTGACCAGCGGGGACTGCTGCATTCAGGTCTTGATGGGCAGATGTAAATTTCTGTCTTCAGTATATAGTGCCTCTGTCTCTGTATTTGATCTCCAGTGTTTGTTAGTATACTTAGGTCTCTCTCTGGGTTCTCCTGTCTCTGTCTACAGCACTTGGTTACTTTGACTCCTTCACTTGGTAGTGTGGCCCTCGTTCTAGCAGATCCAATGCCAGTCTGTGAGCTTGAACCCTGTGAGCAGGAATCTCTCAAATGCATGTCGCTTTCAACATTTCTGCATAGGCTTTTAGGGTCCTTCAAAATCTAAGTAGATCCTCCAATAGTGCCTGGTAGTCCTACCCAAAGTGCCATTCAGAAGGCATGCTATTCTGCACAGCATACTGGGGTAGAAATCATTTCTTATTTTTCATGGTTGTTAGAAAATGGTTTGTTTACTTTAACTTACTGCTTTTAAATCTAGCTTTGTGAGAGTGTCCTCTGCCAGTCTTGCTGGTACTGGCACCTGGCCCTGTGGTAGCACATGAAACCCCATGTGCCTCACATGTTTAAAATGACTTCTCTCATGCACTTATTTCATGTGCTTGTTCTCTACCTTCTAACTGCATTCTGTTTTTTTAAAACCTGTGCATTGGAACAGTTGGGGAGTCTGTCTACATAGTAAACAACCAATATGGCGAAGACACCCAGCTAAGCAAATGAAAGGCGGGCTGTGGCACAGACAAGAAGTGAGAGTGAGAGATTGGAAATGGAGGGTAAGAGGCTCGGTGGCAGGGAGAAGTAAAGAGAGCTCTGTGACAGGTGAACAGGTAGAAGAGAAAAAACACAACAATGGAGACTCAGAGGCCGGTGTTCTGGAACTCTGGGAATTGGTCAAAGGTTAAGCGAGAGCGGGGTATGGGTTAGATATGAAGAAAGAGAGTGGGAGAAAGGAAAGTAAGGCTAAAGTGGAGAAATTGTGGAGTTTGCGGAAGGTGAAATGATAAAGTGGCGCAGAGGTGATGGTTGATGAAAGGTGAAATTACTTGGGATTTGCTGGAGATGGGGAAGAGAGAGAGGTGGGCTGGGATAGATGTGTGCCAAGGAAAGCAATAGAGAGGGGAAGATGAAAGGAATGATAGATGGAGACAATGGGGAGTATTCAGTACATTGGAAAAGTGCAGGAGTCAACAAGGAATGAGTTCAGAGAAGCAGTACTAGATGAAACGGAAAGAGATGATGAAAGGGTGGAGGGCAACTCAGAGTGAAGGTTAGATGTGTGGCAAAGGGTACGAGGGGGAAGCTGAGGCTGAAGAAGTGAACACGAGGAAACGAGTCTGTAAAGGTGTGCAACTGTTACAGAGGGAGAAAGGGTGGACATGAAGGGGCTGGGTGATACAGGAGGTGAGAGGAAGCAATGCTGAGGGTTACAATGGCGTCTTAAAGGCTGCACAAAGTGGATAGTTGAACACTGGGGTAGGGGAGGCGTTTAAAAGTGGAGCAGGAGATGCAGGAATTGTTGGGATTCTGACAGGTGAGGAGAGACCAGTTGCCTGAGAAAGATGAGAAAGGGTGTGGGGTAAACGTTGGTTAGTATTGATACGAATACACAGCAATGCAAGAGTTGGGAGAACGGAGAGCAAAACTAAAAGGCAGCAAAAGGAAGAAGATGAAGAACTGAGGTGGTTTATTTGAGATCGGGTGATTTCAACTTGGCCAACATATTTGCCATTTGCACTATTTCAAAGTTTGTTAACGAATGCTGCATCTCAAGATACTCTCTGATGTGCCAATGTATGTGGGGATATTTTCAGTAGGATTCGAATAATGTGTGTTTGCTCATAAACTATTTCATTTGTATTTGCTCGAGATTTTTCAAAACATGTGCGTGATGTATTTAGCCAAAGGATAGATGCTTCACTACCAATGATTGCATCAGGCCAAGAGTTGTGTGATGTCACTTCCTGTGATGTTATGAGATGGGTCACAGGTTACATTATATACCTTCCTGTAATGTCAGTAGGTCAAAGGTCTTGTGAAGTCACTTACCGTGACATCATCTGGGAGTCAAATGGTATGTGATGTCACTTCCGCTACTCCTGTCATTTTGGTGAATTGTTGTCCTTGCTTTGCCCTCGTCTTAGTTTACTTAATTAATCTTTCTATGTTTTTGCCATTGACACACTTGTACGTCCCACACGACTGATCCACAGCATTCTTTGTAGGACAACTCCTTTCATTGTGCTCATGCATGGATTAGCCTTATCTGGAATACATACATATTTTTTGTCTAAAAATGTATTTTTTGTTGTTTATCCAGCACACGATTTTTCCAGCACCCAAACTACTTGAATGTATTAATTTATTGACTTTTTATATAGTGCTTACAAGGCACAAGAGCACCAGAGTGCTGTACATAGCAAGGCATGCAGAATCATTAAAAAGTTATCTTTTTTTTGTTTTGCTACGTATCTGATGCCCATCATGGGTCCTTATGTTTTTAAATACTCTAAACTAAGAGGAGGATCACCTGGTGTTTGAAGAAAAGCGTCAGGAGATTGACACTCTACATGATTATGCACTATGGGCCAGATGTACGACCATGTCATGTAGCGACTCGCAAATTGCGCTCATTTGCGAGTCACAATTTGCGAGTCGCTAAATTCCATATACAACAGTGTCTGAGACACTGTTAGCGATTCCTAATGGGATTGCATATTGCATGCCTCATGCATATTAATGAGGCACTCGCAATTTGCGACCCCATTAGGAATGGCTGGCCCTCCCAGGTATGGTGGCCTGCTGGGCTCAGCAGACCTCAATGTCTGGGATTGCTTATAAATAAAGCAGGTTTTTTTTTTAATGCAGCCCGTTTTCCTTAAAGGAAAACTGAATGCCATTTTCCTTAAAGGAAAACAGGATGCTTTTAAAAAAAGAGAGGTAGGCAGCCTGCAAGCCCTGCAGGTGCTGCTGTCTTCTTGAACCTGTGGCTGAGTGCAGACTAGACGAGTCAGACTCTGGAAGGAGGATCGATTTAGTGAGTACTGACTACTAGCTGCGCTGCATATTGTTGTATTCAGTTTATTGTGCAGTGTATGTATCATGCGTGTGAGTGCACTGTAGTCATCATGTGGCCCGTGACCGTACTGGCCAGAGCACAGCTGCTGACTTTGGTGTGTCCAAAAGTCGGCAGGTCTGCTCTGGCCATTACGGCCATGACTGCACTGCACACTGCGTCAAATGATAAATGTTGAAGCCATCGACGCTGAGACCCGAACCTGGTTCACCGACCTTAAGGGAACCTGGTTCGAGTATTGGCATGGTCGGCTCAACATCCTGTGATTCTGGGCAAATCACTTTAGAAAAAATAATCAACAGTCTCCCGTTCCCTGCCTGACAAAAAGTTAAGAAAATGATGCCTAACGTAAACGTTTCAAAAAAAATATTTTCCCAGAGGCTCGGAAACAGAAATATATATCTGGGCGTAGGCGGCGCGCTCATGAGAAGTAGAGCCATTTTTAACACGTAGCGGTATTCTGCTGGTGTGAATTCGGGTGCAGACTGCAGTGCTTTTCCGCTTGGATTTACCGGCCTCGACAAGCAGAAGTATTCTATGCAAAGAACTAGTGTGTTATTATTTGTTCCACATCTATGCATGATTTGTGCACGTTCAAATGCAAATGTTTGGCAATGGCCGCCATAGTCATAGCCAGTAAGACTGCTGGATGAGTTGAAATCCATTGTTCAAAAGTGCAGCTGAGCTCACGTGCCTCGAAGCCCAACCTGCGGCCATGCAGCCTTAGTTTCAAAGGAACAGTTCTGATAGTTATCGGCCGCGGTTGCTTTTACCTTATTTAACAGTACTACACTATTACTATTCGCAGACCAAATGGTAATGGAGTAGTACCGGTAAAACTTCCATGCAAACTCATAGTATGGAGGCTGAGGCACATATTTAACACATCTCTGCTAATCTTCAATGTACCCTGCCCGCGTTTATGTTACATCCTTCGCTGACGGGCTACTGTTTGAGACAAAATTACAGCAGTGAAAGAACATCTTCTCTAAGTTAGAACCCGATTCTTCCCTTCCAAATAACATATTTGCAAAATTATCAGCTACAGCCGATAACTATTAGAACTGCTTTTTAATAAAGGCGCCCATTTGCTTTGTGCAACTGTCCTTCAATTGTTCTAATTGCCTTCTCTGACCCTCAGAGGCAATTGGAACAATTAAAGGACAGTCGCACAAAGCAAATGTACGCCTTAATCAAAAGCAGTTCTGAATTATATTCGGGTTGGGTTCTCGCTCTATTAACACTCTTTGAAGTGCAGAGTGACTCTGCACTTCAAAGAGTGTTAGTGTTTATAGAGCAAGAACGCAGACTGGTGCAGAAAATGTTTCTCATAATGTAGGTGAGCTGCTGTTGTGTTGCAATCTTGAAAACACAAGTCATCACTATCCATGAATATTTATAGATGTAAACACATTTAGAATTTTGGACGATTGTCTGTGCACTGTCAGTGACCTGGCCAAAGAGGGCATGAAAAATCTAAAACTGGATCATATATTCAAAGCTGTTCCTAACAGGGGCCTCGGCCCCTAAATACTTTTCGACAGACAGGGCCCCCAAAATCCTTAAGGTGTCCCTGGTAATTTGCTTGAAAATGCACCATTTGCCCACCCTTTTTTAAAAAAATATTCTCGGGGGGAGAACCCCCCCCCCCCCCAATCCTCCTTAGCTTGTTCAGGCTCGCTCGCTCGCCACAGTGCACTCCGACGCAATTTTTACGCCCCACCACCTTCAAATGTCACCAGCCACCACTGCCAATGAGATAATTTCTGAGATTCCGCCCGGGTGAGGAGACTCCCCCACGTCTGCAGGGCCTTTGCGACAAGTGCGAACTCCCTTTGTGAATCAGGTCTACAGTGTCACTGTCTCAGATGTATGCTTGTGACCCAGAACCTGTGGTAGAAACCAAGCTGAGCATGCAGCACTTTGTGTCTCTTTAATTTCTTTGAGAATGTGCCCAAACCGCAGCAGCAGCAAATAGCTCTAATGTCCTATTCTAACAATATAAGATGGCTGCCACGTTTTGTCAATGCATCACAACTCAGCTCATGCAATTACACAGGTAGCTGGAGAGGCACACCAAAATGGTGCCCACTATTGTGAACAGAGATGAACTCCAAGACTGGTTGCTCTGAGTGCCATTGACCTGCCAGATGGTAGTTGGAAGGCACAAAGTCCAAATCATAAATCAATCCTCTAATCTGATTTAATTTAGTAGTTTACCTTTTAAAACGTATGAAAGGTGGATTGTAATAAACCAAAACTTAAATTGAATTTATAGAGTGGTGGTAAACTTACTATAGATGCTAAAATGATCATTCAATCTTGTAGAAAAGTATTGAGAGTATTTGTTGATATGTTATAGGCCGTGATTGTAAAAGCCATAGAGAGATTTGAAAATGGTACAAGATCCCAGACACATTGACTCCAAGTTTAGTGAAAGGTTGAATACATTTGTCAAAGCGAGTACTTGTGCGGACACTTACAGGCAATAAGCAGTGACATTTCAAGTTGCTGAAATCCAAGATTTTGACTTTTATTCTGATGGAGAAATAGGAAAAGAGAGATGATCACATAATGACTAATCGATGTGTTAAATCTTGAAATGGATACCAGCGGGGGGAGACACACTTCCATTCATCCACTGACATCCTGACGGTCTCCAGGGCTGGCAGGCGGACAGGCTCTTCTCTAATGGGAATCATTTCCAAGATTCATTCTCCATCCAGCAGAGCCTGCCATCCCCTGAGACAACCAGTGAGAAGCTTTCTGTGAATGGATGTGACCTATACTTCCCCCAGCGGGCATTCGTCACTTGAAAGCACATCAGTGTACGCGGTACTGTGTAGTCACGCCGCGGTGTGTCGTGCTGCCCTTGCTCTTGAAGCAGCAGCGTGCAAAGATAACACTTCTATCTACTTGAGCACGTGAGCTGGTTAAGAACCAAAGCAAAGAGGTGCAGGGAGCAGGTGGAGGACAGTGGTGCAAGGCCGTCGCGGCCCCTGCAGGCAAGCGCAGTGGGGCGGAGCGGGGGGATGTCGACAGATGACAGAATAGGATTTATTTATTTATTTAATTTTCTCTGTTCCGTCGTCTATCGACTTACCCCACCTCACTGCGTTTACCTGCAGGAGCTGCGACTGGTCAAAGGTACATATAAGCAGGGCACAAGTCCTAAAAAAAGAAGTGGGGGGACGCTCCAAGTTAGGTGGTGTCACCGGAAGTGACCTCACAGCCGGAAGTGACGTCACGAGATGGAGTCCCCACTTATTAACAAAGGTTAGAAGGCGATGGGGGCAGGTTCAAAGGGAAAAGGAGAATGTTTACGTTGGAATTAGTCACCGTATTGACACTCAAAGGAGCGGGGAAATTAAAGATGCGCTTGTTCGGTGCGTATTTATTGCCCACAGTAAATTTGCCGGTCTCCGTCTGAAATGCATAAACACATACTGACCTTTTCTAATATACGGCCACGAGCGCCCGTCTGTCATACTGAACGGCTCCATCAACGTGAAACAACTTAAAGAGCTCTGTTCGCCCTCTCTCGACAATAGAAGGTTAGGTTTGGTGAGTGCTGAGCGCGCGCGCAGGCTCGGGTACCGGCTACATCTTTTGGGCAGGGTGGACGGCGTCCACCCGGTAAAAACCCGGTAAAATAAGTGGGGGGACGCCGTCCACCCGCGTGGTACCCCAACTCGAGCCCTGCATATAAGGGCCCACACTGAAAGAAAACTGACTTTTTTAGGTCTGGCTTGAACCTTCAGCTGATACCATACTTAATGTGTTCAACCTAGAAACGGGCTCTCTGGAGCACTACAGAAAAGGGCTTTGGCTCCGCTCAAATGTTGGTAGCCAGGACTACACATTTTGATTTGGCATAAGTTGTGCGCTTTCACAGAACAAAGGGCTTCCCCTTCATGCAGCTGAGATTTTGTTGTTTATTTATCCAGCTGCCTGAGCTCGAACTTTCAGGGGCACACATGACATTCTAATGCTCTTAAAGTGTCCGAGATAACTCAATAATTAGAGTGTTTGTTCTCCACTGGCAGCAGCCCGGATGGGAGGTGAGGAATGTATTGCAGGTCCAGCACCCTCACTTTCCATCATTAACTTTAGACTTCATAGTTGTGTTTGAGAGCAGCATGGGATTGGGATTCCCAGGGCGACATTAATTCACCTGTATTTTTAGGTCTGGCTTGACAGTGCAACTGTCGCCTGGACTTATGTGATCAACAAAAACGAGCTTTCAAATTACTACTAAGAGGGAGGGGTTTTAGACACCCCCCACATATTGGTTCCACTGACCGCAGGATCTGATTGGGACATATTTGTGTGCTTTCACTAAAAAGGCTGCCCGACTTGCACTTTTTGGCTTGCAGAAATGCATATCCTCGATACAGCAGGGCTGGGTGCCAATGATCGTGGTTATATGCGTGATTTGTTAATATTATGAAACAAAACTCCATGTCTCAGAATGCAAACTGTTGTGGGCTAAACAGGCAGAAGCCGCTGAGGGTGTCACACATGAATTGGGGTCCCTAGGCAACTGGGCATAAACTGTCTCCAAGGATCAGCCGCTCCATCCATGAAACAAAAATCATTTATTTCAGGGGCGAAGGCAGAGGCGCCCGTGTGTGCCCTTCACACTTGAAAGAAATTATTTATTTCTTGGACTGACCTGCGCTGCTCATTCCTGCAGGGTGCCTAGCACAGAGCGGGCAAACGTGACATCCTACCGCCCCTGTAATAAGAAAATTCAAGTCAAAACATTATCTCGCGATAACAGCCTCCTATATATTATTTATGTGTTGTAAACCTGTGCGAAATTGAGGTGCAGTGTCTGAGCTGTGCTCAGGTACAAGGATTGCTGCGAGCCAGCGATAAGGTACATTGTAATTACTAGTGTGTTCTCGGATCTGTAATAGCAACAGTGCTGCAGAAGTGGCTCCAAGCAGTGACGTCACAGGGGGTGGGCCTACTGCAGGACAGGGTTGAGGTGCATCGCTGGCGCTGTTCGTCGGTCTCGGATACAGGACAGCAGGAATCAGGGCAGGGCAGGGCAGGATTGAGGTGCATAGTCTGAGCTGCACTGTATCACTCCACGCCCCTGCTCTGCCCAAGTATTGAGCAGCATGCCATGGAGAGCTGTTAAGTTACAACTGAGATGGTTTAGTACTTGGTACTAGTACTAACAAGGGAGTAGCCAGAAAATGTAAACACCCCCCACTTTAAACTAAATCTCATGGCATCAAGCAAGGGAACCCAACTCCCCCTAGAAGAGCCCCTTGTCTCTTCCATCCAAGCATCTATCCATTCATCCTTTCACCCTTCCATACACCCGCAGACATTTGCTATTTTACTTTTACATTCTGTTATCGATTCATTCTTTCATCCATAATTCAGCCTTTCCCATTCCATTTATCCTGCCATCCATCAATCCGTCCATCCACTCTACCATCCACCACTCTGCCATCCCTCAATTCACCCATCCAATTTGCTGTTCACTCATCCTTTCACCACGCATCCATACCTTTACACTAGCATCCTTTCACCTGCCATCCTTCCATCCCTTTATTCTGCCATCCTTTCACCTGTCCATCTACCTATTCATTCACTCACTCATTCATCCATCCATCCCTTTACTCTGACATCCTTTCATCTCTCCATCTACCTAACCATTCGCTCACTCCTCCATTCATTCCTTTACTCTGACATCCTCTCACCTGTCCATCCACCCATCAATTCACCTCTCTACTCTGCCATACTTTCACCTGCCTATCCATATATCCATTCACTCAGTCATCCATCTACCCATCCATTTACTCCTCCATCCATCCCTTTACACTTCCATCCTTTCCCCTGTCCATCGACCTATCCGTTCACTCATTCATCCATCCGGTCATTCATGTCTTTACTCTGCCATGCTTTCACCTGCCCATTCACCTATCTATTCACTCATTCATCTATCCAGTCATTCATCCCTTTACTCTGCCATGCTTTCACCTTCCCATTCACCTATCTATTCACTCATTCATCTATCCAGTCATTCATGCCTTTACTCTGCCATCCTTTCACACACTCAGCCATCTACCCACTCACTCATCCACCCACTCAATCATCCATACTTCCTGCCATTCAATAGTTCTTCCTTATTTCACATCTTTTCTTCTTCCTTGCTCCTGCTTGCCCTTCTCATGAAGTTGTATTCCTTAATAGTATACTATATATAGTATACTATATATAGGGGAGAGGTTGTGGTCTCACAGCTAGACTGCAGACCTTTGTGCTGGGAAACCAAGGTTCGAGCCTCGGGGTCGACTCCACATGCTGTGATTCTGGGAAAATCACTTAAACTCCCTGTGCCTACCAAAAAATGAATGTGTCCTTGTGTAACGAAACTGCTGCTCATGTAAAGCGCTCCAATACCTTCGGGTCGAGTTTGCGCTATATAAAATCTGCAAAAAAACCATAGCGTTAAATATGAGCTTTTATCTGCTAGGATGCAGATAGAAGAGGATCATAAAATACCCCACCCCACTGTAGCTGCTAAAGCAGGGGGTTCACAACGCTCCTGAGTTCTAGAACAGCAGGTGCGCTGCAACTGATGTGTGAGGTATGGTGGTTAGGCTGCCTGTGACTCTGCGGGTCTGAAACAGGAAGCATTTGTAGATCTGTGTGTGGGCTTTAGTACTGGAAAGCAGCAGCGGCTCCTCCATTGGGGCGTGGGAGCATCGCCCCACTGCTTTCTCGCAAACTACCATTTTATGTTTCTGCACTGCGAGAAAACAGAAGTGCCTGGTTGGGGGCACAGTCCTGCTCAAGGGCAGGGGGGAGTGGCTTTCCCACTGTTGTGGGCCCTGACTGTTTGGTAGGCCCTCTGGGGCCAACTAAAGCAGTCATGCGCACTCTCCCTTTTTCTCTATGTAGGCTGCATGCAGCCTCCATTGAGAAAATGGCCTCTCTACAGGCGCCCGGCCAGGCGCCATCTGCACAAATAACAATGCTGCCATTGCAATGTTGTGATTGGCTTAGGGGAGGGGAGGGAGGCTGCCTAGCTAAAACGCACACCCATCCAGGAGCAACAGGAGCTGAGGCGGCGGCGCGTGATCTGGGGTAAGGTACGTTTTAAAATTTTTTAATTACCAGGCCGTTCCCCCCCAGCGAACCCACGCGACTCAACCCCCCCACCCGCCCGTCATGTCAACCGCGACTGACTGCTATGCTGGCACCACTCATCTCACCGTCCCGCAGCATTCACCTCACAGCCACGCAACCACCAAACACCTCACTGAGACACTGCTACTAGTCAGCTCACTGTCACGTAGCCACCGGTCACCGAATTCCACCGCTCACCTCACTGTCCCACAGCCAAGTCTAAGCTCGCTCCTTCACAGCCACCACTCACATCCCTGCTGCCATGAAGCCCACTCACCTCAGCGCCATGGTGCCTGCACTCATCTCACTACCACAGAGCCTTCACTCACCTTACCTGCACACATCCATCACTCACCTCACTGCCACGCAGCTTTCTAACGGGGTACAATAGGGATGCTCAGAGCACAAGTACAGGATTGTTCATTTTGAGGATTTCCATCCTATTACCAACTGTACATTTTAAAATACGTAAAACCGTAATTACAATTTAAAAAATAAAAACGTCCCAATACAACAAATTAAGCAGTACGACACCTCATGAAAACAAACCAGGCTGGTTGTAACATTCTACTGGTAATGGAAACATATTGGCTGCACTTCCACAAGTTCCACATTTACAGAGGTGACAGGGACAGTGAATATACTACGTGGTACCTTCTGTGAAAGGTATGCTGCCCTCTTGTTTGTCAGGAGGGAAATGGTCCCGACACATTTACTAGTAACATGCAGTTTTTGTTATAGCGCTTGCGTTTGATTGCTGTTTTGAGCGATGTAAATTGCAGATACTACTATTGTTACTTAATATCGGAGCCTCTACCTTACTAGTCATGCTGCGAACAAAGTATAATAGAAATAGTATTATTGTGCAATGAAAGGATACTTGAAATATGCCCCAGAATGTTTTTGCATAAAATTATTTTCTTTTGTTTAACAAATAAACAAATCACTGGATGCGCCTTCATGGAGAATGAAACGTTTACGTGTAACGCAATGTGTAATTTGGATAGAACATGTAACACCTTCCTCAAGTAAAAACGGGAAACAGTGTTTACAACGCTGTCATTTCATCGTGCTACTATTACAACGTGGCTGTTACAACGACCGCGTTGCATTTACATCGGAAGTCATTATGACTTACACTAGGGGACGCTGAGGTATTGGAAATGAATTTCAACACCTTCACTACTGTTGCGCAAACTGGAGTAGGAATAGTAATTAATACCAGTGCGCCCCCTAGTGCACGTCATTGTAACAACCGTGTTGTAAAAGCACATGATGTAATGAGCCATATTTGAAAAAACACTCTGTGCTGTTGGCGGCATTAGATGTCGCGGTGCAGGCATGTTTATATTTGATTCTGGTTACAGCACAATACGACTCTGCGGTTTAGGAACCTGTGTGCTATCACTTTTTTGTGTTATCCTTAAACAGGCTTTTGCTTTTGGGGTATCACCGTACATTTCACTTTGACCTTTGACTTGCACGTGTTTATGATACAGGATGACCTTCTGCCTCTGATGTCATACATCACAATTCGAACACATTTGCCCCCTTTTCCATAAGATTCCCATTGCTTGTCTTGGGTGAACGGAAGTTCATTTTGAGTTAATATTTTAATATTTTGAAGAGTCGTTCCACGTGGCAGCATTAAGTATTGATGGTGGGCTAGAGCTCGATGTTAGCCTTAAATAGGTCCATGTGGACCCCATGTCTTGCATTTGTTTATTTACTTTCAGCATTCCTGGTTGTTTAGAAGGCAATTTGTTCGAAATAGGTATATTGTTTCTCTCCGTCACACAACTCCCCTTGATTTCTCTCACTCACACAGCTCTCCTTGGTTTCACTCCCTCACACAACTCCCCTTGGCTCTCTCATTCAGAATGTTGTAGTGAAGTCACTGTTGCACTTTATTTTTTTAAAAAGGTGTTTCTTGCATGGAAACAGAAAATTAATTTAAGGAAATAGTGTTATCATATTAATGTACAGCACTGCACATTCAATGAATTTACTTATTGTATAGTTAAAACCATTACAAGTGTATCAATGTGTTCAAAAGTTAATATGGGCAAATGATAACATCAACAAACGCAAAGATTGTCCTCTATAAAATTAGCAATTTCTTAAATAATAATAATAATAATAAAAGAGCTTCTAAAGCGCCTGGTTACACTAGCTAGTGTGTCCCCGCGCTGCGGCCGGAAGATGCTACATGAGATGCGATAAAAAGCAGGTAGAAACAAACAGAAGCTCTATGTCTGGAAGAGCCATGTCTTCAGTTTTTTCCGAAAGATGTTTTCAGATTGTTCCATCCGAAGATCCAGGGAAAGCGCGTTCCACTGTTTAGCGGCCAGGTAGCGAAAAGATCGGCCCCCATTCTCATTTTTTTAATAACGTGGAGTATAGGGGAACAGTAGGTTGTATAGGTAATTCGGACCTTTCCTCATCAGGATCCGTTGACTAATGCATAGGGTCTTAAATAGAATTCTTTCCTTTACTGGGAGCCAATGTAAAGTAGTTCGAGCATTTTTGGACGAGGCTCTCCTAGGAAGCATCAGGACTAGGCGGGCAGCCGCGTTTTGAATGTATTGTAATCTTTGAACGCTCTTGCTACTGGCGCCTAAGTAGAGTGCATTCCCGTAGTCCATTCAAGAGGTGAAAAGTGCGTGGACTAGGGTTTTTCTGGCAGCTACCGGGAGCACATCTAAGGTCTTCCGAAAGCCTTTCATTATGCCAAAGCACTTTCCAGCCACAGTCCTGGTGTGGTGATCAAAAGAGAGATTAGAGTCTAGCCACATCCCCAGGTTCTTTACCTGCTCCTTTGGGGTGGGGGTGGGGGTGGAACCCAGAGTCTGTGGCCACCATCTAGGTGACCATAACGCGGTAGCTTACCCACAATTAGGGATGCTGCAGATCACCTCTAAGGTGCACTGGCAGAGTCTGCTGCAAGTCCAAACACTGGCAGAGCAGAAGTGCTACTTGTCAAGACTGGGATGCATCGTGAGAGCAGTGAGTTAAATGGGGAATAGTTACAGTGCAGCAAATGCTGATTTTGTGCCTGATAATAAGTGTGGCGGTGTGGAAACAGGGTGGCATGCCACTGCCCCTCTACCACACCACCAAACTCCATCGCCAACCACCCGCCAGATTACAAGTCGTAATCCTGGCGGGCAGTCCTGCGGCAGCTGGCCCATGATGCTGCCTTCCGAAGGTTCATGGGACAGCCACAGCTTGTCCCAGCAGGGCCTGGCCTGTAAAGTTCATGCCGTGCTGGAACTGGGGGTGCAGAAAGACCGAGGGGCACACCATGTGCCTCCCTGCATGCACCCCGTGCACCAAGGCCCCACGGGGCCCTGTAGGGTCCCCTAAGTTTTTTCACCTTCCCATCCTATTTGCATGACTTTTTTATGTTGTCTATATGCATTGCTTCAAACCAGAGTACAAATGACAGAAAACGAAACTCAGATTTGCAATACGGTGGTTTCTCTTGACAAGAACCAAATGAATATAGTAAAAGAGAGACAGAGGAAGCCCCTGGAGATCTCCCTGGTGTTGGTTTTTTTTCATACTTCTTAAACCCTTTGATGATGCAGGCTACTGCGTGTATAATGCTCACTCTAGTGCAGTGTGAGGTAGTTCTCGGGATGTAAAAAAAAGTGAAAACTTTGAATTCAAAGAGCGTTCCCCCTCAGAATATTATGAAAAAAATAGATCAAAAAAGTGCCTTTTTGTAGCTCAGTTTACACATAAACTGGCTAAAAGTCTAGATGTGTTGAAGGGATGCGAATGAAAAATTCCAATAATTCGTGAGATGCCACTTAAGTCTTACTCTTTTTAGAGGTGTTGGCGATTCGGCCCCCCCAAGAAAACCTTGAAAACATGAATTACTTTGGATTTGTCTCCACAATTTTCAGGAAAAATTGGCTATATTGATTGGAGAACGTTTCTGCCAGTTATAGACCAAAGCTGTTTGACATGTCACCAGAGCTTACAAAAATGTGTGAGAGAGGGATACATGAACTTTAGTAGATTCCGTCTGGTTTAAGAATAACACCTAAGAGGGCATGCCTATACACCCTTCCTGAATTTACTAAATAGACATGTTTCTATAGGCGTGCTGGGCGTGCTGAAGCACCCCCAAAACAATTACGCTGGAGTTCCTAAGCTGAATGAGCAATTAAGATAGCTTTAAAGTTTGTTTTTTATCTTGTACCATTTAATGTGCATTTATAGACTGAGGTCAAATGTCAGGCTATGTATTCTCACATATTGCGGCTTATTCTTTTAACATGAAGTTTGGTGTTTACCTTCCTTTTCTGACTGCAAACCAAGAGGTTTTTGTAGAGTGAAATTATGTGACAATCTTGCTGAGGCAAAGGGAGAGTTGGTAGGATGTCATTTTTTCTAACCCACACCAAAATTCAAATGCCTGAAAATGAATTGTACAAATATTTCAAAATGTATCACCATTTAGAAAAGTTCAAATTAAGCAAGTGTCATAGAAACAAAGATTTTAATAGGACCAAAACAAATCAAGAAACTTCACTTGGTGATGCTCAAATGACAAATATTCAATGAAACCCAATATCTACATTATTGTTTGTGAGCTAAATAGATGTATCTGTAAAATTCCCTGTGCAAAATTAGTGGTAATTTCAAAGTGAGAATGCTCTTTTTGTAAAGGACGGTGTGCTACCACACCATGTTTTAGTAATATTTTTGCAACAGTGTGCTCCAAATTGCACCACTGGCTGCACACATCACCCTTACCACTCTCTGGAGATGGCACATTTGCTACACTTGTTCTTTGTGTGATGCTTGGATTTTTCAGAATTCCTCTGAGTTGAGTGGTGTAGCATTCATTGCAACACCCCCACTCTGAAAATTGTTCCAGCACCCCTGCATGGTTCTGTCTTAGCCAAGCCGGTTGAGGTTAAAATGCATTTATTGTTTTTCCCTTCCCCCAGCCCCTCTAACAGCCATGGAGATGTATCCCAATCATTACGAATACCACATTGGCTCTTCCATATTGGTGCCTGTTGCCATAACAACTCCGCCAGTTATTTAATTCGAGGAGGCAAATGACAAACTCATGCTTCACAAACTACTAATGCAGCACCAGCAAAAGACCATGCACAGGATAATCCTTGCCAGGCCTAGGTCTTGTGCAGTTGCATCAGTCAACTGTTAATCCTTGCACTCCCATGGTCATGTGCTCCTCCTGCATAAGCATTACACTCACAGGCTTCTCTGTTTTTTGTGTCTGATCACTGTGAGCAGGGCCGGACTGGGGGGGTTGGGGTGCGGCCGAGCTGTTTGCCATCGGCCGATTTCGTTACAGGGGCTGATATTGCAACTATGCTGCAAAAACGGCCCTGTAACAAAAACGGCCCTCCAGGGGCCCAAAACCGGCCCCCACCCTAGCAGCCCACTGGGGAAATGCCTGGTGCCCGCTATGGCCAGTCCGGCCCTGACTGTGAGCATCTAGCACCCCAGGAATGCTTTTACCAAAAATATTTTCTTTAAAAAACTATAATACTATAAACTATGTTGAGTATTTGTTTTCACAATTATGTTCTGCCAGACTACCTAATCTGCCACATAATGTGAACCGCTGTGGCCTGTTTCTATGATTACTCTTGTTCCGGTTTGGATTGCAAGGTAGCCCTTGTTGCGATATCACAAACTTCACGAGCACCAGGAATCTTATGGAGGTCCTCAAAGGGGTCCAATTCTAAATTCCTGTCAAGTCAAGCGAATGCTATTACACCTTGCTCTATTTGTGGAGTAAAACCTGGTGGTGAGAGACAGAAAAAAATTATAATGAGAGAAAACTCCCACGGTGGGGGCCATTAATGTTTTATTTTCCAGGAAATAAACTCCTGCTTTGGGAGTTTGTTTCTGAAAAAAAATAAAGTTTAAAGGTTTGGTGAAAGGTCAACAAAACTGACAGCAGCCAGTCACTCAACGTTTTATACTTTGAAGGAGACTGCCATGACAGTGGTTTCTATCAAGGTATAGAGATGACACCTGGGCTGGCAGATAGTAGTCCATAAGAGTGGCAGAGGTAGTGTCCTCTGCCACCCTGACAGATGGAGTACAGTCTGCCAAAGCCTCAATCAGGCCTTATGCGACAGTAGGTAGCAAGAGCTACCAGGAGCGACAGGCATCTGACATGGAAATAGACATGAGGAAGCGACATAAAAGAAAAAAAGCAAAGAAGAGCCATTTAAAGGCCATTTTAAAAGATCGGATTCTATGGGTAACATCTGGAGTGTATATGGACACTCGTACAGAAGAAACCATAAAGTTTGTAGTGGACAACATGTCCTTCAGTCTCTCGACGTGTCACTGCCAGGACACATCATGTGGGAATTGAGGCCACTGAATTGATTAGTGAAGGCAGTAAGAGACTCTGTTGAATCCAGGCCTAGCCATTGAATTTCACCTTGCCACACAGATTGCAACTCTGGACACTTCTAAACCTCCATAAACTAATTCCACTATACCTCACTCTTTCTTTCAACATTGAATCCCTCCAAACTTGTAGCCTCATGCAGGAAATGGCTCCCTTGCTGTGTTCAAGGAGCTCTTGACCTTTCTCTCAACTTCTTCTATACCAGTAGGATGAAAATAACATTCATCGCTTGAACAAAGCAGTGATTGGCAAGTCACAAGTTCAACCCTCGACAAGGTGAAATCAGTGTTACATCCCTACAAATGTCGGTATATTGAGTACCATAAATTGGATGGCAGTAACATGTAATTTTCAGTGTTTAGAAAAAGGTATGAAGAGCCATAGAAATACAAGTGATTATTGGAAAGCATCCTGAACAATTTCTTTCAAGAGGAAATATAAGCCGATGATTTGAAAGCTTTAAATAACATGCCATTCCTCACACAATCCTCTTCCATCCTGAGCACCCTCAACAACTACAGGCAAGATACCAATTAACGCGTTCTCGATATGCATTGAGATCACTTGTTTTATGTAACTTAATGACTATGTCAATACTCATGACGTCCTAGCAGATGAGCTGGTCAGTTTCTAAGCATAAGGACTACTAAATCCTCCGTAGTTACCCATATGGATGGAACGGGGGCTTCTACCTTCAATCTCCTTGACCTACTTACTGGCTGTTATTGACAGCGTTCATAACTCAACATCTCGGCTGCAACTTTGTGACTTTGGTGTTCAAGAAAAGACCCAGGAAATCATCTCTTCTTTCTTTTCAAATTCCCTTGAAATCATCTTGGCCCATATTTTTCCTTCTCTCCCCATAATCTCACTTCTAGCATCCCACAAAGCTCTGTCAGCACTTGATCTTTTACAGCATCTGCTGCAGACCACTGCCCTAGCTGATCAAAGCCCTTGGCCTTATCTGGTTCAACTATTCCAACGACACCCAGATACTGTTAAAAATGAAGCCATAATAATATATTGACGGTTCCCGTTGCGTTCCCATATGATTGCCAACCATGGCTGGATGACCACAAATCGCCTTAAGCTAAATTCGAGCAAATCATGATATGTTGCTATTTGAGACCTCTGCTACCCTCATGTGTGTGACCTAATGAACAGGGCAGCTAGTCCAATCCTCATCCTTCTATGAAAAGCCACCCTGATTCAGATCTCAGATTTGGATCACCAGTTTAAGATGGCTGGCTAGATTTTATACTGTCCACCACCACACCCTAATAAAAAAAAGACTATACAATCTGTGAAAATGCTTTAACATGGATTGCTTCCTATCTCACAGACAGAAAAGTATTGACTACCTACCCCTTTCACATCAACTCCTCACACACAACACTGTGGCATTCCTCACTGGTCCACCATATCCCCTCTATTATTCAACATCCTTCCAAATCTAAATAAATCTTACAACCTCACCTGTTACGCTATGCAGATGACTCACAAATAATCTTTTTAATGGATAGTCCCGAAGACGTATACAATTCAAACCTCGATGACTGCCTTTGAGCCATAAACACATGGATGATGAAAAATAATCTAAAATCAAAAGCTGAAAAAACTGAGATTTTTGACAGTCGGCAATGGCAAAACTACCAGCCTACCACCATATGACCTAAGGAACTCGAAGAAGGCACTGTTTCTCATCACAATCTCCTAAATTCCGGAACTCACTACCAGCCAGCATTAGAAGCAGCCAGGACCATATATACTTGTCAAGACAGTTGAAAACGTGTCTGTTTCCTAGATATATGCACAACCTGTGGATAGGTAGCAAAGCCCAGGAAACAGTCACACCTTTAAGCCCAATCCTCAGCTTCCAACCCATAAATTGCTAACAACTCAACTAGCAAACTACTTCATTATGCAGGTAACCAAAGTGCTAACCTATGGCCCGCTGTGACATTATATGGTTGTGTACTTCCATATATAACTATTTTGGCCCACAATAATACTAAAATCGTAGTACGTAGTAATCAGCAACAAATTGCAACTTATACCTATTAAATTCACATAATAATGTCTGCGATGAAGGTTATCAATAACCATTACTGTACAGCCAAACATCACCAAATGAAAAGGCATGGAGTAACTGAAGAGATCTGCCACACATTACCGGACAGTTTTGGGGGACTTTAATAAAGTCTATTCACTGCATGTCCCAATTATCTATACAATCTGTCCACTTTTTACATCTCACATAGACACTCAGATATGGGATGATAATGAAAATGCCCCTCTCTACAGATCTTTCCACTTCCTTCTCTCTCCAACCAAGTCAGCACATAGCCACAACTATGCTCAAAATCTCGGATTGGACAACTCAGTGCAGTAACCAGCTAAGTTGATTATCTCATTGGATATACCAACAAGGAACCAGCAGAGATGTTCAAAGCTAACAGCATAATGAAAACCATAAAACTGCACATCTATCTCTAACACTTCATCATCCAACACACTGCCATGTGCCGCATCCCATAACACGATACCTGCACCTCTGTGGTCATCATGCAAGACATGGAAACACTTCCCATATAGGATCATCATAAACACAACATCCTTCCAACCACACACCCTAAACGGTGTAGCATGCTACTCATGCAAGCAAGCGCTTCAGCGCCCCACATAGGGTAGCAAGTGCTATATAAATGTTGCAAAACAATACAATACATTAAGAGTGTCTTTCTTCACCCGAGAATACTTTCCGTTGCTTGACGTACTTCATCAGGATCAGATGACTATTGTTCTTGTCTAGATTATGGTCCAACTATGTGCACCAGTCTCTTACACTGTCACTGATGGGCCAGAATACTGCGGCAACACAAAGAGTCCTTCAATATCTTCTACATCATCAAGTCTATCTCAGCGCAAGCCCTTCTAGTGGCAGATATCACAACATGGTCCTGGGAGAGTGCAATTTTTTTTGCTGCCTTTTGAAGAAGTTGGAAGGAGCAAATGTTTATACAGCAGTCGACCGGTGCACATATAACTGCAAAACTGCACTGCATTAGTGTTTTGTAATTTTTCTGCAAGTGTCTTTGAAGAACCAGGTGTTGTCTTGTTTATTAAAATCATGAGGCAACTGCTCCCTGACAGAGGCAATCGCAGAAAAAGCAAAATTACACAATTCTGGGGCTGAAAGCAGTTGCTGTCAAGCTTGCTCAGCAGTTAACCTCCCGCTGTTGACATCTGTGTCCAGCCCCCGCTAATCATATGTCGTTCCTTTCTGATGTTGATAAAAAAAGCATCATTGTGATGGGAGAATAATAATATGTTTACCACACTTCCAAACCACAGGTTTGTGACTGTGAACACTATCTATATCCATGTGATGTATTTTCATTGTGTGAGTGGGAAATAAAAGGGAGCGCTGACAGTTTTTGGGAGCATATCGCCAGGCGGCCCTACAAGCACCTCTGTGCAAGATGGCGACACACAGTGATGACCTGTTTCTGCAGGGAGCATTGGTGGTTAGCAGTCTGGAGAGGGCTGCTTTTAGATAACTGCTTAGGGATTTTACTTAAAAGTCTACAACAGACACATCCTTTCTAAGGTGTATTCTAGTATCACTTTCAGCTTCAAAACATATGGAGCAACATGTATCAAATAATTTAGCATACGAAGAACGTTGTGAATCAGTAATTTCGGCCTTTTGCAAATCCAAAATAGGACTTATTTGGACTCTGGCGGCTGGTCCGCTGGACCAGCCGGTGAGGTGGAGGTCGTTGCTTTCACCACCGTGGCGGAGATCTGTCTACCCTGATGCTTCCCTGACCATAAACAAGGTGCGCTTTGGTGGGGCAGGAGCACCTCCGATTTATAGATGTGCACCTAGCCGCAAACACTTAAAAATGCCTTTTGTCTCCATTTATTGAGTTTCTTGTATTGTCATTGAATGTGTTAAGCCTTCACGCCATCTTGCCTATGTAATATCTGTCTTAATTCTAGACCTCTCTGTGTATTGTGTCCAGTGTTAAGGGCTTGATTACAATATCGGGGGGACTCACATCCACCTGACATCGCCGCGGTCTCAGGACCAGCCGACCTCCAGTTAGCCGGGCCCGACACCGCCATTACAATGCAACTGCACACGGTGCGGTCTAATACTCCCATTTCTCTATGGGAGCTTGTGCTGCAGCCGTAAACCGGCCATAGCACAAGCTTCCATAGAGAAATGGGAGATTCTGTTAATCCCTGCAACACGTGGCAGGCACCTCAAGGTGCCTGCCACACCGAACAGGGATTAACAGGGGGACACCATATGTGCCCCCCTCATCCCCAGCCGAAGGCCGTGTAGGAATGGGGCCCTGTTAGGGGCCCCCAAAGTCGCTTTGCGACAGGCTTTCTATGTCAGAAAGCCCGACATGGAAAGCCTGTCGGAGAACAACAACGTAATCCCGATGGCGGAAATGCTCCCCTCAGGGATTACGTTGGGGCCTCCGACTGGCCAATGGGTTCCTTAAGCCCATTGGAATCCAGCCGGAATGCTGGGCCAGTTTAATTCCGACCGCCTACATTGTTATTAGGTGGTCAGAATTGAAAGCGAAGATGTGGTCAGAGGCTTTCCGACTGACATCATAATCGTCCCCTCAGTGTTTCTGCCCTAGCTCCCTGCATAAGATAAATTCATGTATAGATTCCCAATCTACTCTTCTTTCCGAAGTAGTAGGGGAGGGATATGTCCAGCACATCAGTGTCCACACTGGCATAGCTCATACCATCCAGGTACCCAGGGAGGATGTAACCTTTGGTTTAATATTATGTCATTTGAGGTTTTCTAGAGCGCCCTATGGCCAACTAGGAGACCCTCAGATCGCACTGCTTGGCAGTACTTTATGCGTGCAATATGGCCGCTTTCAGAGCTCTTCTTAAAGAGAAAGTCGCACCTATTTTCTTATGTTGATTGATCTCCTACTGGGTGGCCAATTGAACTGGGCCCTGCTCCCCTGCCCAAACTAACTGTAAAATATCTGGGTGTGCGATTTGATCAGGCCTTGTCTATGAAGGACCATGTATCTCATACAGTCAGCGCATGCTTTTTTACACTGAGCCTCTTGAGGAAAGCCCTTCCTTATCTCCCGGACTCTTTCCTCAAGATACTTGTTCAGGCTCTTGTATTGAATAAATTGGATTATTGTAATGCCCTTTTGGTCGCTGCTAATGAATCTGCCCTTAGCCGTCTGCAAGTGGTGCAAAACACCGCTGCACGATTAGTTACTAATGCACCGTATAGATCAGCCTCACTCCCGCTGCTTCAACAACTTCATTGGTTACCTGTGCGGAAACGGGTCAAGTTTAAGCTCTGCTGCTTGACTCATAAAGCACTGTGGGGCCCTGGCCCCCCATATCTGGCTGAGAGGCTCCACCAATATACTCCCAGCCGCGACCTGAGATCCTGTTCCAAATCTCTGTTACTTGTTCCCAGGATAAAGAGAATACGGTTAGGAGGTAAATCCTTCTCCTATCAAGCTCCTATGATCTGAAATCAGCTCTCCCTCCCTCTAAGGCAATGCTCCGACTACTTAAGGTTCAGAAAGATACTGAAGACCACCCTCTTCGTAGAATGACATCTCTTCATCCATCCTGCACAGCTCTGCTAGCGCTGAGAGACCCCCTTGGGGGTGATTCATGCGCTTTATAAACTATTAAACTAATAATCTCAGTTGTTTGGTGATAGTACTCAACACTAAAGCTTTGACCCTTGGCTCATGATTTCTTAAATCTGGGCTGGAGTGTCAGACCTTTTTTACCTGGCCTGGGACAAGGACAAAACTTAAAAGAATATCCGGCAGGAAAAGAGAAAACACTGCAGATGAAGCATCTAGCAGCATCTAGTGGTATTATCCTTGGTACCTGCCACGAGATTTACAAATAAATGTAAACGTAAATCCGTATTTGTAAAGCGCAAGCTACTCACCCTTACGGCTCTCAAGGCGCTGGGGGCCATAGTGGAAATTAAGTGAGCTATTGCCCAGAGTCACATGGTGCTGAGCTGCTGCCAGAGTTGGGGATCGAACTGTGAATCCTGTGCTCTGAAGTCAGCTGCCCTGGCCGCTGCACCACACCTCTCCAAATAGGAAGGTTTTGATTTAAAATCTATAAATAAATGTTGCAGCACAAGTCCAGGGACATGAAAAGGCTGGGGACATGGGCAATAATGAATCCTCTGCCCCATCTTCTGACAGGCCTGAACCTGGGGTTTGTTACCAGCTTCAGGTAAGTGCAGGGTTCAGGAAGTCACATGCCTGCAGATCTTTCTTTGCAGAAAATGTGAACCCCTTGTATGTAGCGCCCAATGTTTCAGACGTTTCAGCCTCGATTATGGGTGGGTGATGACTGCACCAGGTACATACCAGCTCCACACAGTGAGGTCTTTGATCGACGCTGTAAGTACCTCCTATTCTGGGTTTTCACTAAGAAAATGAGGCATAATTTAGAAAATTAGTTGGTTAGCACTGCCAATTCTGTATGTGTGCCTTGGAAAAAGTGTGAGGGTGCAGTATTGGCTGAAATACTTGGAATCCTGATATGGTAACATAAATTATAACACATATTGGACTTGCACACTCCACTCGTGATTGTGGGCTGTTTTTTCAAGGGAATTTTTCCTGTACTGTAGCCATTGCAGGCATCTGATACCGAGTGTACAGATGGTCCCGTCTAAGTTCAAATAGTAACCTTCCTACGACCTTCAGCAATCTTAGGGGCAGTTAGTGAGGGAGATCTTTTTTGCAGTTTAATATAGCGCAAACTCGACCCGAAGGTATTGGAGCGCTTTACATGAGCAACAGTTAAATTTCACAAGGACACATTCAGTTTTTTTAGGCACGGGGAGATTAAGGGGCATATTTACAAGCCCCTATCACCACCACAGCGTCACTTTTCAGGACGTTGTGGTGGCGATAGTGGCTTTGCCTTATTTACGCTGCCTTGTAAATAAGGACCCCTTTCACGCAATACTTAGCTTGAAAGGGGAGGGCAATGGGTGTTGCTGTGGGCGTTCCACCGCAACATCCATTGATTTTGACGCTGCCCCCTATTTACTAGGGTGGCGTGAGTATGGGCAGCGCCAAAATTAAGACCAGAGAAAACCTGGTCTTACCCTGGCGAAACAAGGTGAAACATTACATTAATCCTCGCTTTTGCTGTTCCATGTGTACTGCGTTGTAGAGCACACATGGAAACAGCAAAACGCCATTGATTGTTTATGTGCAGGAAGGTGTGCCTTCCTGTACATAAACAATCATTTAAAAAAAAATGATGTTTTGCAATTCTATGTGTGCTGCATTGAGCAGCACGCATGGAAGTTACAAAACACCATTTAAAGATTGTTTAGGTGCAGGAAGAGAAACCTTCCTGCACATAAACAATCTTCCCCGGCAATGCAGATCCCCTTGCACTATGGTGCAAGAGTGCGTGCGTTGCTTCTAGGCAGCTAAATTTAGCGCCAGCGCAGGGGGAAACGTGGGGCTGCACCATATTATTGCAAATATGGTGCAGCCCTGCTTTTCTAAAGTGACGGAGCGTGCCGTTAGCCTTCTTGGCTTAAAGACACTTTTTGCCACTTTACTAGTAAATATGCCCCTCAGTGTTTTGTCCAGAATCACAGGATGTTGAGTGGTTGCCTAGATACCCAGGTCCAAAGTCAGCAGCTCTGGCAGTAATGCCATATTCTACATAGATACCATAGGAACTGTCCGAGCTATGATCTCTGTTCTCATGCTTGTTTCTATAATTTTCTCTCAGTTGTGTTCACCTATATCCAGTGTCACTTGAATTGTGCGATTGTGTGGCTTCTCTGTCTTCCCCTTAATTATGGATTTGCCGCACTTGCCACATAATCTATCATCTGCATAATTTGCAGATTTTAACAGAAGAATGTTTCTTGTTCAAATGGTTACAAAAGTTACTAAAAACACTACTACATGTGCTGCCGTGGCAGGCCTTTCATCAAGCAGAGAAGATGGTCACTTTTAACTTGCTGATTGCATTATTTAGGTGTTAAACTGATATTAATGAGGTAGAACCTCTGCCCATACAGTGCTTACTAGTAAAAATGAGAAAATAGTAAAGTAATAGCACTTCAAAATGTGACGCATTGAGCTGCATAATTTGTCTTTTCTTGCATCATAAATTTGCAAACCCTGCCACATAATTTGATTCTCCCTTTCTACATAATTTCAGTGGCCCTGCCTATGTTCCATAGGCCTGCCCCTATTTCCTCACAGTACCCTGACACCCTCAAAAAGCCTGACTTGCCCGTTACGACATCATAGAAATAAATAGATAAACACATGTATAAATATTTTCACATGCCCTTTCCTGCATCTTTTTCCTGAGTTCCTGGACCATTTCTGCTCACACACTCCACCTGCTTTTAGAAAGGAAGTTTCTGAAGGGAAAAACGAGGGCTTAACCAGAGAAGAGGAGTTGGCCTTACGGCTAGGGGGGTCGTCCTCGAATCTGGGCAACTGGGTTCGAGTCTCGGCAACGACACTGAACATCCCGATATTCTGGGCAAATCACTTAATCTACCCGTGCATACCAAAAAAATGAATGTGTTCTCATGTGAAGTGCTCTGATACCCAATTCGGGTCAAATTTGCGCTATATAAAACTCCGTCAAAAAATAAATACAGTTCCTGGAGGTATTTCCACTCAGGCCAATTTATATTCACCCTGCCCCCCAGATTATTTTCTGCTTGTAGAATAAATCAAAGAGAATCAAAAAAAGGTGACAACATCTACCAGTGCAGGAAGGAGAACTTGTTCACCAAATTGGAAGAAAATAAAGATCCTACCTGCTGGGTGGCACCACAACCATGTGACTTGACTGTTTACCCTTGCTCTCCCATGAACATGTGTGAGAAACAAGGGAGTTGTTGGAATCATTTTTTACACTGCCTAATCCTTTTGAGAGGTCGAGGGCATCAATTGACAGCTTCTATGGTTCAGAAAAATGTGCAATAACAGGATTAGATGTTTAAATTTGTCTATGTTTGTCTGGATTAAGGTGCCACATAAAACAAGAGATGACATGGCTAGACCTGGGTGTGAAATTCTGCTCCGCAATTTGCACTGCACAATTTCCCACTGCACAATGCGCGTAGTGCGTGGAGTTCCGAAAAACTCCTCCGAGTAGAGTTTTCTCCCTCGCTCGACTACGTTAAATTGGCAAGCACGAGTGACGAAAATCTTATTCCAGACCATCTCCCGGTAAGATTTCACAATGCGGGCGGTCGCGGATGGTCACTACTGCTCGCGTTGAGAAACCTTCCGTTCACGTTAAGGAAGCTGCTGCCCGATTAAAACATCTACTCGAGCGGCAGAAAGAAGCAGCGCCCACTTGCGTGGCACTGTTCACGCTGATTTTACAGCAGGGGACAAAATCAGCATGAACGGCGTGACGTAAAGCAGTCTGCTGCTTGCGGAACTCCCTGTAGCACGGTGGAGTCTTTTTGTTGAAACTCTGCAAACTCTGCCCAGGCCTACACTTGGCAATTTGAGAGCTATGAGCTGTGGTTATATCTCACCTGTTAACCAGCTCACAGGGCTGGCCCAGCATGCTACAGAAGAATGTCTACCAGAGGTCTCAGATGGCCATATACAAGCCAGACTTATAAAATAATCCAGACCATCCACCTTACCCCCATGTAGATTCAGCGTATGTAAATATATCTTAGTTACCATGCTGAAAATCTGCTGGGCATACCACCCTCCAGGACCTACGTTAGACTCTCTTACATTAGCTACTGTGGCTAGCCTGATCTACGTAGGTGTCGCAGCATCCTAGCTGGCAGACTGTGGCCTACCTACTAAACTCGTGAGAGAGAGCGCAATTGAACGCAGAATGATAGCAGGTACAAATTGACACACTTTTTTAAACAACATACAAGGTACCTGAAACACCCCACCCCCAACAGACACGTCACAAGAGGTTGCAATATTCCAACAGAGTGTGCCGCTGCTGGAATTAACCAGGAACAGTGCTTAATTTGAGCCAGTGGTTTCCAGTGCTCTGCATCGGCACTTAATTGTCAACACCATCACTTATGACAGTCTGGCACATGGTGGAGCTGTTTGTCTAAAGCAGAGATGAACACAGCATGACAACAACAGTTTATTAATTAAATATACATTAAAAATGATTAATTCCTGCTGCCCAAACCATTCTTATAGCTTTGGAGGCCTGGAATAGTCTGAACTGTCACACTGATAGGGTGTAATGGTTTGTAGTTGTGTTGTTTCTGCCATTGGCATCTCTGGCAGATGCAATGGGTGATGCACGCTGCAGTGGCCTCCTGAAGAGGGGCCTGACATTTTTTTGGGGACAAATTAAGCACTGCAGAAGAAGGACAACAGCTGAAGCAGTGGAGTAACGCAAAATGATGCCCCCTGCAAAATGTGTAGAGGGGCCCCCGAGTCTCCCATATCTCACAGATATGCCTTGGCCTGGGCTGAATGGGGCCCCCTGAAGGGTTAGGGGGCCTCCCTGCGCAGGGAAGGCTGTACAGGAAATAAGGTACAAAGTGAGGGTGGCAAAGTTTGAGAAACCTGAAGAGGACAGCAAACAGTGTGGGTCAAAGAGTGATTTTATATTACACTCTCAATTGAGCCACCTACGGGTAGGTCACATGTACTACAAGCTCACATGACATTATTGGATTCCTGCCATGTAGCTGGAGGCAATCCTGCCCATAACACTGTAGCACTTCCTGCCCCCAAACCAAGGCTCATTATGCAAGAAGTGAGAACTGACCTTGGTGCTACTTGTGAGAAGTTGGCCTGTTTTATGCTGTCCACTAATTAAAGTGGGCAGCTTGCACCAGTCCAAACGACCCTTATGATGTATGAGGCCAAAGATAACCTTTAGAAAGCTATCCTAGTGGTAGCTGTGGAGAGCAGCCTTCAGGCTTAATCTTGAAGGAATGTAAAGCAGCTTGTTTTACCAGAATATCACTTTTAGTATTAATTAAATGAAAGGAGAACCACACAGTAGTTGTAAAAAATATGTATTTATTTATATAACACTCTCTAGTATCCTCTACAAGAGGGTACTGCTCAAATCACACAATACTTTAGCAAAGAAACAGTCGTAAGTGGCACAATACACAGTGGGCTCCAGGGGGAGACCAAACCATATACTAAATAGTGGTATAAGAACCACAACTTGAGTCGAGGCAGGTCTAGAGCACGTAGAATCGCTGGGACCCCAAGGAACCACCCAAGTTGAGTAGACAGGCACCCCACGGAGGACGGGTGCAGTGTGGTAACGGGCTCCGTACTATTCTATGGGGAAGTTGTGGTTACAGTTTTAAAGATAAGGACCCTTCTCAGTGGACTTCGAGTTAACACTTTGGAACTTAGAAGGTTGGAGAGCCACCACACCCATGGATACCAGAGTACCTAAGTTACCTATCCCAGGGAAGCCGGTGCATAGGCCTGAAGTGGTGTCGGAAACCGCCGTCGTTTTCAATGGAGGGCTTCAAAGAAGAGCTGCTGCCGGGACGGAGGAAAGTGTCCTTGGGAATCCAAGGGTGGAATTGTGATGGAAGGAATCTGAAAGCAGAGGGGACAGAGTCTGGGTCACTTCAGAGTGACCAGGGGCTCAGTAGACGAATTCCCACCGATGCCTGGTCCTTCAGGTGCGAAGAAGGGATGCTTGACTCTGCAGCCAAGAGGACCAGGAGACGTTGAGGATGACCAGGAGCCGGATGCGAGCTGTTCCACAAAGGATGTCGAGTGCTGAGGGGTCAGTGTTCAGCTGGAGCACCAACAAGCCTTGGCAACAGCAACCCATGCAGGAAGGTCAAGCAGGTTACGGTGTGGACCAGCAAGGTCCAGGGGACTCACCAATAAATGGGGAGTCAGGACACATCTCGAGCAACCAGGAAAGCCCAACAGACTTCAAGATGACCCTCAGGAGGACCCACAGGCCAAATGACCAAGAGTTGCGAGGGTACCTCAAGCAAAGTACCAGCCCACGGAGCACTCAGTATGAGGAGGCCGGAGTTCTTCAGTGGAAATACTGCTCAGGGTCAGGACTACACAGAGTCCAATGCACAAGCTCGGTAATTTCCAACAAGCATATGCACTTGCAAAAGTATGGGTTGCACAGGGGTTTGGGTTATGCGGTCCCCACGAGAGATACTGGCTTCAAACTTGGTGAGAAAGCAGATCATTCTCAAGGAACATCAGAACCCACCTCCTGTGTTGCTTGAGCCTTCGGAGTCTGCAGGAGCTCAGGATCAGCAGACTGGTCAGTTACGGTGCCTGCGAAGGCAGGGGAGTGACTCCTTCACCCCAAGGGAGATTCTTCAGATGTCCTTGATGCTCCACAGGTCCTGCACAGAGCCTGTATGGGGCATGGGCACAGACGAGGCTTTGGACGGAGAGGGAGACGAAGTCGGGCCCGGTCAAAGTCCAGCGAAGTCCAGAGTGTCCAGACAGTCGAAGGTAAGTGGTTTCTTGTTTCAGAATCTTGTCCACATCAAATCTAAGGTCCTACAGTCAAGTAAGCCCTTTTGTACCCATGGGAGAGGGTTGGACAGATTCAGGGGACCCTCCTAGGGGAGGGTTTGGACAGTGGGGAGGATACTCCCATGTCCATTGTCCAGTTTCGCGGCAGAGCAGGCGCCAACGGCTCCCAGAACTGGTTTGAGCTGGACTATGCACAAGGACACCAAGTGTGCCCCTCGTGCAGACTTTCAGGCACTTTGGAAGTGAACACACCCAGCCCCAATACACTAAATCCTGCATGGCAGGTGGTCCCACCCCCCTGTGACAGGATGCCTATTGTCCTGCCTTCCCCTGCTCGAGCTTGGCTCAGCAGCGGGAGGGCAAAAATGTGTCTCTGGTCGGCAGCAACCATTTTGTGTTGCCCGGGTAGAGAAGCTGGCACCGGAAAGACCAGTCAGTGATCCCACGAAGCTCACTTTAGTAGGGTGGGATCATACCTCCCACACCGGTTTCCAGTGTGGTGGTAGGATTCCAAGGTGTTTGATACCAAACACGACATGTTTTGTTTCAGCAATTTTTTAGATAGCTTTAACCGCGAGGTTATAATGCACCTCTACCTGTATGTCTGGCTGAGTAACAAACAACCCGGGAGAAGGGTCCCCGAAGGCTGCAGAGGGGCTCTGCTCATGCAGGGGCACCCTCTCATGTAAAACCCAGCACCCTGCCTTCAGGATTGTTAAGGCCTGCTATAGGGGTGACTTATAAGTTTTAAGTGTAGTGACCTATAGATATAGTAAACCTATATCTATTGTAAGTGGTGCAAGCACCAGCTTACACAGGCTGCAATGGCAGACCTGTAGTTCCATTTTGCATGGCCTCTCATGGGTGGCATAATACATGCTTAAGCCCATGGGAGGCCTCTGGGGTACCTATGCCCTAGGTACATTTGTACCATGTACTAGGGACTGACAAGGGTACCCCAGTATCCAATCTGGAGTGTACCTAGTACATGCATAACATTTTAGGGAGAAAGCAGATAGACCGGGGTCCTGATTAGACTAGTCAAAATCCAGCAAAACACCGGCAAAAAGTGGGGGTAACTAAGCAGTCAGATCATACCTTCCTACATTACTGTCATCCTCCCACTTATATTCAGTGCCCTTGACTGCAAGCATGTCACATTGGTTCAAGCACCTGATATTGCACACATAAAAGACACTGCAAACAGACAAGCACTTCTTTACCACTGGCATAGCCAAGTTCACAGGCAGTGCACATGACTCATACATACTCATGCAACATACCATCAGTCAACACTTCAAAATGGGTGTATGTATGCCACATATGATCAATACAACTGAAAACTGGCCATGAGATTAAAAGAGGACAAGTCAAATACAACATGTCTTATCAGTAATTAGTCCTCCATCATCGGCGACCACGGATACACCTTGAGGCCATAGCAGATGATACCCTTGGCAAATCTCAAAGACCCATGTAAAAGAAGCCAACAACACAGCACCCAGGAGACACACATGGCATAACTGAACGTTTGTATATCCTTCTCATAGACAAGTTCCCATGCCTACAGCTATGTGGTGGCTCCTAGATTATCTGTGACATGGTTGTTTTTTGTTGTTCATTACAAATCCTGGCAGCCTGAGGTGGGATGACTTTCATGGAATACCCAGCCCACAATGTGGTATCTAACAAGCATAACAGTGTCTACTCTCTAATTAACTAATTACAAGGTTTTGTGCGTAGGATGTGGACTATCTGAGTCTTCATAAGCCGTTGTGAGTTTTTACAAGACTAAGTCCAAGGCAATAAAAATAAGCTGTCACGAGACAGGATTCCAAGCTAAACCTTATAGATTTATTCAAAATTAGATCACTACAGAAGGCAAAAACTAGTTAGTTAATTGATCATGAATTAGTTCAAATAAAAACCAGTCAAAGTCACAATCTATGAGAGGACTAACATAAGGTCAGTCACTGAAGCAAGCTCTCAGATAGATTAGCAAATTGCACCTTGATCCACAGGATTGGTGCCAGGAGGGGTCCGTGGATGAAACATGCCATTTGCTAGGTGGATGAGGGCCTTCGTCAGTCAGGTATCCCATGCCCACTGTGCTTCCTCCTAAATCTGTTAAGCAGTCATTTCTTGCGTGTGTGGTTTTTTCAGTCTCCGAAGCCAGCCAATAACCAGCAGCAATCATAGATCAGCAAGAGGGCCAACCTAGAGTCTACATCCAAAGGAAAGCAAAGAAAGTCTAAGTAAAAAATGAACAGACTAGCATAGAGTCTGCACCCTAAAAAATAGTCAAATGACTGGCACATTTTGCAAAAACATCATCTTTTATACATTTTTCAGATAATAAAAACACAAAAATGTGTAGCATGATGTTACACAAATGGTCTGTACTAATATGATACTTTTGAATAACAACCAACATATTATTCATTTGCAATCACTAAACACATTGCTTATTTTCCAAAAGAGTGTGATTCGCTAACCTAATACATGATCTAACTACCAAAATGAAATTAACATGAAATGAAACATTATGCAATGAGCTTGCTCTCCACATTCATAACAACAGAGATAACCTTGTAAGGTATTACTTTTGTTCCAATGGAAGGAAGTTGACAAACAGTTATTTAACAAATACACATGCACCGAGACTATGATTTGCCTCTGAATTAAAATGATTTTCTGAAAGAGAACAAACACAATCACATCCTCAGCTTGTGCCCAGCAAGTAAGAAAATAAAATTACAATTATATAATGCAACGTTAGAATAGTCATTTCGGCTAATGAATAAACTCTAAGAAAATGTTGAGCTAAGGACCTTGAATGTTACAAAGATAGAAACATCCTGGACATGGCTCACTTGTGGGGAAGAGACATTAATACAATTACATGTTGCACATTAAACAACAGCACGGAGGAGACTCCCAATTATTGCTGATTTTCTGAAATGGAGAAGCTCATGAACGTGGAGAGGCTCTTTAGCATAAAATAAAAGTGCACATTTCTTTCTGCAAATAGGAACCGTAGTTGATGCAGGCTAGCTGCGGGTTAGACCTTCTGTCGCCTGTGGCTAGACCTTTTGTCGCCCGTGGTGGTCGGGGCGTTTGCTGACCCACCGCGGCCGCAGGTGAGAGGGGGGTGATGGTCCCTGCATCTGCCGCCCCGTGACGGCCGCAGGTCAGGGGCGTAACACAGACTCCCGCAGACCCCGCGGTGCGGGAGGGCCCCTAAGCTCCAGGGGGCCCCCTCAGCACGGCACTCTGGCCGGAGAGCTCTTGATTGAGCCCAGAGGGGCCCCCCTCCACATACTTTGCAGGGAGGCCCCCTCAATTTTCGTTACGCCACTGCCGCAGGTAATGGGGGAGGAGCCGCCAGCCCCCAAAACTCATGCCACCTGGGGCAGACCACCCCCCCTTGCTACGCCACGGCTCACCAAACATGTCTAAATTAACCATTATTTTTCGGATTAATTAAAAGGCTCTCCCAACTCCAGTGCAGGCCCAATCGCTAACAACGATCCACAGGATGGAAGAATGAAGAGGCAGAAAGTCGTGCAGGACTTCTTTATGTGTACGTTGAAAAGAGTGACACTTTGGTGCATTTGTCACCAACCAGCAATGGTTTTCCACCTGGACCCACCCATCAAAAGGACACAGTCAGAAGAAAATCAATTATGATAAATGAAATAAAATGTGAGGCACACTGTTTGATATGTCAGGTTATGGTGATAATTGTTGCCAAACACTCCAGCTTGAAACTGCTTCCTGTCTTTGTTAGCCTGCCCCCCTGATTGATATTGAAGTTGATGAACTGTTGTTCTCTTCCGCCTAATGCACAATCTGGGAATGGGTGGCCGCAGAACGTCTGGTACCTCAGTTATGCGGTGAAGAGCTTGGGTAATGTCCTCTTGACACTAGGTCGTTTTGGCACTGAAGGTTATATTTTCTAGCTGGATGGTTCTTATCAAACCACTTATCTTCCAGTCCATTTCCAGTATGTACATCCGCACCTTTCTGGATAGTTGTTTAGGGGCAACTCAGCTGCCATAAATGATACAAACTAGAGGTGCATGAAACTCGTGTCATTTGATGTTGCATGATTACACATAATTTCAGAAGAATTCTGTGAAATGTATTACCATGAAAGGTACGTAATAATGTGCAGGGCTGGACTGGCCGTAGTGTTTTCCCAGTGGGCCGGAGGGTGGGGACCGGTTTTGGAATGGTGGGGGCCAATTTTGTTACTGGGGGCTGGTTTTGTAGCAGTGCTGCAATATCGGCCCCCTGTAACGAATATATGACATTACAAAGCAAACATTTACAACACATGCTTTTACAACGCGGTTTTTACATCACAACTACCATTACCTCGCATGATTTTACAACACATGTCATTACAACGCATTTTTTAAAACTACTATTACAACGCATCCCATTACAACGCATACCATTACAACGCTTACCATTACAACTCATAATACTTTTTCGGGTAACAGTAGGGTAAGTGTTGGCTACTGTAGGGGTAAAAATTACTATTCCCACTCCAGTGAGTGCAACAGTAGGGTAACTGTTGGATAGTGTAGGGGTAAAAATAAATATTCCAACTCCAGTGAATGCAACAGTAGGGAAAGTGTTGGATAGCGAAGGGGTGAAAATAATTACTATTCCCATCTACCCCAAAACCCATACCTACCCTAAAACAAAAACAAAAAACACCATTACTTACCTTATAATGCGTTGTAATGGTATGCATTGGCATGCGTTGTAGTGACATGCATTGTAATGCATGCGTTGTAATGGCATGCGATGTAAAGGCAGCTGCGTTGTAACAGCAGCGTTGTAAAAGCAGTGCGATGTGGTGACTGCGTTGTAATGGATGTTTCCCCTGTAACAAAAGCGCAGCAGCAGTGTTTCCCAACAGCACCTCCCCCTCGCCCCTGGATCAGTCCGACCTAATTGCCAGGGCTGGTTTGCGTTCCCAGTCCGGATGAGGCGTAATAGTGTTGTCCTTTGGGGAATTTCGCACAACACGCGTAACCAGAACGTACAGCAATCATGCATGTTTATTCCCATGTTACGGAAAGTTAACCGGGGTCTGAGACAAACATTTCTAGACTCCTGAAAACCTTTCATTGTTCATTATTATTGCTGTCCTTTTACAGAAAAGACATGTTGTGCTTTATTACAGCGAGTAGTTACCCAATTATTGTGTTTTAGTGGAGGTTCCAGCTGCTCTGGGATTTGGAGATCGAACATCGGGAGAAGGAGGACTGCAGTGTCAGCAGAAAGAATGCAAAGTCATAACTCATCTGTTCAACCAAGAGAACAAGCTGACCCAGAAGAGCACCGACAATGCCTTGATTCATGGTCCAATAACATTTAAACGTATGCAAGTATGCATTTTGTTGAACAGAGATCCGTTATTGTGGCTTGTTCATCATCTGCCCATGACAGTCCCGGGTGGGGCGTGAGGTTCACTTCACGAAGGTCATTGCCTAAATTCAGAAGCATGTCAGATTTACTATTACACTGGTAGTAATTTGTGACCAGCATTTCTGTGACCAGTGTGGAATTTTATGAACAGACCTCTGTACTAAATCAGAGTTGATCGTACTCAGACTACCTCATTAATATTCATGAAGTAGGTTGTAAAATGTGACTCACTGATTGGACGCAGTCACAGAGATGGTGGCCTGCAAGGGTCAGCAGACCACCAAGTCTGAGATTGTGTTTCAATAAGAAAACCAAAACTTTTTTTAATGCAGCCTATTTTCCTTAAGGAAACAGACCTGGATTTTAAAGAAAAGCTTTCTTTATTTTAAAAGTTTCAGTAAGAGTTGGTTGTGCTTCCCTTGAAATTTTAACAAAAGCACACAAAGGGTAGAGGGTCCAAAGGATCCATTGTGTGACTGTGTCACCAACCCTGCTTGGGAGCCTGTACCTTTACAATGGTTTGCAACTGGAATTATGGTTGCAATCCATTGACGCGTGGGACACTGATTCAGGTTTTGGGCATCCACAAAACGCCTCTTCCAAATACTGAATCGGTCTCTAGTTGCAATCCCAATTTGGACGTCAACAAAACAATACTAGCTCCTATAGTGGGATTCATACATTGAAAGATCCGTTTTGCAGTCGCAAACTCCGATTGTCTGTGACCGAAAAAATGCATAGTGCATCTGACCCCATGTTCTCCCCGCATACTCGGGCCTAGCCGCACCCATCTCCTTCACCCTTTAGGGCTCTTCACGCTCTCTGGTGCTCCTGCCCACTAGAACTCTCATGGGTCACACTCTAATTCCGTGAATACGGCATCCCTGAGTTTTTAATTCTTTGCACGTAACACGGTTTCTTTTACCATCACTCATTTCATGTCATTACTGCATGACTCTGTATCATGCCTGTGTGTTTCTCCGACTCACTTTTTAAAAATATTACTCATGGATTTATTTTCAAAGAACATATGGATCCATCTGCCCCTTTGATTGTTCCTTTTCAATTTTTTCTTCAAAGCATTGGAACCTGCCCTTGCCTCAGTCCTGAAGATTCCTTGAATCACAAGGCCAAAAAGCGACAACCCCCAACACCTGGAGCTCACCTCACAAGATCTACAAATCAAAGCTACAAACATTATTTCCATAGACTATTGCTGGGACTTTATAGGGGCGATTGATCCATTACGCTACAAGTTGGTTCTCCATCTTGATCTCTCTTACTCTAAGCGACCTACCTGGAGGCAGTACATAGATTCCAAATAACGGATTCAACCGTCTTCTCCTACACATTCTGCATTCAGCAAGGATTGTGCTTGATACATATACAAATCTGATTGTATAAAAACATGCCATCATAAAATGTTTCTGATTGCACATACAAGTGTATGTACTTTTTTTCTGTACTTTTTCGACTAAAGTCTAATCAAAAACAAACTTTTTATATGTTTGTCTATGGTACTTGTTTAGCTCTGCACAGCTATGATGCCCTGGTCAATATAATTAAACATCTATGTATGTAAAAAATGTTTAAGTGACTAGTTAACAATTCCTTTACTCACTTATAACAATTAATAAGCTATTGTGTATTATAAGTTATTTTGTTCAATCCATCCTGCTAGAGTTGGACTTTCAAATATACCCTTGCTCTATAGCCTAGACTCTCTAGAGGGTTATATGGGCTTAAACCTTTAGGTTTACCGCGGTCCATATAACTTAAACAGGTAAATTAGCCTCTGATGATTCGGATTCTCCTAATAAACGCCTTTTGCAGAGGATACCCCTAAATTAAGGATCTTGTATCTGAGAGACCCATATGTGTTACAAACGTGGTAATGTAGCACAATGACATTTCCTGCTCCAGCTGATGAAACCCTTGTTATTCTTCTACTCAGAAAAGAACTAAGTGACAATTAGTTGATGAATCATGTCTTGAAAGCATATGCAGATCTGCCCCACACTGTCCTTTGGACCATCCACAAGGGTGAGACCCACAGAGTGGGCTGCTTTAGAGGATCCATGATGTGGTGTTCCTGAAGTTTCTTCATCTCAGTGTCTACTTGCTCATGAATGTTGAAATGAGTCACTAATATGCAGGCATATCCTTGAGTCTGTCCAGGTCTTTTGAGCAGTTCAGGGACCAGCTTCTACCCCGTCTTATTCTTGAGAGAAAGGGAGCGGGGCAATCAGATGACCCAGCTTCACTGCACACATGAAGCTCAATCAATCAATCAGGGTTCTTCTAGAGCACGGCTAATCACCCGTTAGGCAGCCTCTGGCCACAGCAGCCTCAATCGCGAACAATAAGGGCCTGATTCATAAAGGGACTTACGCCTCGTAAACTTATGATCGCAGAGTCTCCGCACTTGGGGTGGAATCTCCGTACTCATGGCAGAATCTCCAAGCTGAGCACTGTAGTGCGGAGATTCTGCCCAGTGCACTGATGTTCCGCACTCGTAACTTTTTGAGTCGTAAGTTCCTTTGTGAATCGGGCGCTAAAGTAGCCCTTGCAGGGTAGTGATGTCTTACATTTTCATTTTTATAGTTTCAAGCTAATCATTCACATATTGCCAGTCAATTTCTACATAAGTCATGACATTAAGAGAGGATGTGGTCTTACGGCTAGACTGTTGGGTTTGGAGCCGGGAAACCAAGGTTCGAGCCTCGGGGTCGACTCCGCATCCTGTGATTCTGGGATAATCACTTAATCTCCCCAGTATCTAACAAAAATGAATGTGTCCTTGTGTAACGTAACTGGTGCTCATGTAAAGCGCTCCAATACCTTTGGGTCGAGTTACCGCTATATGAATTGGCCAAGAAAAAAAAAAATAACAAAAGCCCCAGTGTCCGCTAGAACTTAGACCATCATAACGACGGTACTAATCTCTAGCAGCAGCTTAACCACTTCCTTCTCATCATCTTCTGCTCCAGACTGGAGTCTGCCCCTCCTTCTTTGAGCAAGATTTAACATTCAAAGGAGAGAAGGATCTTTTAGAGGCGGTGTCTCTGGCAGTAATTTCCTGGGCATGATGCCTGGGTCTGAACAGGCATCCAGGCTTGTCTGGCCTGCAATTGGACATCGTTGTGGAGGTGAATGAAACTGACAGATTGCACCCGTGCCCTCAAGCTATCACATGCTTTTAAAGGGACCGATCCTTTTACAACCATGTTACCTACTTGAAGTTTGTGGTTATGCATCAGTCTGATGGAAAATGGAGCCACAGTGTGGACAAAATTCTTAATGTCCCTTTTCCTTCAAAATTCTGTAACTCAAGCCAAAGGTTTCCAGCCTTTTTTTCGTTCACATATTCTGTGTTTGCCCTGCAAATGGCTGCACGCTGTCTATTCTGCATAGGGTAGGAGGTTTCAAAGCTCGTAAGGCTTAGGAGGCTCCTCTCCCACCCTGTGCATTTTTAAACCATTGGGAGAATGTGCGCATTTCACAACTCAGTTAGCAAAGAATATGGTTATAAGCTGCAGCTTTTGCAGGACGTTCTGTACGGACACTCATGAAATAATATAAAACCCTTATTGAGGTTGCCTTCCCCAGAAAGGCTGGGGGGGGGGCGTCCCTCCTTCCCTAGAAAAGTTCCAAGAAAGGATGTTACATTGTGTATTTTACAGCACAATGTCCTAATTAATTGGCTGAAATGCAATAGGCTTTGCTGACTGTTCTTAACTGGTTCTTTTGACATATATCAGTACTTTTATGGTGTGGCAAACAAGTCTCATTCTCCCCGGAGGTTTTTGAGGTTTTCAACTCACCATGAACAAAACATGGTACATATGGAGCGAAATCAAGTATTTTTCAGTCTAATTTCCAAATAATGTGTCTAAGATTCTGTAGGGTTATTGACAGTTTACATACGCTTTAATGCAGTTTGACATGGCCTGCTACGCTTATCAAGATGGAACAGATTAAATTCTATGGGCCATATGTACGACGAAGTGGCGGAGCGCGTCGTTAGCCTCCTGGGCTTAACGACACGCTCCGCCACTTCGGAATCACAAGGCTGCACCATATTTACAAGAACGTGGTGAAGCATTGCGTTTCCCCCTGCGAGGGCGCTAAGTTTCACAACTTAGCGCCAACGCAGGCACCCTTGCACCAGAGTGCAAGGGTGCCTGTGTGTAGGGAAGGATTGGTTATGTGTATGAAGTTGTCCCTACCTGCACATAAACAATCCTAAAATGCCATTTTCGAACTTTCATGTGTGCTGCTTCATGCAGCACACATGAAAGTTACAAAATGGCATTTTTAAAAAGGTTTTTTTATGTATAGGAAGGGACACCTTCCTGTTCATTAACAAACCCTGCATTTTGCTTTTTTCATGTGTGCTGCACAAGGCAGCATACATGGAAAAAGCAAAAACGAGGAGAAATAATACATTTCTCCTCATTTCGCCATCTTAAGACCAGGGTATTTGGCACTGCCTCCTATCTACGCCACCCTTGTACATAGGCAGCATCGTCAAATACAATTGGTGTTGCTGGGGAACGCCCATCACAACACCCACTGCCCGCCCCTTTCATTCTAAACATAGCGTGAAAGGGGGCCTTATGTACAAGGCAGCGTTAAGCCACGTTAAGTGGCTTAACGCTGCCTTGTACATAAGGCAAGGCCCCTATCGCCACGGGAATGTAACAAAAAGTGACGTTCCCGTGGCGATAGGGGCTTGTACATATGCCCCTATGTTGTCCTTTATTTCTACATTTGGAATCAAGTAATTGCCAACAGCCAGGTGGAAAAATGAAACTTTAGTCCAAATCAGTATACAGCAGAGTATGCCCTCGTGCTAGACAGATTGCCGCAGCCTCAGAACCCAGAGCTGCTGTTCAAGTTACAGACACTACAGTTTCAGAAATCAAATACATCCTTAAGGTTACACTAATCTTGCAGAAGCAGGCCTCTCATACCAGTACTGATGATAGTCATTAAACATTTATCAGTGTACAATATATGATGAAACACCTCTGCATTAATCATGAGGTAGCAGCCTTAACACCAAGGAAATAGAATCAGCAATATGTGTTCCAACTCAGCATGAAGTAGCACTCAGAATCATTTCTAATTTTGTAATGTTAATGCACTAGGTGGGCCCCCAAAGATCAGCTTTGTATTTGTGTGGCACAAGCAAGCATTTATTCCTAAACTAATGTTTTTATTTTGGATAAATTGTGGGATTTAAAAAAGATGTTTTAGTCACCCAAAAAAACAGCTTTTGTTTTTCACTGTATCCACAGTTGGTTTCCCAAATACCCGCTTGTAATTTTCATCCAGTATCCACATGTTCTATTGGCCCACAAAAACATGGGCTGGACAGGCCTTTTATTCCACCAGGCACTTCCCCAGTGGGCTGGAGCCATTGGAGGTCTGTTTTAAAATCCAAAGGAAACTTCAGGCACCTCTGTCACTTTCCCCAGCTCCCAGGGGTTAATTGCAGCAGGCACAGGGAGACTTCAAGAGAGAGAAAGAGAGGTGGGGGGAGGGGGGAAGACAAGGTCGAACTGGTACAGAAAATAGGCCTATCACCAAAATAAAAGGGTAATTTTTCTACCTACATCGTGGCATAGGCGTACTCGCCGTCGCCACTACATCTACCACAGTTCCTTGGGGCAACTTGCTGGTGTGACGAGCAGAGTGCGACCAACCTTTGCACCAAAATAAAAGGGTCCCCCATTAGTGAATCCGATAGTTGAAAAAATGGCCCACGTTTTTAAATCAGGGCAGTTTGGAAATTGTAATAACTTGCTGTGCATGTGTTTTAAAAGGTACTGAAGACTGCATGTATTTATACTTGCTGCAGGTAATGCTTCTAGCAATAGCAGGGAAATGAACAATAAAAACAAGCCCGTCAGGCCATAAAACAAACCCCCTATTTGGACAGAAAATTACCTCGCATAGTGACGGACGAGTATCCCAGGCCTGAGTACCCCAGACGCAGGGATGTCTGGATCCCTGTTGCTGATTTTTTGTTGTCATGGGTGAACAGTATTCACACGTGTTGGCAAAGACACAGGCCTCTCTGACGGATTGCAGTCTTGTTGGGCCAGGAGGGCCGCCCAAAGTGCTACCCTCAGAGTGGTGAAAGGCTACTGCCTTTGCCAGAAGTTAAGAAGCATAAGCAAGGTGGTGACAGTATCCCCTGTAGTGATCAGAAGAAGTGAACACGCCTTTTTACCGGTGTCACTGGAGTGAAGCCTACAGGCTCACCCATGTAAAGGTCCGCTGCTGTGTGCTTAACTCACCTTTGGGCTACATTCAGCAAGTATATTGGGTTGTGCAGCACATGTGTGTTGTATGCGTGTGCTGGGTGTATGTGTGCCTGTGAATGGTACAATGCTTGGAAGACTCTGGGTTCCATTTTGAGAGACCCACAGCTGACTGGAGGAGCATGAGGAAGTAAAATAATCCCCTCCTACAGATTTTTGGATTGTTGCATTCCTGCGAGCTGGGTGGGACACTTATTGGGGGATGAGAGAGTCAGTATCTGAAGTAAATTTCAAAGGGTGCTCTTTGATTAAGAAAGAGGTCTCTGGAAAGGTTCCTGGGCACATATCAGGAAGGAGATAGGCTAAGAGAATCGTAAATAGTAGGGCTGGGGCCTTGGGTAACCTGTTGATGCACATATCACTGTGGCTGATATCCAGGTGTGAACCCTAGTCACTCCCATGGCCTGTGCTGTGGGGATATCAAATTTGGAGTAGCTCCTGCTGTGATAGACTGCTTTCTGGTGGTAGGGTAGGACAGAGGAGTGGACACTTCAAAATTAAGCTGACCCCAGCACAAACTTCAAAGACTCAGACCCTAAATCACATTTGGCATATGGAAATGGACTATAAGAAGGGTAGCTCAAAGTTGCCAAAATTGTCAACTGCCAAACAGCCAGTTGGGCTGTGGGAGGAGGGAAAGTTCTGCAAAACGTCTGCCTGTGACCACAGCTGGGGACCTGCCAGTCTTCTAGCTGGGTGAGGGGACATGACCCTGGGACATCCAAGACTACCTACCCCTACAGCCACGAGGACCGGTGCCTGCCTGCTTGCTAAGACCAATGTCCCCTGTGAGGAAGAGGAGAGCACTCGAGAGAGCGAGGTCCAGTGGGGGATCCTGGTTAATGGGTCCCTGTAGCTGCTGCACTGATCAGGCCATCGACCTGTGCAGGTTCAATTCAGAGACCCCGTATTTGAGAGGGAGCCACCATGAAGTTAGCTGTGGTTAGCAATACTGCTGTGCCAACCGAGCTGTAGCCCATGTGCGGAGAAACATTGGTGACCCTTTATGCCAGGTGTGGCAACCATGAAGAATACTGCTGTACGGATTGGGTCATTGCTGGTGTGAGGAGTAAGGTTGGGGACCCCATATGCCAGGTGGGGAACTGGACAGTACACATTTGTGCCACTGACCCAGCTCCAATTGTTGCTGTACACACAAGTTATATATACATTTTTTCAGCATTTATTAGGACTTTCAACAATGCTATAGAAGTGTGTAAATTGCTTGCCTATCTACAATGCAATGTTCTACTTTCATAAATCTTCTTTCATCTATACACCTACATATGCTGCATTCACACTGGCTTGTCGAGCCAGGTAGCTGTTCAACTATCATCAACTATCGCTACCGGACTCTTCTTCTTTAATGGCTGTGATGACGATACCCACATCTTGGTACCTGCTTCTGTGAGGTATGTTATCTTATTGCGACATTCTACTCCTAGTCGTCTAGTCAATGGGGATTGTTGGCCCTGAAGTTGGATCTTGCAGACTCTCTGTGACCTCACTATGCAATGTTGAATCAGAGCTGGTGCCTGATGCCTCAGGTGCCTGGTTTTCTTTAAACATGTTTCTTAGTTTCCAGATACTGGTGTCAACATTGTAGTACAGGGCCTCTTTGTCAATGGCATCCTCGTATTTTACAAGGCACTGGTGAACTCTATTGTGCCGGTTTGTGTATCCATAAAGAGATGGGCTTTTGGACTCAACTATTTCTCGGTGCAGGTGGTGGTGAAGGTCTTGAGTTTAATTTGCGATGGTGGGGTTCTGTTTAGAGGGCAGAGGTTACTTGAGGAGCTACATTAGATGCAGGTGTTCTGTGATGCCCCTTTTTCCACATTTCTATTGGTTCTCTGCTGGACCTTCTGCAATGGCTTCCTAGGAGGAACTGTTACTTCCTAGGAGTTGTCTTTAAGATATGCACAAGGTGCTCCTGGGTCTGTTGCCTTTCCAGGTACAGTGGACGTTAACTTCTGAAGTGTATTGAGGTTCACTTAGGCCCCTTATAATGCTATATCCTTGCAAGATGATTGTTGCAGCTGAGGCATCAGCACCGATAACAGGAACCTGCGCCGCCTGTTGACAAGCAGTAGGGAGCCCAATGACAAGCAGTCCGACCATCAAGTACTGTGGTGCTCCTGATTTCCTGGTTTAGCCAAAGCCTCACTATAGATTTTCTGCTAGGCGGACAGTGGTTTATTTTCAATGCTACCCAGCTATTGTACAGGTGTTTTCTAAGAATTTAATTGGAATAGGATGCTTGCTTTATAGTATGAGAATCGTCAGGGACAAGCCATAGGTTGGGTGTTCACTGCAGCCGTTGTCTTTGGATTGACAGATGATATAAGCGTGGCATATGTTACTCTAGTGCAGGGGTCTTCAAACTGAGGGGGGCCTCAAGTGATCCTAGGGGAGGTGCCAGGCTCTGGCCAAAAGAAGCATTATGCTGAAAAATGTGCTTTATTTTAAGACTGAAAAAAATGAGCGGCACCTAGCGGCTCTGTAATGGGCCATCACTAACATCTTGTGCTATTTATATTCTAGCTGGGAGAATGAGTCAAAAGGGAAGGGACTCCAAATATTCTTCAAAGCCCCACTTCTAATAGTCACACTGTGAATACTTTGAACCTGTTAGTAAGACCTGCCTGACCAGGATAGTATGTTTGGCAATCATGTATTTGATTGCATTTTTAAAACAGTAACAAATTGTAATTGCAGTGTTTAAATATATATAGACATATTTAAAAATTGCCAATCTAATAAAATAATTGTGAAAAATTCTGAGGGGGGGGGCGATGATATTTTCTCCCACAATTGGGGGGTGCAGCATTAAAAAGTTTGAAGACCACTGCTCTACTGCATGCATTATATCGCATAGTAAAAATATTACAACCACTACATCGATCGCACCACTAAACCTCATGGTAAGTCTAGATAAGTAAATGTGGAGTTAAGAATGGTAATTGTACACTTGCACCATGAATCACAATCTGTAATATGATAAGTAATGTAGAGTCAATACTGGTAGCCTCAAGGTAAGGAAATGGTCTGTTCACAAACGATCTCGGTAAGCTCATCGACATAATTCTGCATTTGACCATATATGGGCATAGGTAACTAACAACAATATCCACTCTGCGTGTCCTAATGTAACCTAGAAAAATAAAAATGCAAATGTGTGCAAATCTGAACATTGCTGTATTAGGCAAAAATACAGCAGAACGCAGATCAAAGGTGTCACAGCAACCAAGTGCCAAAACTGTCAGCACTATGCTTCCGACTTCACACGCAAGCACGCACACACACACTCCCTCCCAATGCAGATGTGGAAACATTGTATTCCTGTGTGCTCTCTGTGTCTTTGCTGAATTAATACTTTCTTCTTCAGGTCTCTAGCATGCCCAGTGTATATTAGCCTCATTTAAGTTTCTGGGATGTTCAATTTGATAATTATTTCTTAATTTCACGGGTTAATTCAAGCTTGACTAAACTGAGCTCATGTTTTTGTAAACTGAACTGGGCAACCCCTCCCTTCGCTACGATGCGCTCGCCGAGTCGGCAAAGCAGCGACTCAAGGTAAGTGGTTTTATTTATTTTTTGATTTGGCTTTTCCTATCCCATCATCTGTTGACTCCCCCTGATGGAGCAAGGTTTCGTAAAGAAGAAACTTACTCGGATGCAATCCTCTCAAATAACGTCTAACACTTTAATCAACCTGTCTGTAAGTACTAACAATTGCATTGTACACAGTATACAATATCCAGGGGACGCTTGCCTATGTGTATCACTAACCAGTAACCTGAATGTCTTAAAATGGCCGACAAAACGAGGGAATTTCAATGCGCATGCGTCTACGGCACCTACATGGTATGACGTTTTCTATGCTTGGGGGAAAACTTTGCAACTCACATGTTAATGCGCATGCTTTGCGTAAACTAAACCTTGCAAGTTCTACTAATTGCTAATGCGAAATATATAAATAAGTAAATGGGATTAGAGTAGTGATAAGTGGTATACAGTGAATTCATTTATTTTTGTATTCTAACTTGTTTATCTCTGACTTTATTATTCGTTTTTATTTGGGCCTCAGAGAGTGACTGAAATCCCTACCCCACCTGATCAGTGCGCACGCGCACTAAACCCTGCCCGCACCTATGATGACACCATTGAAACCCAGCCAAGGTCACGCTGGCATGAAGCACATAGGAACTTAACCCATCAACTCGAACAAGAGCAACATATGTTTCAAATAGTATGAATTGTATTAAGCATAATGTGAAATGCGGGCGGGAATAAAGCTTTGGAAATGTAAATTAAGAGGCGTAAACATAGAACAAAGAGCCTAAGTAAAATTATTACATTTAGCGTGGTGTGATGAACTCACCTTCTTGCCCTGTCCAATCAGAAATAGGGGAAAACACGATATTGAAACTTTAGGGGGTGGTACACAAACACAGAATAGTATAATAGAGGTAAGTTAGTTAGTTAGACAGCTGTAGGAATCCGACCCGACACGTATGCTGCCACAGATGCTGTCCGAGACGCTGTCTCAGACCTTGCAGATGCCAGAGACCCTCCTCGAGAGACCGAAATACTGATCGATAATCCAATCATCTAGAAGGGGAATTGTGGAAGAAAGATCGAGGAGAGTAGTGCCAGAGAGGGGTGCGACGCTGGCGTTGCACTTAGAAGAGGTCACCTTCCCAGTTCTGAACCTGTCCTGATCCTCTGTCTTCCACCTGTCCCGGTGGACTCCATCTGGCCCATCTTCAAGCAGCTGGATTCATCTATCACCTTAGGTAAATATAAATCTGTGAAATCTGTCTTTGTACCTGCTCACTCTTTCCTCCCTTTACAGATACTGTCATCACAATATTGTATTGAGTCTTATTAATTGAACTAAACTTGATTTCTTTCCTGAATAAAACTCGATGTTATCATCGTACTTGATCTTTGACTCACAAAATTATTGATTAGATAAAACTTTTAAAACTCATTGAGTCTGTGATTATTGGAGAAACCCTTTAATGTTATTTCTGCCTATACTACTAGCTCCTAGATTCATTGACCAAAGGAACTTTATTGTCAAGGAGATTGGATTGGTAAAATGTGGGTAAAGATAACAACCTATATTGACGGCGTAACTACTAGCTTATTGTACGAATGGTTATGGGCCCAGGTGAGTATATGGTGTGTGTGTAAACCCAAGCTGGTAATCCGCTGGATCACCCCGCCCCGCCCAACCGCTGTTACCTGTGCCGTCCACACCTGGACTCCCACTTAAATGCGTTGCAAGGGCTGGCTTTTTCCATCACTAGAGGTAGGCGAGCCATCAAATTCACGGGGAGAGCAGAGCCTGAGCCGAGCATAGGCTCTGGCTTGGGTCTAAGAGCCACAACGTGAGCCCAGTCGTCAGCATTTTAGGCACAAAAAACATGCAACTAAATAACAATGCTATAGGTGGTCTACATTTTTATTATCCATAAAGTAATATTAAAGAATGTTAAAATATCTACAAGAGACATTTTTATACAACATGTATCCTATACTGATTTACTTCAATGTGCTCTCAAATGTGACGCTAAAGGAAAACAAGAACCATGAAATTTGGTAAGTGCCTAGGATCACACAATTCAGGCAAGCAGAGAAGCCGGTATTGATCCCAAGTGTCCTGGTTGTGTAATTCATGGACTAAACGGGTATCACCCTCACCCACTTTACCTCAAAGATTATTGCTTTGTATTTAATTCTTTGAGGATCTATATTAGTACAGTAATTTAAAAACATTTATTGCATAATAAATCAAAATTGATAAAGAATGGCTTCCTTAAAATGGCGGCTAAGTTAAGGGGTGAAAATAAGAAAATAAATGGTGGCTTGGCGCGTTTTCTGCTCAAGGTCCTCGAGCTGAGCAAGGCCGGGCATCTGGCTCCTATCTTCAGTGGCTCGTCCACTTCTATTCATTACATCATAAAGTGGCAGAGAATGTCGATTCTCGGAGGTTTAATGCATAGAGAATCATTCTGGTTGTTCTTAATTCCATATTTTGGAACTGAAACATTTGCTTACATTCTCTCACTCCTAGAATTCTCTACTGCGGCCCCTATGGCTGCTCCACACCAGAGTAACCAGTGTGCAACAATTTATAGTACATATATCAACACATAGAGCTTAATACTTAAAATGAGACACTCATGGTTGGTTTCTTTAAAATGGCGGAGGGGTTAGAAAGCATAGGGGCACCTGCTAATGGAATCACCGCACACAGAAGGTAGGCCTTCCATTCACAAAGCCCGGATCTTTGCTCCAATCCTCCTTCCATATATGTGTGGCCAGATTCCAAGAATTGCCCTTTGATCTGTGGTTCCCTTTGAAGGAAATATTTCAAGTGCACAGATGATGCATAAAGATTGCTGGCTGGGGGTACTTTATCAATATGATGCCTGCATGTCCACAAGCTGATTGACAGTGGGGATCTCATAACAGATCTTCGCAGAAATACAAAAAAAGGGGCAGAAGCTGTGGATTTGTTTAATATCCACTGAGTCAGTGTGTAACACTTGAAGAGAAATAACCCTTGTACACATATCGAAAGGTATCATTCCAGGCATTAGAAGTCGATAAACACAAAAAATACCAAAAATACACTGGAAGGTCTATTTTCATACTGTTAAGATTCCTTTTTGTCCGGCTGCTCAAAATTATGGATTTGAAATGGAAGTCCAATTGCAACAAGTAAAATCAAACACTGGCAAAGTCAATAGGTCGTGCCTTTGGGACATATTGGCATTATCTTGCCAATGCTTTTTTTTCAATGCTTTACAGCATTGGCAAGATGCTGGGCAGCTTGGCCAGTAGTAAATAAAACAAAAAGTAAAAAAGGTTGCAATGACGTGACCTCTGGGTACATTTGGAGGCATGTGCATGCCGATAAGAAAATAAAAAAAATTGAAGTACAAAAGTCCCTTTTTTAAGATTGGGTGTGGGTGGGAACAATTTGCTCTCTGGTCCTCTCAAAAATAAATACAATTAATTACAAAAAATATGGTGGGTTTGAGGCCAATGGATAATCAGATTGAGGGAACAACAGGAAGTTGGCAGGGAAGGTAGAAAAGCACAAATAATGTTGAGCAAAATGGAAAAAAACAAGTTAGAAAGCAATACCGAAGTGGGTGAATAAGGGAGAATAATGCGAGAGAGAGCTTAAAGCATGAGGGAGACAGCAAAACAGGGCTCAGGGGCGAAGAGGGGAGAGAAAAGCACACAAGAGAGAAAACTGGAAAACACATGCATTCTCATGGACTGCTTAAGAAAGAAAGAAAAAAGTGAGTAGTTGAAGGATAGAAACCTGCCAAAGAGAGATTATAAAGAGGCTGTGGTCCAGGGGAGGGACTTTCATGCAACACAATAATACAATATAATGAGAACTGTACCATCACAAGATACCAAATCTTCACATCAACAATGAAGCCCACTCATACATAGTTGCCATCATGGTGAGACCACTCTGCCTGCCTGAGACACACAGTACAACAGAAACAATCACAAGGAATCGTATTCTGCAATTGCCCAAAGTCTCCTCACCCTGCAGACACCACCAGCAGAAGACACTCTCACGCTTGCTACTCAAAACGCCTACTATCTCAAAGTTTCTTCCACCACTTATCAAACCTCATATCTCCACTAGGAAAGTGCACAGTTGCAGAATTTCTTCTTTTGTGAGTCTTTGTGAAGGCTGATATACATCTTACCAATTGGTAAAGGTTGTAAAATTGTTACTTTCGTACCAATTTGTGTTGCGTAAGCCCTTATTTTAGATTATCAAACTGGTTCCGCATAAGATATCACCAATACAACAGGAGCACAGGGGGATCAAAGAAGTCAGACCCCCACTCAATGAATTATAAACACTATCAGATCTGACATCTATCGAACAGAATACTTTTGGAATCCACTGGGAGTTTTCACCAACTCTTTTAAACTTCCCTCACAGGTCCAGCTCATTGCCTGTGACCTGCTAGTCCTTACTGTTCTACTTAAGTAAAACGTCAATAACCACAACACATACACACAACAAAGTGGTTTCAAACCATCGCATTAATCTATGCTACAAAAAATGTGAAGAAAGAAAAATGTGAGAGAAGACCAGAAAGCACCTGCTGCTGCTGCAGTGTCACCTGTTAGGTCATACTGTTCCTAAAAGGATAATGTGTCAGTTTCCCTTAAGTTGCAGATTGTGTCGGCTGGGCTGGAGAAATTGTATTGTGACGCAGCCTTTGCTCAACCTAACAAAGCGGCAATTAGGCTGGTGGTCCTCTGGGTCAAAGCAGGCCAGAACCACTTGCCTTCTTGAACGGATTCCCCTTTGAATAAAAGCCCTAGTTAATAGCTGGTCCCTTTCTTTGTGTACAGGATTACAGGAGTCAAACTAAATATAGAGATCCTCCTTCCCGGTCCCACAGAGGCGGCAAGTGTCAGGGAGGTTTCCCCGCAGCCAGGGTACTAGGAGATCTTTTACTGGTAGTACCCCAGCCGATATCTTAAGAACTGCAGCTTGATGAAAGCTGGGCAGCCAGTTGCAAAATATTTTTGGAAAGCAATGGGTTTGACATTTTTAAGTGTCATCCACCCATGTGCTCTTTTTGATAGTGTGGCCTTGTCCTCAATGACAGATTGAATTTTGAGTGACCTAAATGCCTGAAGACTAGTAGGTGTATTCCAGAGATGTGTAAGGCCTATGAGGTCGAGGGATTCACACAAGTAGACTCTTGCAGGTGACATGTTGCGGCACTGTAGCTCTTTCCACAGCATGTGGTCCAAGGTGTTTGGTTTAACTTTCCAAATCTTATTCGAGCATATTATGTATGCTCCGAGCATGGCTTGCGACTGTTTTATCAATCCAAATTCTAATCTTATGTGTGCAAGTGAGGTGTAACTTGGCAGAGAAAAAAGTGATTCTGTATGCACGTGTGATTGTGGTGTGTAGAGTGCTGGCTTTCCGGCCTCTTATCAGTTCACTTCTGTATGAGATTGTTGGCAGAGGTATCGCTCCCGCAACTTCAAGCAGGGGCTTCAGGGAAGGACCGGTACGTTTGTTCTTCATGTTTTTGAGTGCTATGGCCAGAGCCAGACCTTTCCTTTGTATCGCCTCCTTCTGGGCTGTGAAGGCGCCTTACTTATTAATGATAACCTGAGGTATTTGTACTCCTCCGTGCTTTCCAGGCGAGTGTCACCCCAAAATCAAGCCTGTATATGAGTTTTATTGTTGTAAACCATGGTTTTTGTTTTGCCAAGACTGATCGTCAAGCCGTTGGCAAGTGAGTAGGCCTCCGTGTTGTCTAGTAGCTGTTGAAGCCCCACCTGAGTGCGACTGACCAGCACCACGTCGTCGGCATAAAGAAAGCTTGATATTACTTTGCCGCCTAATTTAGGAGGGTGGGACTTACAGGTTTGTAGTTGTTCGGTCAAGTCGGCAGAAGAGGTTAAATAACGTTGGGGCCGAGATGCATCCTTGTTTTAGACCACGTGTGGTTGAGATTTTACGAGGAGGTGCGTTTCTGCACCTATCTTGACTTGCACCCATGTGCCACTGTGCAGCATTATAAGCAAATTCAGCAGGTTTTGTGGTATTCTCCAGCTTGCTAGCTTCCGCCACAGCCTCTTCCGGTCCACAGCCTCTTCCGGTATGGTTCAGATTCATGCTTTAATGTTGATGCAACAAAGAAATAGCGGTGTGTTGGTATCGCGGGCAGCATCTATTAGTAGAGCGATTGCTAGGATGTTTGTGATCATGCCGGATGATTCTTTTTTTAAACCCGGTCTGATTGTACAGTATAATAGCATTGCAGTGAGATGATGAGGTGGTGGCTGTGACATGTTTCTCAGGTTAGTTACTGCAGAATACCAAATTTTTTATTTTTAGTGCAGAAAAATTGCAACTAATTTGGAGGGGAGGGGTGTGTAAGTCAGTAAACGTGGTGCAATATGAGGCATGCTGGTGTTTGACATTTTATTTAGTATTGATGCCAAAAGTTTACTGTATAACTGATCTTGAGTAGCCTCTTATCTTGAAGGTGGCAAATTCACCATTATAACAGCAATAGTGCTCTCCACTAAGCACAGACACAGCCCTGGCATCCTGAGATGTCATTAGGCATTAAACACCAGAGCTCAGTACATCGATCAGTCACAGGCGCATTATCTCAAGACCTGTGTAAGTGCTCTAGGGCCCTAAAGTGCAATTAAATCTGGAATAGGAAAGGTTACTGTTAGTTTAATGCTAATGTCAATAAGTGCATTTTGGAATGATCTGCAGACACATTTTACTACTTAACAGGGAGGGAATTTCGCTCTTGGACCTTAAGAGCACTCATTCAATTCATAGTTCAATGCAGTTGGGAGGATATAACCAAATCCGAGCATTTTAAGACTTGAGTGTAGACACAGTGCTGTAAATGGACTCCCTAAAGTGCTTTTGTTGCTGGCAGAATCTATTAATGCAGGATTTGGAGATCAAGTAGCCGTGTTAAACTTCCCGGGAATGAGCAGGAAATGCAAATATGTGCAGCAATCAACTACTAGCAACTTTTCGCTGTGGAACATAGTGTGCATACACTGAGCGAGTCGCCCTTACCCTCTCCAAAACATGTGGCCACATAAAGACATGAGGCAGGTTGTTGTCGTTCACCGCGTAGTCTTTATTAAATCTTAAAGCAGTGTAGTTAATCCTTTATTCATTTTGATTAAGGTACTTGACCATTTTGCAAGGCAAAGATATACACAATCTTATTTACTATCCAATCATGGCCATATCTCTTCGTCCTGGCCCCCTGTGCTTGTTGTGCCAGCAGGCCCCAACTTGCACTGTTTCAGTTGTAACTTTCCGTGCTAGTCCTCCTTCCAGAGAGAGGCACTACCACCGGGGCACTGCTTCCGCCTTGGCCCCACCGTACCGGGGTATACCCCCTCAAATGTTCTTAGACTTACACACCGGCATCCTGGGTAGGGCAGGAGAGTCCAGGACCACCAGCAGGGCAGTCCCCCCTCCCGCCAGCCCAGAGCCCCACAATGAAAGCTTGCCCTGTCCAGGGTCAGCCAGTCCATGGCAAAAAGGAAGTCCACACCCTTTTCTTGCCTGGGACCCCGCCATGCTCGTCCTTATTTGTAGGGATGGGTGGGTGGGTAACTCATCGCTGGTCCGCTGCCATCGGAACTGCTTGGAGAGGCCAAAGAGGGTTAATTCTGCTGTTCCCAAAGTTTTATACCCCAAGCGGAGGGGAGGACGACCCTGCCTCTTCCGATGACGTTGTGCTCGCATGGGCACGCCTCCCCTTCTACCTCTTCTACCTCGCTGGCTGTCTCCTACATGTCCCCCTCGACGACATCTTAAGCTGGCTCCCGCTCGGGATGCCACTAAGGGCGCCACGCCCCTAGGTGCGGGTGGCGCCGCTCATTGGCAACATTTTCGGAAACTACCAGGAGATGTCTTGGCCATAATCCCATGCTCGGACTGCCTGCTTGTTCCACGGGCATTCCCCCAAGGGGTAGCTTAGGCAGCAAGATTTTGGGGTGGGGGGGTTGAATCGCAAATTTCTCACCCTAAAAAACAGTATGCCGAATGCTAAAGGGATGAGATGACCAGGGCTTGGGATACACTGTTTCCACAAGGAACAGGTTCAATATTGATTTGTATTAGGTGGCCTTCTGTTTAAAAAAAAATTAGCAAGTTAAAACCTTTTTAGTCAAACAAGGACAAAGAGAAAAACCAACAAAGGCATAGGAGACACAACTCAGGGCCCCCAGATCCAACTCTCAGGTCCAGAATGCATTTATTGGGGGGATATCACACCCCAAACACCACCCTGAAGCTACTCCCCACATTTCCCTGGAGGTCTGTCGCCTTTGTAGGGTGGTTTTTAAGGCAGCGGCCCCTGCTGGCGCTTCTGTCACGTTCGGTTTTGGAAGATGGGGACCCCTACATGCAAAAATGGACTTGCTAGCCGTAGGGAAATTAACGTTAAGGGGAAAAAAGAAGCTAGAAGCAAGCGTACAATAATCAAAAAGGTTCAAGATTTCAAGACAACATAACAATGATTATACAATAAACATTGTGCAATATTATAAGTTAATGACCATAACCATGTTCAGTTGTTTTTTATCAAAAAACTTTTTTATTTTAGTTTGATTATTATATCTGTGTATCAAAACATTATTTTCAATTTATGATAAATAGTTAAAATTAAGAATGCAGCATTGTCATATATTCAAGGGAAAACAATACAATTAATTTGTGCAAATGACCTAACAGTTTGTTTCAATCCACATTTATACATGAAAGAAAGGCTGGCGGTAGATGGAAGCTAAGCGCGTTTCGGCTGAGGTGCCTTCGTCTGGGGACCGTCTGAACTTCCTCTGCATTGAATATATAATGGGTATGGTCTCAGATTCAATATGCACATTTGTTAATTAAATGTCCTGAAATTATATTTAATATTTTTCACGTTTAAGACTAAATCGTTTTGCGTGATATTATTCAGTAACGTTGGTGGGATTCACCTCAAGTCGCGAAATTTAAGAATGTGCGAATTAAAAAAAATATTCTATATATAGAATATGGAAGGTGAAGCCTATGTGTTAACATGGTTATGTGAATAAAAACCCAGTGAAGTGTAACTATTCCTTACCGAGAGTGAACTAGAGAGTGTCACTTTCTACAGATTCCCTAATTCATTACAGCAGGAGGGTGGTGTGGCAGGGGCTTTCAAGAGAAAGGGACAGGTAAGGGAGAGAGCAGAGAGTCATAGACAGGATGAAGGCAGTAGGGCTGGTTTCAACATTTTTGCAAGGGCGGCATTTGGTTCCGAATACAGCCCTGAATCCTACACACTTCCGGTTGAGTCCAGAAAAGTCTCCATTGTTTCCTGCAGCCTTTTGCTGCTGGGGTAAACCCCTCCCAGGCTTGCGAGTTCGCTCTACCTTAAACAATCCTTTGCCCCCCTCCATTACCTTCCCTTCTTCCCACATATTTCGCAGGACACAAGGTTATGGTAAAGAAAAGGCCGCAGTTTATTGCATATCACATAAAGCATGGATCAACATCTCACAACGTTCATGGTTGGTCATCCATGACCCATGTTTTGTCATAAATTGCATTTCTTGGTAATCATGACCCACTTGTCCTGTTTCATTCTAGCAAACAGCAGAACTCCTGATCAGAGGTCAGTTCCGCAGGTATACCAGTGTTTACGGATTCTAGGCTTCTTTTGCCACCGACTTAGTGGGCAGCCGTTAGACCTGGCCCGGGCGGCAAGTGCCGTTCCTTTTTGGCCTGTCCTCCTGCTGACCCTTTGCCTGCTCCTCCATGCCCCTGCCGTGTGGCATCCCAAGGGCACTGTTCGGGCAGTCCTAAATTCTGGCTGTCCATGTGTGCTGTCATCTGCCCAACTGTGCCCCTGCCATGAGGCATCCCAAGGGCACAGTTTGAGCACCTCTTCTATCTAATTTAATCTTTTCGTGGGTACCGTTCTGTGCTGCCTCCGCTCCGTCCTTCCCCCCTTTGACCTTTGGTCAGTGTCTTTCAAACATGAATTGTTGAGGGAACCCCTGTCCCCTTCCTTTAACCTCTGTCCCGGGCCTCTCCCTTGGTTAACCCAGTGCGGCAGAAAACAGCAGGCTCGGCTCGTGCAGGTAAGAGCGGTGAGGCAGGGTGGGGGGTGGGGGAAATCCACAGATGACGACGAGGGAAACTTAATTATTTATTTAATTTTCTCTAGTCGTTATCTGTCGAATCCCCCACCCTACCCCACTGCTCTTAACTGCACGGGCCACTCCTGGAAACCACTGACAAGTACATCCTTGTGCAAGTGCAATAACAACTTTTGTGAATGCAGAGGTTATTTTTCACTGGCAAAATAAACTATTTGCATATGTAAATCAGACGTACACATGCAAATAGCCAGCCATGTGAACGGAGCCCGAAGATTTAATCAATTAGTCCATAAAATCACTGGAGATGTTTAACAAATTCCAGAAATGGCTGCTGCAAATGTTAAGCCTGTACCTACTCAGCAGCATTATCCTGAAAGTTTAACATATGTGTCAGGTTGAGTCAGCAGGACAGGCTTTAGTATAGTTTGCACCCCCCCCCCCATGACAGCTTCTCGGATTCCCTCACGACGACCAGGCAAAAGTGCCCCTCATCTCTCCAAAGCCCCTCTCTCATATACATTTAATTTGTTTTCAAGCACTAGTAAAGGCTGGCTTTACTAATAAGAATGTATATGTAGCCAAACAAACCCTTTTCAGCAAGATAAGGAATAGATAATGAAAGGGGGTGGAGACATAACGTCCTAATCTATTTTATGCTGTGTGCATGCAGCTCTTTGATGACAGCTCATAACAGTCACTGTTCAGTATTTGGATTGTATCTTATGAACTGCGGTAACAAAAGGATCTTTGTGACAAAAGCAGTGATCCACTCAGCTATCCACATAAAATACAGATCTGCAGGTACGCGTTCTTTGCAGCAGGCGTATTCCCTCCGCTAGTTAAAACTGCCCCTAGACAAAACTCTGATCTCTCTCTCTCTCTAGCAGGAACATTAATCACAAGAGTTATCTTGACATTTTTAATGCTGCCTGAAAACTGGATGCACACGGAACTCTGCTGCAGGTGTTTTTAAATTGGAAGTTATTGCTAAGCACAGCGTTATTTAAGTACATGAAACTAAGGCGACTTGGTTAAATGTGACCGGGGACCTTATATAGAGATGCCATATATAACATTATTAAGTCTTTAGTCAATACAATCCAGAAAACTTAACAGGTAGAACAGAAAGTTAATGAAACCAGGTCCCCACTGGTATAGGGGTTCCTTGGCAGACCAAAGCATAGCCATGCGGCCTGTCACAGGGCAGGATAGGACCGCTCCTGAGACAGTCAAAGGTAGCTGCTCTGTCAGAGGTAGTTGAGGGACAGCTTTTCTGTCTCTATTGGGCAGGATGGCAGGCAGAAATCTCTTTCCCTTCCTGTATTTCACTTGCTATTGTTTCTTCCTCTCTCTCCATCCTCTCTACGGGGCATATTATCAAGGACGGCGTTAAAAGTATCGCTGGTTTAGCAGCAGAAAACTGCTGCTGAAGCGGCGATAATGAGCTTGATACCATGCCCTTGAGAATTCCAATAGAAGCCCATGTTCTGGTGTCAACATGGGCTTCTATTGGAATTCTCCAGGGCAAATTATCAAGCCCATTATCGCTGCTTTAGTGGCAGTTTTCTGCTGCTAAAGCGGCAATAATTTTAACGCCGTCCTTGACAATATGCCCCTATCTTTCTTTGAAACAGGAAATTACCTTTTAATTTTAGCTTGTGTTCTTTAATACAGTTTAATCCAGACAGCTGCTTCATTTATCTCTTACCTGTTAATTCCCAGGGCAGTGTAACTTAGGAGACCCATTTTGATGTATAAGAGGCTTGGCCAAATAAACAGAATTCAGGTGTATTTAATAACACCAATGAGGGCTTATTTCACCCTCCCTTGATGCTTTGCAATAGAAGGCTCAGATTGCAGGCTATGCAATTTGGGAAGTTTATAGCCATTATGATTGAAACAGATACACTCTAGGTAAGCTTCCTATTGCCTCAATACAGATGAGTACATTTTCTTGCGTTGAACACAATAGAAAGGAATCTCAGACACAAGGACATAAAGGGATCTGCCCAGGATCACACAATTTAACAAAATGGGATGGTTGGATTGCTAAACCACGAATTCCTATTTGAAAGACTGAAACCTAGCCACTAGATCATATATCCAGCTCAAAAAATCACTAAGGTCAATTCACAGCCCGACCACATGCAAATGCACAAGACAATAGATGTACACTTCTTGATACCCATTGCAACTGTCGTCATTCTCAGGTGTGAGATTCTGCAAATTCAATTTGACGAATAACGTCACATGTATGAATGGTTGGCAAAGATTGCAGAAGGATCTAACATCATCATGTTCCATTGTTGCATCATCATGTGCTACTTTGCTTCATCAGGTGCCAATGGCACACCAAATGGGAGCTGCACAATTAGGATTTGGTATAAAGACCTTACGGAATGGGCAATGTGCAGACTGAACTTCTGCACAGCAATGTTACATCCAATGGATTCAGAGTAAGTGGGCAATCCATCTATAGCATCCTCGCTGACCCCGTGATCGATGTTGCCAAGGCTCAGAGATAATCCACCATGGTTCTCGGATCAGCAGCCGTTCTGAACCGGCTGGTCCGCCTCCTTGTCTGACAGAGTTACCTCCATGAAAGACCGCTGTGGAAAGCTCGACAGACTTTCACCGTACAATGCAACTTCCTGTAAATGATGGTGGAATGCCTGCCAGAAGAAATGAGAATTGGTGGATTCTCTGCAAGAAATATCCTTGGCCAACATATTGTTCCAACTTCACCCTCTGGCACTTTTGTGGCTAACTTAAAATGGCAGACCATCCACCACCGCCATTGTTGCAAAGGATAACCCACCAGCAGGACACAGTTTTATGGCTTTAAGTGAAAACTACTTTTGTCCTTGGTGTTTAGGTGGGAAAGGCAAGGATTAACAAAGGGAAAAGTGAAAGAAGTCGACCACTGTGTTAATTCCGGCTTAGATCCTAGGCCCATCTGCACGAAATATTGATGGCACCAAATCCACCACTAGCCCATACAAGCAGTGTTTAATTTGTGCCGGTGCTTGCAGGTGGTGGGTATTGGCACTCGTGTTGGGGAGCCAGAACTTATTTTTCATTATCAGACTTACACTTAGTGCAAGAGTGAGAAAGGCAGAAAAGGGAGAAAGGAGGAGGAAGAGATAGAAAAACAGGGGCAAATAGAGAATGCAGGGATGGAAAAGAGCCTGCAAGAGCACGATACAGATACCGGAAATAAGAAGCATGAGGTGGACTGAAGGCTAGACTGTCTTGGTACTCAGAAGACCCAACATACAGCAAACCAGAGGTAGACTCCTGCACTTATTCTTTTATAAATTAAGCACTACACACAGTGCTTAATTTGAGCCGGTGCTTTCTGGTGCTCAGCACTGGCACCTAATTATCAACACCATATTTAGAACAGTCTACCACAAGGTGGCCATCTAATTTAGAGATGAGCAGAACAACAGTTGTTTAGGAATACAATATACATTACAATTGATCATACCTGCCTCCCCAGCCATTCCTTTAGCTTTGGGGACCTGGAATAATCTAAACTGTCCCATTTACATGCGAAAGAGATGGTTACTAGTTGTTTTGGCAGCAATGACAAAAGCGATGGGTGGTGCAAGCTGCAGTGGACTCCTGGTCAGAGCCCTGGTACTTAATATTTTGCAAATTAAGCACTGACTACACACAAGTATCCGTCAAGGCCACTGGCTCCCAGACCTGAATAGTTTGAGGGTTCCATAGAGATTGCGCCCACAGGAAACTGAAGCTGGGCTACCAGTCTCTCTCAAGCCGACATGAGACAAGACAATGCGTCTTGAAGTCCCTGCACAGCAGATATTACTTTGTTTAAAAAGTAAAAAAACACATTAAATTAAAGTTAACACATATCACTGCCTATCATCTTCATAAATAATAAAGCACTTTTTTATTGCTTCTTCTACCGAAGGGCTCTTTCATCTACCTAAACCTAATCTGCAGTGTCCCTGCCACTTTTTAAAACTTCACATATTTGCGCAGTATATATTGAAATGCAGTGATAAAAAATGATAAAAATTGATCCTCTTGGCCAAAGGCAGCGTGAAGGTTAGCAAAGCCCCGCAGGAGCGATGCAATCAATGTGCTACTGTTTCTCCCTTTTTAATGCACTTCACAGATATCTGATGAAAAGTGAAAAGATGAATTGAGTCGCTCCAAAGGGCGAGTCTGAAGAAGGGCAGTGACAGAAGGCAGGCGGCTACTTTTCATCAAACCAGATGCATGGCATTTTCTCTGTTTTGCCTTTTCAAATGGCAACTTAGAGGAATTTTAATTATTTATACCCTGGTGGGACTTACTTTCTCAAGGTTGTCCCGTGGCTTCTTTCCCTGCTGGACCATATTGCATTAGAAGCAGTTTAGCCTACAAAATATTTTCATTTCCTGAAACAATTTACCCTTTTAAAAATATTTACTTGTCCAAGGTGTCAATAAAAACCAAGTTACCATACATAAAAGTTTTCCTTCTCACCATAAGGATACATTTCCTCAAGATACAGAGCATTGAAACACTGAAATACGGGTTCTAATGAAATTTAAAATGTTGCTACTATAATTAAAATATATATATATATATATATATATATATATATATATATATATATATATATATATATATATATAAAAATATATATTCACTAAAATAAACAAAGGTTACAGGGACATTACAGTTAGGAAATAGAATACCACCCCCCCCCCCCAAAAATGGATATCCAGAGAGAAGCGGCCCCAACCAGAACACAAAAAGCAATCGGCATATAGTCGGCATATAGTCACTCACATTCCACACCCTGCGCTACGTAGCCTAGAGCCTGACGCCGTCCATTTGGCCCATTAGCCCACATTAATACGTGAAAACTCCTATACAGTGAATCCCAGTACTTTTTTGAGTTTAAGAAAAGTTTATTGGATATAAGCAGAAGATAAAACAGGAATACATTACAGTATATAATAGCCATGTTGTACATAGTAAATAAAAAAGAAAGAAGAGAGAGGAGGGAGAAGGGAGAAGGGAGAGAGCGGGAGGGGAAGCATAAGAATATATATATCCTATATGAAATACAGCTAAAGCATCTCTCAACAATATAACATAACTGTCATACTTAGCTCATTACTACAAACTTAATTATGGGTTGCAAAATACAAGTATAGTACAATAACGGTTAACTAACGTTAGCTTAAGGAGGTTTGGGAACTTCTTCTGTAATTGGAGTATGCGATGGCAATGAATGAGCAGACAAATTTAAGAAATTGGTAACGGGTAACCATAATAAGTCACGCTTAATAGCAAGTGTAATCGGGTGGACATAGGCTCTATCTAGTCTGTGGTTATAACAAACACCATACCACCAGGCTTGAAAAGAAACATTTGAAGCATTCTTCCATGATTTTGTGATTTGTTGAAAAGCAACAGCGAGAAGTAAGTCAATGATGAGGGTATTAAGAGAAGTGGAAGAGGACCAAATTTCAGCAACACTACCCAGGAAAATATGCGAAAAAGGGATATGTGTGTGAAATATTTTATTAATTTGTTGCCATACCCTAATCCAGAATTGGTGAATAACTGGGCATGTAAACAACATATGTTTAAGATCTGCTACAGGAGCTGGACAGGACCAACAAGTAGAGGAAAAAAGAGGATTAATCAGATGTAATTTGGCTGGAGTAATTAGGAGTCTATTATATATGAAAAATAGCGTTTGTGTAGTGTTTGGTGCCCGTGAAGATTTCCTTATTTTAATCCAAATTTTATCCCATACCGAAGAAGGAAAGGAAGAATTTAAGTCAGATTCCCAACTAGATTCCACTGCAGATCTGTCACGAGTGCGACCAATATGCCGCAGTTTATTATAAATTTGAGAAGCTGAAGTGCCTATTGTCAAGAACGAAATTTGTAGAGAAGAAGAACTGGTCTGTACGGAAGAAGGCAGGAGGTTATCGTAAGAACTTTGAGCAGCTGGGATTAATAATAAGTATTTAGAATGAGAGGAAGGAGGAAGGGAATAACACAACTGTAATCTAGAGAAGGGCAAACAATTATCACCTTGAAAAAGCTGGTGAATCCATTTAAGATTAATTGGATATAACCTGAAGCACACCCTTCGTTTTTCCTTTGTTTGAAAACCTTCAACTTTATCTCACATTTTTTTCTTTTTTAGCGTGCAGAACTCCAATGCGCTCCGTCCCAAAAAAGCGCCAACATTCTCATGAGTTCATAGAGTGGCACTGCAAAGTCCGTGTCACTAAGGAGTTGCACAGCAGTATGCACATCAGTGAACTAGTATTCACAAGTATACCACGATTTACACAAGTTTGTCCAGATTTATGCGTTTTTTATTCCAAAGTTAAGTCAGTTTTTTTCAACCATCACGTCAAAGACATGAAGTTTCTATGTTTTATGCATATTTATACTCTGAGATCGCCAATCCAGGCTTATTCACAGGCAAATTTTGAAACTTCATGATTTCCAGCCGTTTAATTCTACCCAATGCATTTTGGTCCTCACGACCTTCTTCGGGGGTATCTATGGTGTTAAAAAATATTTCAATGAGTTTACCCACTAACAGTTCCTATGCACATTGATTTTACATTGAACATTTGACCCATCCACCCCTTTGTGCCCACCAAAAAATATAATTTATGTGACTCTTAAACGTTATGTTCACCACCCCTTGTTGCACATTGTTACACTTCCCTCCCCAGTTCTCTCTACTCATCATTCAATATGCCCCTCTGGTAAACAACACGCTTGATACCCTTTACAAAACAATGCTAAGCTCAATAATACTATTGCATCCAGTGTTGAGTGTTACCCCCTTCTCCCCAACAAAACTTCTCTTTAAACTACACCCGTCTAAGACCCAGGTCAAACCCAGGTCAAAGCAGTCTTTCCAAAAAAGGGTCCTATTTTTAATTTTAATGTAGCTATTATGCCAAATCGGAGATTGCAAAAAACGCTTTCGATCGTCCAAAACTTCTACCATCAGAGGATGAAGGAGTTGACGAGTGTGCTTAAGAATGGGGAGAGAAAATTTATGGGGGATGCTAGGTAGGGATAAAAACTCATCAAATGAAAGAGGGTAAATAAAAGAAGATTCAACTTCTACCCATAAAGGCAAAGATAACACCTCAGTGGCATTTTGTGATAATAACGAAGAGGAATTCTTAAGGAAGAAAGAAGCGTGATAGGATGCAAAATCAGGAAAATTAACTCCACCTAACTGTTTAGGTCGTTTAAGTTTGGAAAAAGACATCCTAGGCGTTTTATTCTGCCAGAGAAATTTTGATAAAATAGCATATAATTGTTTGTACCAGGATTCAGGAATATTAACTGGAAGGTTAGATAAGAAAAACAAGATTATAGGGACCAACATCATCTTTATAGAATCTAGTCGACCCCACCAAGATAAGTATAAAGGATGCCATCGCGATGTGGAGTTAGTTAAAGTAGACTGGAGATTCGTAAGATTAAGCGATACAGTATCCTTAATAGAAGGGGTAAACCATAAACCCAAGTATTTAATTTTAGTAGGGCTCCAGTGGAAAGAGGAGGATACAAAATCAGCATGAAAGCAATATTTATTTAACGGAAGAATTTCACATTTGTCTACATTAAGTTTATAGCCTGAAACTGAAGAATAAATAAAGACTTCTGAAAGAAAAACTGGCAGGGAGGTCTGAGGATTAGAGATAAATAAAAGAATATCATCGGCATATGCCGAGAGTTTTAAATGCTTATCACCATAAGGAAAACCAGTAATATTTTTGTTCATCCGGATTCTAGATAAGAAGGGCTCAAGAGCCAAAACAAATAAAAGGGGAGAGAGAGGACAACCTTGCCTGACACCTCTGAGAAGAGGGAAAGAAGCGGAAACAAGCCCATTAGCTAAAATAAATGATCTTGGAAAAGAATAGAGTAAGGAAATATAAGAAAGAAATTTAGGGCTAAACCCAAACCAAGTAAGAGTTGAAAAGATAAACTGCCAATTAACCCTATCAAAGGCTTTCTCAGCATCCAAGGCCACAGCTGCTAACGAAGAATTATGGGAGTGTGATTTACTAAGTACATTAAAGAAGAGCCGAGTATCACAGAGAGGTGGCGACCTTTAATGAATCCACATTGTTCTTTATCTATTAATTGTGGTAAAATGTTATCGAGGCGAAGTGCAAGAATCTTGGCAAAAATCTTATAGTCCAAATTAATTAAAGAAATAGGTCTGTAATTTTTGCAGAATTTATGATCTTTACCCTCTTTAGGAAGGAGACAAATCAAAGCCTCTTGAAATGATCCTTCAGATCTCTGGGAGGCGATAAAAAACAAAAATAAGTTAAGTAGTTTGGGAACATGGAGATTTGAAAAATGAATGTAAAATTCTATAGTAAAACCATCAGGTCCTGGAGCTTTCCCCTTTTTAAGCGAATGAATAGCTTTGAGAATGTCTGTAGTGTGTATATCAGATTCCAGAGAGGAGAAATCCATATCCAAAGAAGCAGGTGGAGGAAGAGAGGCTAAGTATTGATCAATATCTGATAAAAGAGGCGGAGATTCAGGTGTGTATAGAGATTTGTAAAAGTTAGAAAATTCTAAAAGAATGTCTTCGTCTTTATGGAGTATGGTATTAGATGAAGATATGATAGAATCAATTTTAGTACGCTCTTGCTTGACTTTAAGGTATTTAGCAAGAAGATTACCTGATTTATTTTGCGCGCTGTAGAATTTCGCGCTAGACTTAAGTAGATATAGATTTGCCGAATTAGTAGAAAGTTTGTTAAAAGAGAGTTTGGCATTAATAAGTTCCTCTAAGGTAGATTGACTGTTTGTGAGGTAATAGCGGTGTTCTAATTGTTTAATTTGTAAATTAAGTGCCTGAGATGAAAGAGAAGCTGCCCGCCGCTTCTGAGCAACAAAGAAAATGATAAAATCCCTAGATGCAGCTTTAAAAGAGTCCCAGACAAGTTGGGGAGATAGCTGGGGAGATTCGTTTTCATCAAAAAATAAGGTGTCAAAATCGAGAAAAGAATCCAATAGAAGAGAATGATTAAATCTCCATCTTCTAGTGCCTTTAATGGGTGGGGAGTAGATCTAAACTTAAGGAAACTGGGATATGATCAGAAATTAAAATAGACCCTATGTCTGTATGGGAAATGTGCTGAATTAAAGCCTTGGAAATAAAGAGGTAATCTATTCAGGATTGCGAGGAATGAGCAGGTGAATAGTAAGTGTATTCTTGTAGTGTAGGGTGACAAAGTCTCCAAAAGTCTACAAGGGATCTTTGAGAAACAGTGGAGGTAAATTGAGAATGTGTACAGGAAGGGATGAATCTGGAGTTGGAATTCCTATCAATAAAGGGATCTACAATCATATTACAGTCCCCACCAAAAATCAAATAATCATCACTGCATTGCATTAAAAGAGAGAGAATTTGGGGCCAAAACAGTTTATCCTGAGTAGTGGGAGCATAAACATTAAAATAGAAAGAGGAATCTTGTTGATCAATAAGGAAATCACCACCCACCTACCCTCAGAATCATTATCCTGTCTTATAAGCTGAACATCCAAACGTTTATGACAGAGAATAGCTACACCATTGCGTTTTCCTGAGCCAGGTGATGCAAAAACATGGCCTACCCAATTACGTCGTAATTTAATTATTTCAGTATCTGGTACATGAATTTCCTGCAAAAGAGCAATATCACCCTTCAAATTCGCAATATGTGACAAAACTCGTTGGCGTTTGATAGGAGAACCCAAACCTTTAACATTCCAAGATATAATATTTAACGACATTTAAATCCTATATAAAAGTAGCAAAACAATAAAAACCATTCTTGAAAAAGTATGCCATATATAAAAGCAAATACCATGAAAATTATGCAACAAAAGAAAGAAAATAAACATTACTGTAGAGATATAATAGTAAGAGATACAAAAATTCATGGGATAGAAGAGAAGATGAAAATGAGAAAAAAGATGATATAAAAAAGGAGCATAGAAGAAAACTTGAAAATAGAGATCGAACAGAGAAAGGAGGAGAAAAAGAGGGAAATGGAATTGGTCAAAATGAATTTGGACAATTATCAGATAGACAGTTAGTAAACTAAGCACGTTACTAAATAACTGGGACAAAAGGGAACAAAACAACGACCAGTTAGAATAAGTTCGAACAATCATCCTGCAACCAATGATACAAAAGTTAAAAGCAATACCGAGAGAATAATAAGGATACAAAGAACTGGGAAAAAGATAAGGAATCACTATTAGAGAAAGCGGAGAGATAGGAATGATAAGACTGTTATCAAAATTGAGAGGAAAAAAGAAATAAGAAAGAAGAAGAGGGGGAGGAGAAAAGAAAAAGGAAGAAAAGAAAAAAGGACATAGAAGGACAGAACATGAAACAAGAATGCAAAACAAAACCAACAATAATTGATGATAAAAGAAAATGTCAAAAAGACATACCACAAAAAGACAATGAGAATGGGGATGGAGCAGCCACATGAGGAAGGTAGCACACCGAACGGAGGACTCCAAGAGGGTGCAGCAAGGGGAGACTCAACCTCCGGGCATGAAACAAAGAGGACAAGAATCAAAAGGATCGCAGAACCGCACCTGAGAAAAGAAAAGGAACAAAAAACATTAGCAGGGTATCTCAGGACGTAACAGGGTGTATCAGAAAGGAGGGTAGAACAACAGAAAACAATGACATAACAGCAAACATAATTCAATTAGGTAATGACATTAATCATCGTCGAGAGGAGTCCATGGAGTTATCTCTGCAGGAGTCAAGGAAACGTTGCAGAAGCATGGGATCTTCGTAATTTGTTGTCTTATTATTATAAGTCACCTTGAAGAGACACGGGTGAAACAGTCCATAACGAGCATTCAGGGCGCGAAGAGCAGGTCTCATGTCCAAAAACTTTTTGCGCCGATCCGCAGTAGTTTTAGCGTAATCCTGAGCAAAGAAAAGAGTGGAACCATTCCAAGTAATTCTCCCCTTCTGTTTGGCAGCCTGAAGGCTTTTAATCAGATCCGTATATTCCAAAAAATACAGGATAACACCCCTAGGTTTCACTTGAGACGATGAAGAACTGACAGAACGAGAGATTTGACCTAGGCGGTGGGCTCGTTGAATATTCAATGGAGGAGAATTTGGGAGTCCAAGAAGTGTTGGCAGAAAGGACTGAAAGAAAGATATGGGATTGGTGCCTTCAAGATTTTCCGCAAGACCATAAATACGTAGATTATTACGCCTATTACGATTTTCCAAATTCTCAATCTGTTGTTTGAGAGATTGTACTTCTCTATGTAATTCTGGAACCTGGGCGGAGATCGCTTGCACTGAAAACACTTTTTCCTCAAGATCTGCCATTTGTTGCTTAGTATGAGACCAATTATCCTCAAGGCTCTGAAGACGGGCATTGGTTTCAGCCATATACGGTTTGAGCGAGCGTATTTCCTCAAGAAGCAACTCCATGGAGAGAGAGGGAGAGACGCTGGTAGGTGAAGGCGGGTTCGCCTTCGCTCGTTTTCCTGGAGTGGAAGGAATTTTAGATTTAGGCTTGGAGCCCATACGGGAAGAACCAGGAGAGGTACTCCTCATTTCAATAGAGTCATTAGACGTGTGAGTGACGCCATCCTGTAACACACTAAAAGGATTATTGGTCTCTAAAGGCCCGCAGCTGGTATTGGCGTGCTGAGCGGAACCACGATTAGAGCGAGCCATTTTGCCCAAAAATGCTGGTGCACACAAGACACTAAAATGATATTTCAGAAAGCGCTGAAAAGTGTTGAGAAAAATGAAAGTCCCATAAAAAGTATTGATAGTACAAACTCATCCATAAATGCCCTTATATGGGCTTTGGTTAGAGGAAAAAAGCACTGCAGTCAGTCAAACCTCCAGTAGCATAGTGAAAAAATAGAAGCTACAGAGCTAAAATGGCGTCCAGGGAGACAAAGATCAACACTGAAGAGATGGAAAACACTGCGCATGCAAAACACCACCAACCAGGTTGCTTTAGAAATCAAAAAGAAACTAAAACAAAATAAAAATGACTTCTGAGAAAATCCCTAAAAAACATTAAGAGTCATCTTTGAAACAGGTGAGGTGTTAAAATCGTGGCACAGGACCTGCAACAAGCAACGAGCGTGTAAAAGCCCAAAATGGCGGCCGCTCTCCAGTTTCCAGTCACGACCGATAAAACCGTCAGGTAAAATAGCATGCGCGCTCACCAAACAGCACCATAATTCCCGCGGTCTATGCAGGTGGGCTTCCGCTGCTTAAATATGCAGTCCCGGGATACATTTGAGGGCGGTGAGCGCCCGGAGGATCCCCAGCGCGCTACGGTCCCTCGGAGCTCCGAACAGCGGCGGCCATTCCTGACGGCGCCTAAGCCATGCCTGTGAATCCCAGTTCTAATTACCCATGTTGAAGAGTTATGTTTCCTATTAAAAGAAAACACAACTGGCGGTGTTACCCAATACCGGCACAGCTGGTGAACACAAGAGTAACAGTACGTCCTACAGGGAACAACATATGTTCACATGGGCTGTATAGGTAAGCCGCCCCTAGAAACAGAGATGTTTGATGTATTAAAACTCATGTTCCTTACTAATGTAACTACACCTGGGAACAGAATGGCTTGTAGGAACTGTGCTGAACACCTTTAATGATTTTATCATGATGTATGAACCTTGCATAATAATGAAATGCCAATAAAAAGATTTTACCCCCCCAAAAAATAGTTAGTAAATAGAATTGAAAAAACGTAAAAATTCACTAAAGAAAACAAAGGTTATAGGGTTGTTATAGTTAAGAGACAGAGAAAAATAAACCTTAGAAATTCACTGAAAAGAACAAAGATTACAAGGAGGTTATAGTTAGGCTCAGATTTTACTCGTTCAAAACCATAGAAATTCAGCAGTTATCGTTACCTGAGCTAGCTATAACGTATGCCCCCGCAATGCACTGCTTATGACCTCACATGAATAAGTGCTACCCAGTGGAGTAACGAAAACTGGGGGGCCGTCCTGCAAATTTCACAGATGGGGGCCCCCTACACTCCGGAAGCTGTCAAGAGCTTTAAGGACAGGGACCTCAACGCCCATGCATAGTGCCGGAGGAGGCGCCCTGGAGCTTGGGGGCCCTCCGCACCACAGGTGCTGTGGGGGCTATTGTTACACCACTGGCTACACACCAAGGATTTAAGTGGTTTGTGGGAAAGGTGATTATGTGACCATGTATTACAAGGAATAAAGTACCCGCTGCCGTAGATGATAAGGATATTGTAAGTCACCTTCAGCCTCGCTCCGCTATATGGTCATGAAACTCCTCAGTGAGTTGCAATATACTTATAATGTATGACAGGGGATAATTTTTCCCATAAAGTACCCCCGGCAGTTTAACTATGGCCTAATGGATGCCCCCCACAATTTGCTTCTAAGAACACTACAGCTAGTTCCACTAGTGATATTCTAGACAGGGCATACAATAAAAAACGCGTAGGGAAAATAGTGCAGATCTATTAGATAGTCCTCGAAGGCAGGGGTAATTGCTGATTTGGGTAATACATTTAAAATACTTGTAATTGAAATACCTTTTCAATTTACCTGTATGGATTGAAATATATTACGTCCCAACACAACCAGTGCCGAATTTGAGCCACTGTCATCTAATTGGTTTCTAGTGCTCAGCACGACACTTAATTGTCAACACCACACTTAGAACAGTCTGCCACATGGTGGCGACGCTCATCTAATGACTAGAACAACGGTTGTTTATGAATACAGTGTACATTAAAAATTACTAATATCTGCCTCCACAGTCTTTCCTTCAGCTTTGAGGACCTCGAATAATCTGAATTGTAGCACTTGCTGGGATAGAGATGGCTAGTAGTTGGCAGCGATGACAGGGGCAATGAGTGGTGCAAGCTCCAGTGGCCTCCTGGTCAGGGCCCTGGCACTTATTATTTTACAAATTAAGCACTGCACACAAGCGGTAACAGCATGTCTTAAACCATCTGATATGGAATTAAATTGTATATTTGTCAAATTTATGAGTAGTGGAAACAATAATGGCATATATTATGTGACCATACTTTTAAGAATTATGAAATGAAAACTTTTTATCTAATATATGAGGAAATTGTTCCTTGCTGGTGCTCGATAAATGTAAATACTTAAGAACTATTTTAACAATACTAGTGATTTTAACAATAATGGTAAAATTGTTTATTTTCATGATATTTTTATTTTTCCTAATATTGTAAGATTTTAATTAATTAACAATAAACTAAACCTAAACCACTGCACACAACACCTCCCCTTGGTTTATTGTTTATGCAGAGGACACCATTCCTGAATTTAACTATTTAAAAAACATGCTTTCCCTGTCCCCTAACAGCAGACTATTAATAAAACAAGATCCCTGTGCAAGGCACAACTGTGCTTTCCGTTGAAAAAAAGGCTAGTGTTGTAGGAGAGCTTTTTGGGTATGGGGTTCACTTCCTTAGCGCTCACCTACCACAATCACTCATATGCAATCACCCATTCACATACTTCACCACTCGTTCAACATTCTAGCTATAATTTGTCCCTCCTTTGCCCTTTAGCAGAGTCCTGGTTATTCTTCTGGAGTTGCACACATCCTCTTCCTGGTTTTGTATGGCCATGAGCTGTATTTTAATGTCCTGGCCGGTACAACAATTAGAAAAATCAGATTGGTATTTTTTCCACTTTTTAGTTCATACAGGCCCGGTGATCCCTGATTGTGAAAGACAGAAAGCCCATATTCAAATGAAGAACAATGATTTCTTATAAAGTTCTATTTCAGAACCATGTTGGGGCCTTTGCAGAATGTGAAATTGTGAACAGATGCTATCTTTATCTCAACCTTACCTCTGCCCCCAATAAGTTCTGTGCAGCCTCTTTCCCTCTCAGACAAGCAATGCTCTATGGAAGACGCTATCTGTGAGGAATGATGGGGGGGGGAGGGGGGGGGGGGGTAATCTGCTCTTGTAAGAGGCCTGGCAGGCTTGGAGTGAAAGAGAAACAAAAGTTATTTTGTTTCTCTTCACTTTTGAGTCAGGCCGTGTCAGCTCAGAGCAGCTCAAACCAGGCTGAAAACTGCATCTGCTTTACAAGAGACACACACACTGGACAAACAAGCTGAGGGGGTCCCCACTTCATAAATAGAAGAGTGCCCCACGGGCTGCGGGGGTGTCTGTTACGCGACTGGTGCTACACCATTGGCTAAATGTCTAGAGCATAATCTACACTACAGCTGCATAATGGACCATAAAGAAAGGTATCCAGTGACTTTGTGTGAATGTCATTTCAGAAATGAGATTATTCTTTGAGGTCTTGACCCACAAATCTGTGATAACATGAATCCTTGCTAGAGAAGAAGACAATACTACAAAGAGGTGAATCTCCACCAAACAAGGGTATTCCCTCTTGACTATATGAAGTAAGTGTTTCTCTGTTTATTGGAGATGTCCTCTTTTTCCTCTGCATCAAGAATGCTTCACCAAACTCTGCGGGAAATGTGCTGGGGCACCTTTTGGTAAGCTGTTCATCAACGTGGGAAAAGGCTAGAAGACCTTTGCATACTACTAAGGAAAATGGGGAAGGGTCAAATGGCCGGACCTTGCAGATGATTTTGAGCATTTGCATACTCAGGGTAATTAAAAGGGAGAACCATTATCTCTGCTCTCACCAGGAGACATGGAAGAAAGAACTTATCACAGTCACCCCTAGATTAGATTGCACTCCAATAGATCAATGATGCATTCACTTTGTCCCTTGGGCCTGGCCTCTTGATCCTGGGTAACTGGAAAGTTATCATAAAGGGTTGGTCAATTACCACAAGCATATCATACCAAGAGCAAGTGGGCATGATTCAATACTTGCTCTGTTCTTTTTTGCACTGGAATCCCTGATTCAAGATTCACCCATCAGGTTTTTTTTATTTTGGTCAAATAGATTTCTATAGAGGAGATAAAACAATGTGAAGTACAGTCTTTCATGCCCATGTTGTATGTGTCAATGTTTTCTGTATAGAATGTATGCCAGCAGCAAAACCATGTTTTCTACAAAGTACAATAAGCAATGATCGTACTAGCGCTACAGCAAGCATAATTATTACTGCATTATTTTCTGTAGTAAGAAAATGGTCATGCACTGAATGTATTTAAGTGTTGCCATGTGCTATTGATTTGTTCTGCTTTGGGGGTTTGCTTAATTCTGTCATTCTGACTTTGAGGCCTGATAGTTTTCTCAGCTCCAGTGGATTTGCCTATAAAGTTAGAATCTCCAGTGTTTTCCAGGGTGGAGTTTGGATTCATGTATTCCCGACATCACCTCTCAGCCAGGTTATTTTCGGCTGGTTTCTCCCATGGGGGATCTGAGGAGGGGAGTGCCGGGTGGGAGGAAATACGGTATTAAGAATGAAGGGGTAAGCAGTTTCCTGTTTTTTCATCAGTGACCCCTCTGGCTGTAGTGCAGGAAGTGAAGGACGTGACCAAGGGAAGATAAGATCACCAAGATGGAAGGTTAGGAGGCGCGACCAGGGTTTTGCAAAGTAAGATGCCAAGTAAATCCCCATTAAAAAATACCAAGGAAAGGAATACAAATCCATTAGCCCAACAAATTCAAATAACACCCTCCCTTAAGTCATTTTTTCGTGTTTTGCCCTGCTTGCAGGAAAGCGGAAGCCCTGAAGAAGTGATATCTGTTAAAATGGAGGCATCTAAAGTGGTTTTGAATGTAATATAGAGCGGTCCAAACAGAGCCCCCTCTCACATAGTCACGAATGAGTCTAAATGAATATAGATACAGTCACCAACAGCAACAGATTCGAACTTTTGGCAGTGACTGAACCACCTGAGAAGGCTGAGGATCCTCACATAAGGAGGGATACAAATTGCAAAAGCAGAGAGGGATTCTCTGGCAGATACAGAAGACTCATTGGCGAGTATACTATTGGGGCTAAAGAATGAAATCAAGAGTCGTTTTGAAGTTTCGGAGGCAATCAGGTCTGCATACAAGCCTCATGTTCCGAGTTAACACAAAAGTTGGATGAGGTAGCCTCTCGTACTAAGGTTTTGGAAGATTAGGTAGGACTGATTAAGTAAGATGTCTCTAAAAATGCCACTGAGATCTCTAAACTGGTCAAACAAAACCAAATCTTGAGAGATGTTTTCGAGAGATTGGAGAATCACTCTTGAAGGAACAACCTAAGATTCTTGAATATACCGGAAGCAGAGAAGGGTACGGATATGAAAGCCTTTATTATTAGCATACTCAGGAATACGGTCCCAAAGGATAAGAAGGACATTAATCTTGAGCAAGAGAACCAAAGAGCACACAGGGAGCCCTTTAGGTGCAACCCTCAAAAGACTAAACCTAGGAAGATCCTGGTGAATTTTCTTTCATATACTATTAAAGAGGCACTTCTCAGCGGAACCCTAAAAGATGGGCCATATACAGTTAAGGGATTCTCTGTAACAATAAGATCAGATATATGCAAAACTATGGAACAGAGGCCATGCGAGCTAAGCAACAGTATTGAGGAACTACGGAAGTTGGGGGCCAAGGTCCTATTAAACTTTCCTGCAATGCTTCGTATAATGTGGGATAACCAAATGTATAATTACCACACTGTCGAGGATGTCGATGTGCTAATAGATACAATAAATAAGAAATAGGAACTAGGTAAATGATAAGCAGTCGACTATGGTCCGGTTGAGTCAGGAGACTGGTTAACGAAACTTGGATCAGATGATATGCAGCAATTGGCTTACTGTTATCTTCACCTACTGAATTTTCCCCCAATAGGCAGCCCATCAGGCATTTTTATACCTATCAAGATGGGGAGGGTTCCCCAGGGCTGAGTTAATGGGGAGTAGTGGGGTGGAGGGGATGGTGATGGGACACGGGTGGGAAGCAGAGGGGTTAACATTTATAAAATGTCCTCATTATCATTTAGTCAGGAATGTCTTTGTAGGCTGAACACGGAGCAGGAGGTGAGAATTAGAGATGGGGGATGACTAATAAATTAGGTAAAGATATAGATATCCTCACCTGGAATGTGAATGGTCTCAGGTCATGACCCAGGCAGCAGATGGTGCTGAGGTATTTGGAAGAGAGTCAGGCACATATTATGGTCTTGCAGGAGACGCATCTGGTGGCAAGTGAGAGTAAGGAACTATTCTGTAGGTATGGCTGGGTCCAGAATTCTTTTGTTTCCGATCAGGAGCAATATTGTAAGGGGGTAGCAATTCTAATCAAAAGGGGTACTGGAATTGAAGTTAAGTACTTTAGAACAGATAGTTCCGGTAGATGGGTTTTAGTTGGAATGAAACGGGCAGGTTTTGAGTTTATCTATGTTTGGTTTTACAGTCCAAATGAGGATGATCCACACCACATTGTGAATTTGGAATTAAAGCTAGTAGAGGCAACGGTCCTATTGATTTTTTTATTTTTATTTGATTTTATTAAATTGCGATATACATACGACTTAGCACACAGCTACATCACGTCTAGGCATAACAGTACACACAGTTTTTACAGTCAGAGAGTGGAATCGGGCATCTGAGGGATACTGCCTAAACAGTTACATCTCTCCGAACAAATTGCGTACCCACACATTATTTCCCATACAGTTCTGCTGCCCATAGTCTACTTTAAGGTCGAGCTCTTGCCTAGCAGCCCAGCTTATGGAACCCTTCCATAGACTCTGAACTCTATAGTCTTCTATACAAATTTCTCCTGGGATGTAGCCCCGTAGTAATATTCTGAGGGTCTAAGTTTGCACTAGAAGTTTTACTTAAGAAATATGTTTGGTATGGACCCCAACAGCTATTAGGACAGCTTCGGGGAGGGAGCAGTTTGTTATATACTTCAGAATGCATATTACAATATAACATATCAGCGTGCCAATTTTTTTATCAATGGTAGTGGGCCACCCGCCCATCGAATTGCCATACGATGCTTTGCCATGAGAAGCCCGAAAGTTAGCAATGGACGTGATGTCTTGTCAACGGATAGGTCCCACCCCAGTAACACCAACTTGGGGTCAGGCTCCAAATCTGCACTAACAATGGTCCCTACATTGGACATTGCCAAGCGAGAGGCCAGAGTCCCGAGTCCCACCCCCTTCACCCCGCATCTATGACAACTGGAGTTCTCTGCTAACCCACAGCAAAACTGCCACTGAGGGGTACAGTAAGCTCTATGCAAAACTTTAAAATTAGTAAATCTATGTCTCCCATTGAGACAGACAGAACGGGTGCGGGAACAGCAGTATTATTGCTTAGTGGCGCACCCAAGTCACGTTGCCAATCCAGTCTAACTTTCAGGACTTCGGACCGACGGGTTTCCTGCAAGCTAGTGTAAAATGTAGTGATCAATTTAAGGGCTTCCTTGACATTAAGGAGAGTTGTGAATGCCCCCATGGCCTGTGGTTCCAACAGATCCTCACCCAGGAAGGTGTGCCAGGTGTGTCTAGCCCTGAAAAAGTGAAACAACACTGTGCCTGCCGGCTGCATTCCCGGATGTCGCAAAACCTCCTAATTAACTAGTGTACCATCTTTAAAAAAATCACCCATTGTGTTAATACCCACAGTCTGCAATGCCCGCCTTGCACCCGCGTCCTGACCCAGTGGAAACCACAAACACCATTGCAGTGGCATCTCTGGAGAGTACAGGAAAGCCCCGGCTTGCATGTGCAGTAATGTCTGCCAGGCCTGTGCTGTGACAGCTAGTGAGTCAAAGATTTGCAGTTACCTGGAGGCTGGATGGCTAAGTGTCTGGGGTAGCGTGAGCGGTTCCGCCACGTTCCTTTCCAAGTATAAGAAGGGTGTATCCTGTGGGCCATGTATCCAGTAATGGGTGAACGTGCTGTTTGCCGCTCTGTAGTATTGCTCTAATATTGCTCCTATAATTATCAGTAAGATGTATCCGGGCTTTCTTCAGGACCAAAATAAATCAAGAATTGCTGCTGCTAGCGAAAAAAGTGAAAAAATAAAGGCAATACAACACCAGTTATCCTATATGTTGATGAAGGGTATTACTGGGAACATCCATATAATTTGGATAAGTAGCCTTACCTCTACCTGGCGACAGCTCAGGGAAGGGGGCCCGCTCTCTCCGTCGGTACCCCGTCGCGGTATAGGAGCTGCGACCAGAGGCCCCCACTTACTGTACATGTGAATGCCTCAGGGATGGCTCCCAGCCGCAACTCACAGCTGCCTTCACTGCCCACTGGATTTGATCGCCTCCTCTGCTCCGCTTCCCAGTGTGTCTCCGCTGAGTCTGGCACACCATTATTTTTCTAGAATTCATGCCGCTACATGGAGGTGCGCACTCCCAGCCCTCTCGCTCGGAGTCAGAGCGTGATTTCTTGCTGCGTAGTCTGAAGGCCTGGTGTTCCTCTATGGCTTGCAGGCGTCACTGACGAAAAGCCCCGCTAGACAGCTCCGATCTGTAAACCACTTGGTTCACTGGGCAGCGCTCAATGGCAGCAAAGCAGTGACCCTTCACAATAGGGTTACAGACATGATTTCTGCCAAGATTATGTCGGATTGATAGTGGCGATCGGGGATGCTACCCTAACTCGCGGCCATTTTGGAGTCAGGCAAGCTCCGCCCCCATGGTCCCATTGATTTTGGGTGGGGATTTTATTATTCTTTCGGATCCCATTCAGGATCGCGCCACGCAAAGGAATAGTGCCCCGGCGCCATTAAAAATATGATGCAACATTTAGGGCTAGTAGATGTTTGGAGGCATCTAAAGGGACAGGCGAGAGGGTACACCTACCATAGCAAACAATATGGACATTATTCCAGATTGGACTATTTTCTGGTGGAAAGCAGCCAAGCGGGTAATATAATAAAGATTATACATCATCGTGCTCATATCTCAGACCACTCAGCTGTTACAATGACATTACAGCTCCCAGAAGTTAAGTCCAATTTAAGGTGGACATAAAAACGTGCTCTCCTCTTATATGAGGGGGTGGTGCCTGTCTTGAAAAAGGCTATGTTTGAGTATTTTTTTATTAATACAGGTACTGCTTCCCCAGGAGTAGAGTGGGATGCTTTTAAAGCATGCATCCAGGGGGTATTAAAAAGTCTCGATTGTTCTAAGGGAAGAGACGAGAGGGTAGAACTAGCAGGAATGAAAAAAGAAGTTGGTATTCATCACTGCAAAACCAGCCCCTAGTAACAAAACCGGCCCCCACTGCTGTAAAACCAGTCCCCACCATTCCAGCCTCCCGGGCAAACGCAGGTGTTGGAGAGGTTAGTTGTACTTAAGAGTGCCCTCCTAATACATTGTTTTTATTTATCCTGCTAAAACTAATGGAACTCATATTATCACAGCTACCAAGAAGAACACAAAGACAATAGAAAAGTTATGGTGAGGAAAAGGCTAATAGTAAGTTATTCTTAAAAGGTGACTAGGTGTTTGAACAAATGTCACCATGAAACAATTCAGTTGTATTGATACTGACACAATTTTAACAAAACACCAGTCCAAGTGAGAATATTTTCAGCTGGGTCAACATATGCCGACAGCTCATGCACGATCTGTAAGCTATAAGTGATGCCTTGCTCCATCATAAGGAACTGAAAGCCACCAAATGGCATGTAGCTATCAATGTCCCGCAAGCATCAAATGCCATAGTTCAGAGCTTGCAGTAATGAAGCAAAAAGTTGGAATTTGAGATAAAACTCCCCAAAACGCACATGAACAGCTTGACTTTTAACTGCTTTTGTCGCAGAGTCATTGTCCATGTCACAGTGACATCTAGGCTGGGCTATGCTAACTGCCTATACCTGGGTCTGCCCGCTTACCTAGTCAGAAGACTGCAGATGGTACAGAACGCGGCTGCGAGATTGATTAGACGTGTACCGTTTCGTCATCATATCTCTCCACATATAAAACAGCTTCACTGGCTGCCGGTAGCAAGAAGGATTGAGTTTAGGGCTTTTAACTTTGGCTTTTTGGACAATACATGGCAAATGCCCAAGTTACCTGAAACACCGGCTGTGCCGCTACCAACAAAACCGCTCACTGAGGTCCAACTCTCAAAACCTGCTTTGCACACCTCGCTTTGTTAAAGCTCGCTTAGGGGGCAGATCCTTTACAGTGGTGGCAACCAGGCTCTGGAATTCCCTGCCGAACAATATCCACCAAATCGAATCAGAGCCGATGTTCAGAAAGTAATTAAAGACCTGTCTCTTTAGCCTTGGTTAGATCTCTTTGGCTTTCCCTTTTCATCTTGCTTTGCCGCCTACTGCTATAGCGCCGGGACACCTCTGTTTGAGGTAGCTGTTTGCGCTTTATAAATGTCTGTATTATTATTATTATTATTAAATAAGAGACCAAGGTTAGGAATCTCTAGATTTTGAGACTATTAAAGTTATGCTGTTGCAGACTTATGAAGCAGCGCATGGCAGCCCCAAAACTGCTTTGCGGTTTTCAGAACTGCTTTGGCGTGTTCAGGACTATTTCGGAGTTTTTAGGACTGATTCAGGATATTCAGAAATGATTCAGAGATTTTCTCCAGTGGAGAAAGGCTCTGATTTAGATCATCTATAACCTCCATCCATGAACTGTCAAAAATCAAAATCTGCCTTTCCTTCCAATGATAATCGCAATGCTCTATATATTCATTTACTTGAGCTTCAGTAATTCTTTATTCAGCCAAACAGGTCCTCTTTTAGCCACTAAAGAACACGGACAAATGCTTTAATGCTAAATACAACTGGTAGTGCTTGTGCTCACATAGCAGCCCCTGTCATCACATCCTCGATAATCGTGCATAGTCGCGGCAATTACACATCAAAGCAATTCTGTAGAGGTATCAAGCAAAATTTGTTTTGCTTACATTAAAAATCTAATTTGGCCTATTATTTAAAAATAAATCGAGGCAAAAAGACATTCTGCCTGCCCCTAGATACATTCTCATGGAAAGCTGAACACAACCCATCAATCTGAGAGATTCAGAAAAAAAAGAAAGACCTCTGAAGACCCTTTTTTGAATCTTTAAAAAATAAGCTTTTTAAACAGATCTGTCAAAAAGTAATAGAGAATGTAAACAGGGATTAAAGTAGGAAATGCAGCTTTGCTCACAGAGCCTTAAAGGAAGTGTGTGTTCCAATATTTGCTTTTACTACAGGCTTTACTTGAAATCATCCCAGTTGTAGTGTTTGATTCACCGGGTCTCTGCAGCACAACTTGAAGAACAACCTTCTGTGGCAACACATTCAAGTTACCTGTTACTGCAGGGGCTGGGACTCGCCCCAGAAAGAGCAGGTCACACAACACAACACCCCATCCTGCAAGCCAGAATAAAAGTGGCATCAAATTCGGCTCCATGAGCTTGACAACATGGGGGATATTTACAAAGAAGTGGCAGAGTGAGGCATTAGCCGTGATGGCTTAACACCTCACTCTGCCACTGAGAAATGCAGGGTTGCACCATATATACAAGGATATGGTGCACCCCTGAGTTTTCCCCTCAGCTGGCGCTCCACTTAGGAGGGTAGCGCCAACGCAGGCACCCTTGCACCATAGTGCAAGGGTGTCCGCATGCAGGGGAAGATTGTTTATGTGTAGGAAGGTGTCCCTCCCTGCACTTAAACAATCTTTAAATGCAGTTTTGTCCCTTCTATGTGTGCTGTTTCATGCAGCACAAATGGAAGTTACAAAATGTCATTTTTTTTTAAGGACAGTTTATGTGCAGGAAGGGTCACTTACTTACACATAAACAATCCAAGACATTTTGCTTTTTCCATGTGTGCTGCACAAGGCAGCACACATGGAAAAAGCAAAAACTAAGAGAAATAAAGCATTTCTCCTCATTTTGCCAAGTTAAGACCAGGTTTTTCTTGGTCTGAATTTTGGCGCTGCCTCCTATTTACGCTGCCCCTGTAAATAGGGGGCAGTGTCAAAATCAATCGCTGTTGCAGTGGAACGCCCACCGCAACACCCACTGCCCACCTCTGCACTTTCACGCTAAGCATAGCGTGAAAGGGGGACTTATTTACAAGGCAGCGTTAAGTCACATTAAGTGGCTTAAGGCTGCCTTGCAAATAAGGCAAAGCCCCTATCGCCATGGCAACGTCACAAAAAGTGACTTTGCCATGGTGATAGGGGCTTGTACATATGCCCCCATGTCTGGTATTCTGGGGATTTTATTTCAAGGGCTATATAGTCCAAACCTAACAAGAACAGTCAGGAAATGCTAATCCATTCCCGGAACCAAATTCACTCCTCCTGCCCTAGTAACTGCTCTGCACAATATACAGTACTGTGGAAGTAGCTTACACGTATGGTGCGTGGAAAAAATGTAGACATGGAGTAGCATGTCAGAGGTGCTGTCCTTCTGTTGCAATGTAGTGCACAGGGTGTGTGTTTTCAGAATCACTAATATATGTTAGTGATTCTGAAATTAGTGATTTTGAAAACAGAGGTCGTTCTTCTCGACTTGCTGCATGCCTTTTATTAATAGAGCGCTGTTGAAGGCAGATTGTGTGCATTTTTGAAGCTGTGTTCTATTAACAAAAGGCATGCAGCAAGTCCAGAAGCTCGGCGTGTGCTTTCTGAATCACTAATACATATTGTGCAGCGTATAGTGGCATAGAGTACAGTGGTGTGGGGTGCAGTGGTGCAGAGTAGAGTGTCACAGAGTGCAGAGGCATAGAGTAGCAGAGTAGAAGATAGTGCTGTAGAGTGCAGTGCAGCAGCGGCTCATGCAGGTAAAAGTGGTGAGGCTTGGGGCCGGATGGGAGGTAAATTCCACAGACGACAACGAGGGAAAAATAATTATTTATTTAATTTTCCCTCGTCGTCATCTATCGAAATGCCCGCCACGTGCCTCACCGCCCTACCTCTCTTACCAGCAGGGGCCATGGCTGGTGCAGTGGCGTGGAGTGCTGAAGAGTGCAGTGCCGTAGAGTATAGCGCTGCAGAGTAGCGTAGAGTGTCACGGGGTGCATTGGCATACTGTGCATTGTTGCAGAGTGAAGTGTTGTATAGTGCATTGGCATTGTGTGCATTGGTATAGAATGCAGTGGCGCAGAGTAGATTGCAGTGGTTTGAGTGGCGTAGAGTAGAGTGAACTGGTTTAGAGTGCATTAGCGTAGAGTGTTGCAGAGTATAGTGACATAAGAGCAGTGTGGTAGAGTACAGTAGCATAGAATTCGGCAGTGTACAATGCAGCGTCATAGAATACAGTGATGTTGATTAGAGTGGTGCATAGTAGAGTGCAGTGGTGCAGTAACATAGAGATAATTCTCGTAGAGTGGCGTACAGTGGAAAAGCGTGAAGTAGAGTTGACTGATGTAGAGTGCATTGAGATAGAATGTTGCAGAGTTTAGTGGCATATAGTGCAGTGACGTAGAGTGTAGCGGTACAGAATTTAGTTGTGTATATGCTGCGTTGTAGAATGCAGTGGAGTAGATTAGAGTGTTGCACAGTAGTGTGCAGTGGTGTAGAGTACAGTGGTGTGGAGTAGAGTGGCATAGAGTACAGTGGCAGAGGATGCAGTGGTGTAGAGTAGAGTGGCACAGGCTGCAGTGGTATGGAATGGTGTAGATTAGAGTGGTGCTGAGTGGAATATAGTGCCATCGAGTACAGTAGTCAATGAATCAATCAGGGAATTGTAAGTGTGCTACTCACCCGTGAGGGTCTCAAGGCGCTGGGGGGGGGGGGCAGATCTGTTTAGCCGAAGAGCCAGGTCTTGAGGGTCTTCCTGAAGGGGTTCAGGGAGGGGGTGCCTCGGATGTCTGCCGGTAGCTCGTTCCAGGTCTTGGCTGCAATGTGAGAGAAGGATCTTCCGCCTGCTCTGGCTCTGTGGATGCGTGGGGTTTCGGCCAGTCCGAGGTTGGAAGATCGGAGGTTTATTTTGGGTACGTGGAAGTTGATTCTGTAGTTGAGGTATTTGGGTCCGTTGTGTAGGCATTTGTAGGCGTGAGTAAGGATTTTGAAAGTGACTCTTTTCTCCACGGGGAGCCAGTGGAGACTTCGTAGGTGTTGGCTGATGGGTTCGTGTTGGGGGATGCGGAGGACGAGTCTGGCGGCAGTGTTCTGTATTGTCTGGAGTTTGTGGAGTAGGGACTTGTTGATGCCGGCGTAGAGTGCATTTCCATAGTCCAGTCTGCTAGTGATGAGTGCGCTGGTGACTGTCTTCCTTGACTCAGGGGGGATCCACGTGAAGGTCTTGCGGAGGGTGTTGAAGCAGCTGGAGGTGACGGCGTTGACCTGTCGGTTCATGGTGAGTGATGAATCGAGTATGATGCCGAGGTTCTTGGTGTGGTCTGAGGGGCTAGGTGAGCTTCCGAGGGTGGTCGGCCACCAGGTGCTGTCCCATGCAAAAGGGGTGGTACCGAGGACGAGGACTAATGTCTTCTCGGCGTTGAGCTTCAGGCAGCTGTTGGTCATCCAGACTGCGATGTCTTGCATTCCTTTCTGGAAGTTGAGTTTGGCAGTGGTGGGGTCTTTGGTGAGGGAGAGGATGAGCTGGATGAGTAGTGTGGAGTGCTGCTGACTACCGTGGCATAGAGTGCAGTGGTGCAGAGTAGAGTGTCACAGAATGCAGTGACGTAGAGTGGTGCAGAGTGGAATATAGTACTGTAGAGTACAGTTGCGTGGAGTGCTGCAGAGTGCAGAGGCGTAGGGTGAAGTAATGCAGAGTAGAGTGGCTCATAGTACAGAGGCATACAGTGCATTGGCATAGAATGCAGTGTTGCAGAGTAGAGTGTCAAAGAGTGCATTGGCATTGAGTGCATTGGTGTAGAGTGCAGTGGTGCAGAGTAGAGAGGTGTTGAGTAGAATGGCGTAGAGTTCAGTGGGGTTGAGTACAGTGCTGCAGAGTAGAGTGCTGTGGTGTAGAGTTAGGAGGTGTTGAGTAGAAGGGTGTAGAGTGGAGTGGCATCGATTACAGTGCTGCAGAGTAGAGTGTGTGGAGTGGAGTAGAGTAGAGTATATTGAACTGGTTTAGAGTGCATAGGCATAGGCTTAGAGTGTTGCAGAGTATACTGACATAGAGAGCAGTGGCACAGAGTGCAGCAACATAGAATCCAGCAGCAAACAATGCAGCTTCGTAGAATGCAGTGGCATTGATTAGAGTTGTGCAGAGTAGAGTGCAGTGGTGCAAAGTTTGGGGGTACAGAGTGGTGCAGAGTAAAGCTGCATAGAGTGCAGTGGTGTAGAGCTGAGTGAAGTAGAGTGGCAGAGAGTTTAGTGGTGTAGAGTGGTGCAGAGTAGAGTGGCACAGAGAGCAGTCATGTAGAATGGAGTGGCATACCGTGCAGTGATGTTGAGTGGTGAAGAGTTCATTGGCATAGAGTGCCGTACTGCAGAGTAGAGTAGCGTAGAGTTCAGTGGTGGAGAGTGCAGTGTTGCAGAGTGGAGTACAGTAGCATAGAGTGCAGTGGCATAGAGAGGAGTGGTGCAGAGTAGGGTGCAGTGGCATAGAGTGGAGTTGTGTGAAGTGCATTGACGTAGAGTGGAGTAGAGCACGTAGAGGTCAGTGGTGTAGAGTGCAGTGGCTACAAAGCCCTCCATGACACAGGACCAACATATCTGAATCACCGCCTCGCATTCCACCTACCCGACAGACACCTTATCTCCACCCAACTGGCCCTGGTCACCGTCCCACGCATCCAAAAGATCAGAGGCAGAGGAAGATCCTTCTCCTACCTCCCCGCCAAGACCTGGAACACCCTGCCTCTCCACCTCAGGCAATCCCTGTCGCTGAACCATTTCAGGGAGAATCTCAAGATCTGGCTCACTGACTGAACCTCAGTGCCGGGACGCATCAGCAGCCCTCCCTCAGCGCCTTGAGACCCTCACGGGTGAGTAGCCGCACTCTATAAACCCCAATGATTGATTGGCAGCGTAAATTGTTTCTAAGTAGAGTGAGTGGCGAGGAGTGCAGTGGAATGGTGCAGGGTAGAGTTAGAGTGGCATAGAGTAAAGTAGTGTAGTGTAAAGTGGTGTAAAGTACGGTGAAATAGAGTGCAGTGGTGCAGAGTAGATTAGAGTGGTGTGCAGTGGATTGGCGTAGAGTGCAGGGGCGTAGAGTTGAGTGTTACAGAGTAAATTGCATTGGCGTATAGTGTATTGGCATAGAGTGCAGTAGCATAGAGTGCAGTGTTGCAGAGTGGAGTTGAGTGGAGTGGCGTTGAGTGGAGTTGTGCAGAGTAGAGTGTAGTGGCCTAGAATGGAGTGCTGTAGCGTGCAGTGGCGAAGAGTGCATTGGCATAGAGTAGAGTGGTGCAGAGTAGAATAGCGAGGCGTAGAGTGAAGTGGCATAAAGTGCAGTGGAGTACAGTCTAGTGGTGCAGAATGCAGTAGTGCAGAGTGAAGTAGAGTTTAACAACACAGAGTGCAGGGGCATGGAATGGTGTAAAGTGGTGTGGTATGATGCAGAGTAGAGTGCAGTGACGTGAAGTGACAGAGTGGAGTGTACATGGGGTGGTAGCGCACCGCCATTACAGACAGCACATTTTCAATTGAAATGACCATTACATTTGCACAGACATACACTTTTACTAATAAAACTATACAGCGCACAAACAGTAATATGTGGAAATGGAATCATCTAAAGTATTTGTTTCCAACACACTTCAGAATCAACAACAAATGTGCTTCCTTTGTGTTCCCAATTTTGAAATACTTGCATAGTTTATTTAAATGTTGTTGTGTGCAAGAAAAGCACCCCCATCCAGCAAGATTGTCACATAAATCCTCTCACTTTGAAGTCAGAGAAAGAAATGTAAACACCAAGCTCCCTATAAAGAGCCTGACATTTTACCTCTGGATGTGAAGGCACAGCAAATGTGACAAGATAAGAACAAGATTTGCAGGCCTGTTTACAGAAAGGTACACTCAATGGTTGCAGCAATGGGCTCACTCCCAGCACCTGTGGCTCGGGCCAAGAATTTGGGAGTAATTCTTGACTCGAAGCTCTCCTTCGGTGACCAAATTAGCAGGGTTGTCTCCTCCTGCTTCTTCATTCTAAGAACCCTTAGGAAAATCAAACTCCTCCTCCCAGAAGATAGCCTGAAGACAGTAGTCACAGCACTCATTCTGTCCCGACTGGACTACTGCAATAGTCTCTATATTAACATCCAAGAGAGACATCTGGCCAGACTCCAGATCGTGCAGAATGCGGCGGCCAGGCTGATCACAGGGACACCTAGATTTGTCTTGGTAAGGATGGGTCTCAGGACACTCCATTGGTTACCTGTCAAACAGCGAATTCAGTTTAAGGCACTGTGCATTGTCTTTAAGGCACTCAGTGGAGCTGGTCCTGATTTTTTGAAACATGCCCTTCAGTGGTATGTCCCCGGAAGAGCTTTACGCTCGGCTCAGGCTAAATTAGTTACCCTTCCCCGCCATAACAAAGCTAATTGGGGAAGTAGGAGTTTTTGCCATTGTGCTGCTAAGGCATGGAACGGTTTGCCTTTCCAGCTTAGAAACATTACTGAGCTTCTCCCTTTTAGGAAAGAATTAAAAACCTGGCTATTCACATAATCTCCTTTTTCAGCATAATCACTGGTTAATCTCAGGTGGGTAGTGCACAGCGCCAGGACACCTCTGGGTAACAGAGCGCTATAGAAATTATTTTAACATAACATAACATAACACTCATGAAAGAAGACAAAGGGAGTTGGTGTGAAAAGGCTTTGCTCCTTGGGAGAGAAGAACTGTCCCTGGACAGCCTAAAACAAATAAAGACAGCAAATAGAAAACCAGAAAATGTGAGTTACAAACCACAAAGTCAACGGGGGAAGGCATTCCCAGGCAAGCTTTCTAACTTTATAAAAATTTTACCCGAATCGGGTATCAGAGCGCTTTACATAGCACCAGTTGCATTACATGAGGACATATTCTTTTTTTTTGTTGCTAGGCACGGGGAGATTAGGGTGACCAACAGTCCGTAAATTTCACGGACAGTCCGTAATTTCGGCCGTCTGTCCGTTGTCCGTAAAGGATTCGTTAACGGACGCCATTTGTCCATAATTTTAACCGGGCACCGGTCGCACCACCCTAAAGCTGGCACAGCTTCCACCCACCTCCCTTCTGGACTCCGATGCTGTTGAGGTCGGGTGTAACAGACTCCGACGCAGTACCAAATCTCAGATACCCAGCAGCATTGGAGAGGCACAGGGGGATGGCAACCCTCACACCTTCCGCCCTTGATGAGCTGTTAAGAGGTGCTTGAAGGTGAATGAGAGGGAGGAGCTGCAGCTTCAGGCACAGGGGCATCTATTCAGATGCAAACAGCCTTGAATGCCATGTCTCTGCAATTTAGAGGGGCCTCACACATTCCCTTTCTGCCCAGGGCCCCAAAAATCGTAGAACTGGTCCTGCCTGATTACACCAAGGCAGCACGTGGTTCTCTTCACAGAGCTTAATTACTGATTGTAAGCAAACCTCGGTTCTTCAAACATGCAGTCTATAATGTAATAAAATAAAGAAATGGCACAATCGCACCCACACTGGTTAACAAAGTATGGAGGACAATCAGTTAAATCAGTTCTCTTGGAGTATCTCCTTTAAGTACAGTACATCACAGTGGGGGATGGCAAAACTAATATTTTAGAAAGAGAGCCTTTCCTCTCGTTGTCATGTCCAGGAGGGGGTGAGGCACCTACCCCACCCTGGAAGAGACCAAGATGATACTAGAATACTGCATGCCCACCCTGGTGGATCCTCCTGTGATGGCTCCTGCCCCCCCCCCCAGTGATGGCTCCTGTCCCCCAATGTGGTGGCTCCTGTCCCCCCCTCCCCCCGCCTGTGGTGGCTCTTGTCCCCCCTGTGGTGGATCCTGTCTCCGCCCTGGGTGGCTTCTGCCCCAGTCCTGGAATGGCTCCTGCAGCGAGGGTGAAGTTCTTGATGGGCCTCTTCTCAAAAAGGCTCAGCTCAAAATTAATATGAAAAGGTGAGCGAGTGAGTAAGTGAAGGGATGGGTGGATAAATTAGTGAAAGGGTGAAGGGATGAATGAAAGATTGAATAGATGGAGAATGAGAGAGGATGGATGGATGGATTGATGAGTGAGTGGAAGGATGGATGAGAGAAAAGGTAAATACCTGGATGTATGGGTGGAAGGGTAGCTGGTTGGGTAAAAGGGTGGATGGATGAGTGAAAGGATGGATGAGTGAAAGGATAGATGAGTGAAAAGGTGGATGATGAGTAAGTGAGTGGGTGGATGGATGAGTGAAATGATGGATGGATGGATTGATGAATTGATAAGTTCAAGGGTGAATGGATAGACGGATGAGTGAAAGGGTGGATGTAAGGATGGATGAGTGAGTGAAAGGGAGGATAGATGGACAAAAGGATGAATAGATGAGTGAAGGGGTGAAAGGATAGATGGATGAGAGAAAGGATGGATGAGTGATGGTGTCAATGGATGGATTCATGAGTAGATGAGTAGATGGATGGGTGGGTGGGTGGATGGATGGATGGAAGGAAGGATGGGTAAGTGAAAGGGTCGATGGAGAGAGAAAGGGAGGATGGATGGATGACTGAAAGGGTGGGTGGGTGGAAGGATGACTGACTGGGTGGATGGATGAGTAAGTGAAAGGATGGCTGGATGGGTGAAAGGGTAAATGGCTGGATGGATGAGTGAATGGATGGATGGTAGAAGAGTGGATGGATGAGTGTACAGATGGATAGAGTGAAAGGGTGGATGGATGAAGGGATGGATGAGTGAAATGATAGATGGAAGGATACATGATGGATAGGTTTGCAAATGGTTGAATATGTTTGGATATGGCTGGGCTTACTTATATACTATTGCACAACCTCCTCTGATGTGTCTGTAAAACGTACCTATTGTCCTGAAGCTTTGTCCTGAATATTGACCTCCTGTCCTGAATTTGTGTCCTGAATTTTGACCCTTTGTCCTGAATTTTTACACTCACCGTCCTGAATTTGCACCAATGCCAGTTGGTCACCCTAGGGGAGATTGAGTGATTTGCCCAGAATCACAGGATGTGTCGCATCATTGCCGAGACTCGAACCCAGTTCCCTGGCTTCACGTTCGGCTGCCCTAGCCGTTAGGACAACTCCTCTCCCCAACTGGTCCCAAGATGTCTTTAGCAAACAAGACTGCTGCGCTGTCTGGTACGCTTGGACCTAAAAAGCAGTCTTTGCATTTCTTAATGTTTTTTTGCGTGGCAAATATGTTTGGATATTTCTAAATACATGCATTTTTAACAAATTCACGCCCTTATATAGCCTCAAACATTCACTGATTTCATTGACAGATATCCCAATAGTGTGCTACGTTTATGAACACATACATTGCGCATCATTTATCATTTATATGTACATATACCATGCATGGCAATACATGCAACTCAGTTTTGGAACCTACACTCAAGCGAAGGGTAAGAAAGGAGTGTGAATGTGATCGCGCTTCACTAGCATTGCCTGTGCTTAATAATTTAAGGACGTGACCTCTGCTCTCCGGGTCAGGCCAGACACCACGGAGGTCCGTCCGGGGCGGGCTGGTTATAAATGAGTGAGTGGCGGTACCGGTTCGAGGGCCTGCAGGGTTGCAGCTATTCCTGTGTTGTTTCCGCGGGGCTTCGGCGCGTTGGTTAATTAAGTGCGTGATGCGTCTTCACGGAGCTGCTCCCGTGACCTTGGAAACACAAATTATCTACTGAATGTGAGCCTGGCTTCCAACCCTGCTCTGGTGCTGCACCTTTCTCACCAGCTCCCATCGCATTTTTCCCTTCCTGACTCCAGCTGTTCATCTCTGAGTCCGGCACCATCGTGGCCGTTCACCCCCATCCCCCCTCCCCGTTCTCTGGTCTTCTGTCACTACAGCACATTGTACCGAACTCACAGTCACATCATTCTCACATTCCATGAACGCCCCTTTCTCTCCCATGCTGCCCTCTCTCTCGTCTGCACCCTGTCCAGGAGCCTTCAGACCTCCTTCTTTCCTTACAGCGTTTCCCTCATCCTCTTCATCAGTGGGCGAGTGCATTAACAAAAGTAAGGGAACTGTGACGCTGCATGCAATGGGGGCGGGGTGAGTGAGGGGGGCGTGGTCAAAGGCATGGATAAAAAAAAAATATTCAGTAACTTTTTTCGTCCTTCCACCTTGAAGTGACAACATATAATAATGCACAGCTTAAAAGAAAATTAAATGCAAGTAAGTTAGTCAGTGGGAACTGCTCTGTCGTACATTATGAAACCTCTATTAGTTTATGCACTGCACTAGAGAACCACAGAATTACATCCTGGTTAGTGCAGTGGAGGACAGTGACTTATGTATGTTTAGTGCTACGAGGTCCCAGTCTGTGACAGAAAGCACTGTGAATATGTAAGTCACTATTTCAAACTTGCATTACCCACAGTAAAAGGTAGGCTGTGACAAAATGTGCAAATGGGTTTAAGATTTAAAAAAGTGCTTCCAAAACATAGATGTTAGTAATACCCACACTGCACGTTGTGCAAATGTTTTTTATAAATGTCTTTTAAAAGCACACACTTCACAGCTTAGCTAGTACCTCCCTTACAATTCCTCTGGGAAAGAATAAATGTGTGTCCTCAGTATGCCTCAAGTGATACCATCAATTAAAGCCAATACTGGCTTCCAGGATTTGGAGATTAACAAATTGCGCACATTTACATGTATTTCCGGCGGCAGGCATCCCGGAGAAAAGGCTTATTAACCTGTCTGCCCGCCCCTCGGTGTCACAGCACAGGAGACTCCCTGCCTTACAGTTCAACTCTCGGAATTAAATGTCCTGAGACGGTTGTGTTTTCACAAAAAGTAGGGGAACTATTTTTCTACAATTAAAAAAATATGGGCATGTCATGCCCCTCAGATCCCCCCCACTTCGACCACTGCTCCTCACTGCCTTTCTCTGACAAGGCTCTCCATTCAAGAGCCCACATCCTGGGTCTTCCTTCCTGCCTGGCAGGAGCGCAGCTGTTAATGGTGCAATAGGTGCAGTAGCACCGGGACCCGCAGAGTTTTGATTAGTTGTGTATTTTACTAGCAAAGCAGCAGTCAATGGAACAATGTTTGCAGTCTGGTCCATAGCACCCTTGCTACACTGCTAGAGCCTGGTCCAGGCAGGAAGTCCCTGATGGGGTCTCGTTTTATGGTAGACCGTGCGCACAGCTGAGCATCAGCGGCGGCTGAGCCGGGCTAACCCTAGAAAACCAGATAACCAGGCAAACCTGATGGGATGGCTGCGGCTGCCTTTCCTGCCAGTTTGGCCACAATGCTGCTGTCCAGGCAGGCCTGGTATGCCGGATACCATGGCAGTAGACTCTTTTTTCTTTCTTTTTTCAGTTTTACATAGCACAAACTCGACCCAAAGTTATTGGAGCGATTTACACGAGCACCAGTTATATTACACAAGGACACATTCATGTTTCTGTAGATAAAGTGATGTGCCCAGAACAACAGGATGTTGAACCGATGCGGACAGCTACGCCACATCCGTTCGGCTCAGAATTATGGCACACCGTAAAACAAGCAAGCAGCTTGCCCCGGATCACCCAAATTGTTCAAACAAAGTAAACAAACACAAGCAGGGACTATTGGACACACCTAGAGCCAGGGGTAGGGATGGGTGAGCCAACATAGAGAGGAGGACTAGAGACGAGCCATGGGTCTGGTCCGGTTCTAAGAGCCCGAACACATGCTGAACCCTGAAAATATTTGCCTTGTAAATCATGCAAAACGCCATGCAAAACTGTGATAAAATTGCTCTAAAAATTATTTTTTAAGTATTTCTGTAACATACTGGAGTGTTTCACCTGAGTACATTTATTTATTAAAAGTAATAGTTTTTTAAAGATTCACTTAAAAACATGTTCCTGTTTTAAATCGTAGATAAATGCTTCGTCTTTTATCCTTGGTGCAGGCTGCACCCCGTGGGTGGGAGGCAGAAGCCTTATGAAAGCTCGGCCCGTTTAGGGCTCGGGGTCCAAGAGGACCTCGAGCTGAGCCAGAGCCAAGCATCTGATTCGAGCCTGGTTCAAGCTTTTACTGGCTCGCCCACCTTTAGCCAGAGGAGGGACATTGAAAAAGTCGAAAGAGTTGGAAGAGGAATTCTCCCTTGTTAGACGGCGACCTCAGAGGAGCCCGGAAAGGGGGTCCTGACTACCCTGAAACCCACCCTCAAAGTATCGTAGCCGGGCACTGGCGGGAGACTCCTCAGGAGGAGGAATCCCGTATCGAGGATCGTACTTCTGGCACCACACGACACAGAAACACCACACCGTGCGTTCTTAGGAATCACTCTTTATCAACAGGTTAGCACTGCAAATATGTACAAGGAGAGCGCGGGTTCAATGAGTCTCGGGAGGGATAGGGGGTAGCGGGACAGTCTCTGGTAAAAGGTTCAAGGCAAGGACGTACCCGGCGCACAGCTCACAATCCTCGAGCTGGGGGGTAGGCTTGTTGTCGTTGGGGTCCGGCGGGACCAGTGGAGTCTGTGGAAGCCGCGAGTCACTCAGCGGGCTCAGGTACAAGTTCGGAGGTCTTACGATCTTCAGGGAGCCGCGAGTCACTCAGCAGGGCTCAAGTACAAGTTCGGAGGTCTTACGATATTCGGGGAGCCGCGAGTCACTCAGCAGGGCTCAGGTACAAGTTCGGAGGTCTTACGATCTTCAGGGAGCCGCGAGTCACTCAGCAGGGCTCAGGTACAGTTCGGAGGTCTTACGATCTTCAGGGAGCCGCGAGTCACTCAGCAGGGCTCGGGGGGTTCTAAGTTCCAGGAGCCGCGACCGCGTCAGCAGGCTCTCGTTGTTCCAGTGTCGAATCTGCCGGACAGTCTCAGAGCACCCCTTGTTATAGGTCGACCCCTCTTTGATGTCCGGAGTCTGTGCAGGCAGGGGTCTTGTCACCTGGGGGTCGCTTGTCGGGGTTTCCTGCCATTGTCTTTTGATCTTCTCAGGGAGGAGTCCCAGACACCCAGCAGGCGTGGAGCCAGCTCTCAGGGAGGCCGGAGGGCCGATCGAAACTCATCGTCCCAGGGGAGTTCAGAGGTGCGATAGAACTGCTCCTCCCTCTCTCATCCCCTGGCAAGCGTGGTGTCCTCCAGCCGGAGTGGCGCCGCTAGGCCCGGGTCGCGCTGGGGCCGGGCGGCCATCTTGGTGCATGAAGTGGACACGCGGGCCCGGGGTGGCCGAAGGGAGAGAGGCCATGGACGAGGATGTCCGGGTCGGGTGCGTGTGTTCTGGTGGAAAGGATCGGCTAGGCCGTGGGCTCGGGGCTGCAGGTACCAGGTTAGGTGGTGCGGGGACAAGTAGAGCCATGCTACGAGGCCGGGTCCAACACGCGTCCCCCCCAGCTGAAAGCCGGAGAGAATTGCCCATCATCTTGGGGGGTTCTCTTCGCTGAGGCGGAAGAACCGGGAGAGGCCGTCAGCGTTGGCGTGGTCCATACCAGGGCGATGTTCTACGGTGAAATCCATCCCCTGGAGGGAGATTGACCACCGCAGTAGCTTGGGGTTTTCTCCTCGCATCTGCATGAGCCATCGCAAGGGCCGATGGTCGGTTTGGACTTTGAAATGGGTGCCGAACAGGTAGGGGCGTAGTTTCTTGAGGGCCCAGACCACGGCAAAGGCCTCGCGCTCAATGGTGCTCCATCTCTGTTCTCTGGGCAACAGCCGCCGGCTGAGGAAGGCGATGGGCTGGTCTATGCCTTGGTCATTCATCTGGGACAGGACGGCCCCAATGCCATGCTCGGAGGCATCGGTTTGGACTACAAACTCCTTGGAGTAGTCGGGAGCCTGGAGGACGGGGGCAGTACACATGGCCTTCTTTAGGGCATCGAACGCCTCCTGGCAGGCAGTCGTCCACTGCACCTTCTTTGGCTGTTTTTTGGATGTGAGTTCTGTGAGGGGGCCGACAAGGCTGCCATACCCCCGGATGAATCTTCGGTAGTAGCCAGTGAGGCCCAGAAAGGCTCGGACCTCCGTTTGGGTGGTGGGGGGTTCCCAGGCCAAGATGGCGTCGATCTTCGGCTGTAGAGGGGCGACCTGGCCACTCCCGACCTGGTGCCCCAGGTAGACTACTGATCCTTGCCCAATTTGGCACTTGCTGGCTTTTACTGTGAGGCCTGCCTGGCGCAGGGCGGTTAGCACCCTCCGGAGGTGCTGGAGGTGCTCACTCTATTCGGAACTGAAAACGGCGATGTCGTCTAGATAGGCCGCGCTGAACTGTTCCAGCCCGGCCAGGACTCTATTCACCAGTCGCTGGAAGGTGGCCGGGGCATTTTTCATTCCGAAGGGCACTACGCGGAAGCGGTAATGCCCATCTGGGGTGGAGAAGGCGGACCGCTCCTTGGCTCCCTCGGTGAGCGCAATCTGCCAGTATCCGCAGGTGAGGTCGAATGTGCTGAGGAACCGGGCTGCCCCGAGTCGGTCAATGAGCTAGTCGGCCCGTGGAATGGGGTGGGCATCGGCTCGGGTGACGTCATTGAGCCCCCGGTAGTCCACACAGAATGGGAGCTCGGGGGCGACACCGGGGGCCGCTGCCTTCGGGACCAGGACCACGGGGCTGGCCCAGGGACTGTCAGATGGCTCGATCACCCCCATGGTCAACATCTTCGAGACTTCAGCTTGAATGCAGGACCGGACCCGGTCAGGGACCCGGTATGCTCGGTGTCGCACCGGCGGGCTGTCCCCGGTGTCCACGTCATGGACACACCAGTCGGTGACCCGGGGGATCCGGGAGAAGAGGTCGGCAAAGTGTCCTAGGAGCTGGCGGCAGTCCTCTTGTTGCTGGGCAGTGAGAGCTGGGGAGAGGTTCACTCCTTCCACGGAGCCATCCTGCTCCTTGACACACAGGAGGTCCGGGAGGGGATCGGACTCATCTTCGGCCCCGTCATCGGTGGCCAGCAGGAGGCTCAGTTCTGTCCGCACGAAGTGAGGCTTGAGGCGGTTCACGTGAAGGACCCGAAGGGGATCCCGAGGCGACTGGACGTCCACCAAGTATGTGACTTGACTCTTCCGCTCAATCACTTTGTAGGGCCCGGTCCACCTGTCCTGGAGGGCGCCTGGCTTCACGGGGGCCATGACCCATACTTGTTGGCCCGGCTGGAACTCGACCAGAGTGGCATTCTGGTCGTACCAGCGCTTCATCTCTTCTTGGCTTGCCTCTAGGTTGGCCTCGGCCAGTGCTCGGAACTTCCTGGTCTGGTTCCGGAGGGTCAGAACATATTGGAACACATCTCGTGGGGTGGTCTGGGGTGCCACCTCCCACCCTTCCTTAACCAAACTGAGGGGACCTCGGACGGGGTGTCCATAGAGCAACTCAAACGGGCTGAACCCTAGGGACTTCTGGGGGACTTCTCGGTAAGCGAACAAGAGGCAGGGGAGCAGGACGTCCCACTTACGCCGGAGGGGCTCTTCTAGGCCGGTGATCATCCCGTTCAGAGTCCTGTTAAACCTCTCTACTAGGCCGTTCCCTTGGGGATGGTACGGGGTGGTGAACTTATAGGACACCCCACATTGTTGCCACAGGGACGTCATGTACTTCGAGATAAAATTAGTGCCGCGATCGCTCACGACCTCGCGGGGAAAACCCACCCGGGAAAAGATCCCCATCAGGGCCCGGCCCACCACGGGGGCCGTGACGGTGCGTAGGGGAATAGCCTCAGGGTATCGAGTGGTGTGATCCACTAGGACCAGGATGAAACGGTGACCTTGGGAGGTGGGGGGGTCCAGGGGCCCCACGATGTCGATCCCGACTCGTTCGAAGGGGGTACTGACGACCGGGAAGGGTTGGAGGGGAGCCTTGCGCTTCCCCCCACTCTTCCCACTAGCTTGGCACGTGGGACAGGACTTGCAGTGGGCTTCTACAGCTGCTCTCATTCTAGGCCAGTAAAAATGGGTCATGAGACGGCTGTAGGTCTTGTCTTGACCCAGGTGGCCGGCGAGGGGGACGTCGTGGGCTAAGCCCAGGAGGAAGTCTCGGAAGCGGAGGGGTACCACCAGCACCGGTCCGGATCCCAGCTCCACCGACTTCTGCTCACTGTACAAAATGTTATTCTCTCAATAAATTCGGTGCGTTCCAGTTTGGTCGCCTGCGGCTTGGCCCTCGGCCTGGCGCTGCAGTCCGACCTGGGAAGGACAAGTGGCTTGCTCCCGGCAAAATTCCTCCCGGGTGGGCCCGCCCTTGTGGCGCCATTGGGCCAATTCGGGTAGATCGCCTAACTCGGGGACCGGGGCGGTGTCGGATGGTGAGGGTTCGTCGCTGGCGACTGACCCTTCCGATGGGGGGATGGGAGGACCCTCGGGGGTTACTGTTCTGACTTCTTCGGTCGGGGCGTCTTCGACTTCTCCCAGGGGGGGAAGTCGAGCTGACATAGATCGGGTGGTGGCGCACACCCACTCGGGGAGCCCCATCATTCCTAGGTGGGCCTTGCGCTCGACGTGCTTCCAGGGAGAACTCTCCAGGTCGTTCCCTAAGAGGCAGTCGACCGGCTGGGAGGTTCTTACGGCAACCCTCAGTTTACCTGTCACCCCACCCCACTCAAACGGCACCAGGGCTACCTGACACATACTCTCTCTATTATCTGCGGAAATTACCGGGCAAAAGACGTTGGGGAGGATCTGCTCCTCGGGGACTAAGTGCCTGAGGACACCGGTGATGCTGGCCCCGGTGTCCCGCAGGGCCTCTATTTGGTGGCCATTGATCTTGACGAGCTGCCCGTATTTCTTCGTGTTGGAGGGCAGGAGGCTACCAGGGACCATCTCTCTATCTCCCAGGGATACTAGGGCCATAGCTGCGGGTTCCCACTCCCCGGTTTCCTCAACCTCCTCCCCCAGAGCTATGTTGGCTATCTGTCTTGCAGGGGTGATTTGGGTGGCCATGGGGCACTCTGGGTCATTGGCGTAGTGCCCGGGCTTCTGGCAACGAAAGCAAGTGACGGTTACCCGGTGTCCCCGTCTCCCGGGGGGTCCGGTTACTGGTGGGGGGGGTGCTGGAAAAGGTGGAGGTTGGGTCTTTGGGGGGCTAGGCTGGGACTCTCGCTGCCCTCCCTGGTTCCCTCCTCCTCTCTGGCGGGGTGGTCCCTGACTGGCTCGGGGGTATTCTCCTACCATGCCCCGGGGGACCCGGGTGTTGGTCCAGCGGTCTGCTTCCACCGCCAGCTTCCTGGGATCGGTGAGTTTGCTGTCAAGCAGATGCTGGCGTAGTTCCACAAAGCAGTTCGCAGCCAGGTGTTCCCACAACATTAGGGTTGTGGAGTTCCTCAAGGGTGGTGACTTTGCTGCCCTTGATCCACCCATCGAAGGCCCGACTGAAAAAGTTTACATATTCCACCCAGGTGGTGCCCGGGATTTTCCTGCAGTCCCGGAATCGCTGACGGTACATCTCGGGGGTGAGACCGTACCTTGTGAGTAGAGCCTCCTTCATGTGGCTGTAGGAGGTCTGCAGAGAGATGGGTAGGTCGAGCAGGGTGTCTCTTCCTTCGCTCAGAAACCGTCCCCACAACCCCGCCCCCCAGTCCTTCTGTGGGACCCGATGGGAGGTCATGGCGACCTCGTAGGCCCTGAACCATTGTTGAATGTCATCGTTTTTAGAATATTCTTTGACCACGTCCTTGGGGATGTGGACCTTCTGCTCCGCTGGGGAGGCCGCCTCTCGGTTTCCCGGGGGCCTCCCTTCCTCGCTTCTGGTCTTGAGCTCGATTTCCTTCAAGCTGCGTTCGTGCTCTAGTTGGAGCTTCCTTCCTTCGTGTTCCCGTTGGAGCTTCTTCTCTTCTAGCTCGCCTTGCACGCGCATTTGCTCTACTGCTAGCTTTTTTTCCGCTAACTTTAATTCGCCTTCGATTTTGAGTTTGGCTAACTCGAGTTCGTGATTGCGGCTCCTCTCTCTGTCCGCGAGTTCTTCCGGGGATAGGCCCCCGTCTGGTACGATGCCTCGCACCTGATTGCTGCTGCTTTCGCCTTGGGGGGATTCGGCTTCGTCGGGGTGCTCCCCCATGCCTTCTGGGCGGGAGGCCCCGGCATCCACCCAAGCTTTCAGTGCTTTCTGCAAATCTTCTTTGGTGTTGAGACCGGTGGTAGCGATTTTAAGTTCTTTGCAGAATTGCTTTAGTTCTTTGTGCGTGTATTCTTCTAGTTGTTCCACCTGGAACACCCTGTTGGCGTTGGTTTCTGCGGGGATCATGGCGTTTCCTTCCGCCATCTTTGTCGGTAGTGCGTCCGTCGTTCACGGTACGATCTCTAGGTGATGGGCCCGAATCCCGTCGCTTGCCACCAATGTTAGACGGCGACCTCAGAGGAGCCCAGAAAGGGGGTCCTGACTACCCTGAGACCCACCCTCAAAGTATCGTAGCCGGGCACTGGCGGGAGACTCCTCAGGAGGAGGAATCCCGTATCGAGGATCGTACTTCTGGCACCACACGACACAGAAACACCACACCGTGCGTTCTTAGGAATCACTCTTTATCAACAGGTTAGCACTGCAAATATGTACAAGGAGAGCGCGGGTTCAATGAGTCTCGGGAGGGATAGGGGGTAGCGGGACAGTCTCTGGTAAAAGGTTCAAGGCAAGGACGTACCCGGCGCACAGCTCACAATCCTCGAGCTGGGGGGTAGACTTGTTGTCGTTGGGGTCCGGCGGGACCAGTGGAGTCTGTGGAAGCCGCGAGTCACTCAGCGGGCTCAGGTACAAGTTCGGAGGTCTTACGATCTTCAGGGAGCCGCGAGTCACTCAGCAGGGCTCAAGTACAAGTTCGGAGGTCTTACGATCTTCGGGGAGCCGCGAGTCACTCAGCAGGGCTCAGGTACAAGTTCGGAGGTCTTACGATCTTCAGGGAGCCGCGAGTCACTCAGCAGGGCTCAGGTACAGTTCGGAGGTCTTACGATCTTCAGGGAGCCGCGAGTCACTCAGCAGGGCTCGGGGGGTTCTAAGTTCCAGGAGCCGCGACCGCGTCAGCAGGCTCTCGTTGTTCCAGTGTCGAATCTGCCGGACAGTCTCAGAGCACCCCTTGTTATAGGTCGACCCCTCTTTGATGTCCGGAGTCTGTGCAGGCAGGGGTCTTGTCACCTGGGGGTCGCTTGTCGGGGTTTCCTGCCATTGTCTTTTGATCTTCTCAGGGCCGGGTCGGGAGGAGTCCCAGACACCCAGCAGGCGTGGAGCCAGCTCTCAGGGAGGCCGGAGGGCCGATCGAAACTCATCGTCCCAGGGGAGTTCAGAGGTGCGATAGAACTGCTCCTCCCTCTCTCATCCCCTGGCAAGCGTGGTGTCCTCCAGCCGGAGTGGCGCCGCTAGGCCCGGGTCGCGCTGGAGCCGGGCGGCCATCTTGGTGCATGAAGTGGACACGCGGGCCCGGGGTGGCCGAAGGGAGAGAGGCCATGGACGAGGATGTCCGGGTCGGGTGCGTGTGTTCTGGTGGAAAGGATCGGCTAGGCCGTGGGCTCGGGGCTGCAGGTACCAGGTTAGGTGGTGCGGGGACAAGTAGAGCCATGCTACGAGGCCGGGTCCAACATCCCTCATCAATAAGTAAGAGGCCCCATAATGCATGGGGTATTGGACCAGAGCATAGATCTATGCGTGACCCTCAATCTCAAGTGTAATAAAAATAACTTTTATATAATACTCCCCACCTCCACCATATTTAAGTGCCATTAATACAGGAGTTACTATCACATATTTATGTGTACTCACTATACCAGTTTAAGAAAAAGCTTGATATGGCTTTTCAAGGATTCGAACTCATGATGTGCAGATCACAACAAATGTCAGTGGTGATTGTTACTTCGACAGCCATCTTGTCAGCCTATAAGCAACCTGTTGTAAAGATTGAGAGAGAGCTGATGCTAACTGTGGGTGACCATTGGTTTGTGTCAAACACACTCACTAGGTAACCATTGGCACATGTGTGAATTGTAACATGGATAAGTTGTGAGTCACTCTTTCTATAGTTATGCAAATCTTGTGATCTGGGTCCTGGTAGCCTGTATATGATTTTATTTATTGGGTTTTCCAAATGAAATGTATTGTGTGACTATTGGTTCTGGTTACAGATAGATCAACAATTATGGTTGGCTTTCATTAAGAACTGAATTTCAGATGGCAAATGTTATCCAGAGGGCCCTGGAGGTCTGCCATAAGTCCCTGAGTCAGTGTAAATTGATTGAACACTCTTCACTAAGCCCGTAGCAGGTCACTATCTTTTGCAGAACCTGGCTCCCAGGAACCACTCTGTCAGACCAAAAATCATGGCCCTTCTGTTATCCCAGAAGAGTCATTAGACAGGGAAGACACACAGAAACTCCCCTATAATAGCTTTCTCATCTGTGTGCCTCGGCGTTAAGTTTAGATTGCAAGGGTGCCTCACCTATTGTGTGCATCTACACGCTGGGCAGCACTAGCCAATGAGCTTGAAATGGATTGTGCTCAAATCCACACTGTGGGCCCCTAACTGGAGCACAGCGTTACCTGGTTGATCCATACATCTAGCCTTCCTAGGTAGATTCCAGCCTTTTGGCCAAGGGTAGCAAATTAAATTCAGATCTCCGAGGTATTAGCAGAAAATTGCACATTTCAACTTTTTGGACATGGAAATAAATGGTGGACTTTGTGCACAGGAGATTGGTAGAAGGTTCATATAGTCCTGGCCCCTTGATATACCTCTGTAAAAAAATTGTTGTTCCGAGATTTTCAGTTCTAATTTGTGTTTTTGTATCATCAGAGAAGCAATTTAGCTTGGGTAGACATTGCTAATCTGAGCAAAATGTTTCTGGACAACATTTAAAAAAAATTGCAGTAGTGTTGCTTTAATTATGTAATATTTCAGGAACCATGAGATCTTTCTACTTCATTTTAGTGTTAAAACATATGTTTTGAGGTCAGGTAGTCTTATAGAGACAGAAAATAACTCCTCAGAGCAACCCTTCAACTATTTTCCAAAATGGCAGCTCTATAATGATATCTTTTAGCCATCATATTGGTAATTTATTTTAATATTGTTTTTGTTTCAGGTTTTCCGTTGATTCAAATTTGTAAACATGAGCAAAGCAGAAGTAGCAGGGGATCTTTACCTCCTGACAGAGTGTTGCTAACTAAAAACTCTAAGGACACCTTCAACAAAGAAAAATGTGTCATATGTCAAACTAATTGGAAAGAAAAGCTAACATCAACTGCGGCTGGACAGAAGAGAGTTTGAGATTCTGCAGAAATACGGAAAGACGAAGTTCACAAATGATTGAAACTCATGGGTGATACGGATCAAATATTTTATCATTGCAACAACAAGTGCTACAAGTCGTATACAATAGGAAAAATCCTGGAAAAAATTGGCAAAAATATAGCAAAAAAGAGTGAATCACAAGAATCCGAGTCTTCTGCAAAAGCGATGACAACCAACCCAAAAGCCCATCCAGCAGAGGATCTTCAATGTGTGATCTGTGTTTTAACCAGAACAAGGGCAGATGGCAAAAGAACAAAGTTCAGAGTATGTGAGTCTCAAAGGGGAAACATGTTTTTATCTGCAGCTAGTTTCTTTCAAGATGACATTTTCAGCCCAGTAGCTGATCTAAATAGCGAAGTGAAAGTATTTGCAGCAGATTTGTATGCCCCCTGGAACTACATGCATGCATTGAAATATGAAAGTACAATGAGCTTCCAGCAGCAACATAACCACTAGCCTTCAGTTAAGTTTGCACTCTTTGAAAAAGCAAACAAAGTTTTAAAGCCACTCTTGAGTGCTGACTATGGGTTCACACTCAGCGAGATCAAAGAAATAATGGTCAAGATTGATAAAACTGTATTGATCCATAATAATGAAATTAAGATTTTTCTGGTGAGAATGTATAATGATAGAATTCGTTTTTGTCAGTCTAACAAAAAGTATGAGCCACTTATGGTGTTATCAGCCGATTTGACTCCTGAAGTTCTTGCAACCAAAATAAGATCACATTATGCAGTAAAATAGCAGAAACCATATTACGAAACTTCCTGAAAGATTTAGATTTTGGACTTAATGACACATTTTGTGATGCCCTGAGCTCTGGAAATCATGGGAGTCAACAAGAATGCTTGATATTGTCTTAACATTTTTTACATCATTGCTTAATATTAGCAAAGAAAAACTGTTATAAACTAAAGTTCTTGAGTTCGGAACAGAAGCCGACAACATTGATTATGGCTTTGAAGATATAAGCGAGGAAGCGAGGAAGTGGAAGACAATCCCATGAACCAACAGGATTATGCTGTGCAAAGATATTGGCTTTTTCAAATCATGTTTTATGAATTACATTACAGTAAAAAAAAAACTCTGCTACACATGAGGACTGCCCACGCAATCTATGACAAGTGCAAAAGTGGAGAGCTAATCACTTCAGTGAATAGGATTGGTGTTACAACAAGTTATAATGACATAGTACGGAAAAAGGAACTTGTTAGCAGCTCATGCTGTAAAACCTTGTGAATCCGACAGCACACCACTTCCAAGTCACTTTACCAGGAAAGGATTTGCAATTGCTGCTCTTGATAATTTTGATTTTGAAGACAGCTCTTCTTTGTCTGGAACATCCAGCAGACATGATACTGCCATGGTGCATTTTCAAGACTGTACCAATGATGTAGCCATTAGAAAACAAGCTGTATCAGCTGTATGCATAAAGAAAAGAGGCTGCAAACGTATAACCGAACTGCAAGGGGGATTCATTCTGAGCAAATGTCGATATTATGAATGTCCACGAGTGCTCTTTAGTTGAAATGTTCTCCACTTTATTTTGAACCTTGCATCAAATCCAAGGTGATACTGTAGCCAGCCTTATTTTAAATCTTGTAATACATCCAAGAGCAATACTGTAGCCAACGTTACTGTAGCCAACACTGGATTCTTCTGTTATGAGTATCCCACTGACTTACTCAGGGCAGAACAACTGCGCTATATAAGTTGCAATTCTGCATGTATAAATGGAACCAGATGTCTCTCTGACTCCTTAATATCTGCGGCCGTCGCCCCGCACACTGATCCAGACTTCAATTGAATAGTCTAATTTTCATCTCTTCATTACGCTCAGGGAGAGTACTCTTCGTGAGTAATAGCATACTTTTCATAGTAAGAGTTTCATCCAAACAGCCACTACAAAAGAGGTTGTAGAAAAAAAAAATTGCAAGCACATACAGCGATAGATGTAGCAAAAGAAAGGGGTGAATTTATCATGGACATTCTGTCGCATGATCTTCTTCCAACAAACACATTATTTGATAGAGATGTTGCAACCAAACCAGTGAAGCTCAAACCTGTACAAGAGCTAAAAAAAAAGCTTTCAGCTGAAGAATTTCAATTTGAAAAGGTGCCCTCATTAAAAAATGCTGTTGTGGGCTGTAGGTCACATTTGCAAATGATCAAGATTTCATCCATGCAAAACTTCAGAGAGGTTGTTCAGACTGTTCTACAGATATCAAAGTCAGTGTGCACTTTGCAAGAACTGCACATTGTTTTTGACAGTTATCTTGAACTATCTGTCAAAGAATGTGAGAGAATCAGAACAATTGACCTTGCCTGCCTAAAAAATGTGACACCTATATCTGTGCAACTTGATACATTCTGGTCATCAACATCGAACAAGATGAACTTGGAGATGCCCCTTGAACATGGAAATATGCGCCATTGTCGTTAATACTGATGGTGCTATCAAATTCAAACTCACTAAGCAAATCATAGCAGTGCAGGATAAATCATACCGCTATTTTGTGTACAATAGACTTACAAATAAAGGCGCTATTAGAGAACTAATCTAAACTCAATCGACTCGAGCTTACGGGGCCCAGACTACGAGCAAATCGGGAAGACAGAAGCAGGAAGATGCTGCGGTGAGGTAAGTGGGTCTGGGGGGTAGTTTTTAGGGTTGGGAGGGGGTCGGGTAGGTTTCGGGCAGTGGAAGGGGTTGGGCTAGTTTAAGGGACAGGGTGGGGGCAGCGGGGGTTGGGGTAGTATACATAAAGGGGCAGGGTTTGAGCCCTTAGAGCAGGGGGAGGAGAATGGGTAGATGGGGTCATTTTTAGGGCTGGGGGTCTGGGTAAGTTTTAGGGCAGTGGAAGGGATTGGGGTAGTTTAAGGGATAGCGCTTCGGGGAAGTGTATGTAAAGGGACAGGATTTTAGGCCTTCGGGCAGTGGGAGGGGAAATGGTGAATGGGGTCATTTTTAGGGTTGGGGGGCCGGGTAAGTTTTAGTGAAGTGGAATAGGTTGGAGTAGTTTAAGGGACAGTGAGGGGGCAGGAGGCAGAGTAGTGTATGTAACGGGGAAGGGTTTTAGGCTTTAGGGCAGTGGGAGGGCAATGGGTAGATGGGTTAGTTTTTAGGGCTAGGGGAGTCGGGTACGTTTTAGGTCAGTGGAAGGAGTTGGGGTAGTTTAAGGGACAGCACGGGGTTGGGGTAATGTACGTGAAAGGGCAGGGTTTTAGGTCTTAGGGCAGTGGGAGGGGAATAGGTAGATGGGGTCGTTTCTAGGGCTGGGTGGTCGGGGTAAGTTTTAGGGCAGTTGAAGGGGTTGGAGTAGTTTAAGGGACAGTGCGGGTGTTGGGGGCGGGGTAGTGGCGACCTTAGCCACACATACCCATTTACTATTCATGCCTGTACCATGAAATTTCATGGTAAAGGCATGCATGGTAAAGGAATGCGTGGTTAAGACGCCTTCGGGGTTTGGGCTGCATGGTAGAGGCACGCATGGTTTAACCATGCAGGCTTCTATCGTACAACCGCTCAAAATGGTTCTGATTGAGTCATACACAAGTCTTATTATTTTGCTACTTAGATTTGTTCCAATGTTCATAAGTCAAGGATTGTCAGAGTTATGGATATGTTATGGAACAGGCGAGAAAAGACACTTAATCCCGCTTCATATTCTGTACAAGAAACTTGTCCTAGAGTACCCAGTGATCTCATCAAGACACATATTCTTACGGCTGATAACACTATGAGCAAAATTGGAACAAAGCTTGGAGCTTCAACTGCTAGACCGGTGAAGTTTTCTAAAAGGATTTGCTGAGACAGAAGAAGAATGTGACTTTTAAGACGCAGAAAAACACCTTGTGCGTGTGTGTGAAAAAAGAGTTCTAAATGTCACACATTTCACAATCTTCGGTACAGTGAGTTCAAGAGATGAGTCCCGCTAAGAGACCTTCCACCGACGTCATATTCTGTGTGTGAACACATTATAAGAGCATTCTACTCATATGAATTTGTTTGGTAATATATTGATATGGTGCTAAAACCTATGAAATTACTAAAGCCACTTACACCTACATATACTTGCCAAACCTGTTTTACAAAAAGATCTACCTAACGATATGCTCTTTTCAAATTTTCAACATTCTGCAAATGTACCAAGAGCTTATTGCCCAAAAAATAAATAAAGTGAACTATGAAAATGTGATTGGATCATGCCCCAGTACTGTTGGAATGGGAACCTAAGCGAAATAGACTGAGGGTTCCGCTGTGGTTCTTGCAGCCGGATACTCTGTGCGACTTGATATTCTGGGAAGAGCTCAGAGAAGCCATCAAGGGGTACTTCGACATGAATTGGTCGACCACAGAAACCAGAGGAGTGGAATGGTATACACTTAAGGTGGTCACCCGCAGGGAATGCATATATATTAAAGGGGGTACAAGGAGGCGCTTAGAACTAACCCTGGGCGTAGTGGGCAACGCGGAGGGCCACGGAGGTACGAACAAACTCCGTGGCCCTCGTGACCTACCGCGTAGCCCCGCTAAGCCACCCACCTCCACCCCCCCTATATTATTAACAATGAATTATACAACTAAAAAGTAAATTTAAACCACATACCTGAACTTAGTCGCTGCCAGAGTTTTTTCTTTCCAGTTTAGTAGTTCTCTATCTTTTCTCATTTAACATACATTTCTCTTATAAACAACACTGAGGAGCATTGCTATGTACATTGATCTGCTAGGTAGGAGGATGGGCTTGCACACCGTCAATGGCTATAACATGTTTAGAAACTGTACCATTGCAGCTGATATGCGAACAGTTCTACGAATCAGCAAGTCATAATTTACTCTTTGTGGTTTGTCAATGACATATTGTAGCATGTATATGACTGAAGTGCAATGTGATACTGTGCAATGTCATTAATAAAGATAAGTTTAAAAAAAACTATAAAAATGTGTCTAAAACAGGATTGATATAAATATATATTTTTTCATATTCAGATCATAAACATTGTTTGGTGTATACATAAAAGGATTAAAATCCAATATTATGTGTTTAATTTCTATGTATGGCCCTTCTTCATCTATTATAGTTGCCAGTTTGGAAAATGGCGTAACGGTAGCTCTAAGGAGTTATTTTCTGTTTCTATAAGACTTCTTGACCCCCAGAACCTATGTTTTTACTCTAAAATGAAGTATATAGGTCTCATGGTTCCTGAAATATTACATCACCGCTGCAACACATCTGCCATGTATAAATGTGTCGTACAGAAAAATTCTGCCCGGATCAGCAATGTCTATTTTATGGAGGTATATCACAGGGCCGGTATTAACGTACGCAAAGCATGTTTACAGTCACCTGACACAGTTGGCTTTGTTTCTCAGGGTGACCCCTGCCATAGCTGCAGCATGGAGCTAAAGAAGAAATGACTCATGAGCATTTTGTTTACAGCCCACATTTTAAGCTGTAGCCGAGAACACTGGAGGATAATCCGAGGTGGAAAGGAGAAACATCAACCTGTTGCACCCAGGGCACGCAGATGGTGTCATGCCGTTGCTGGGCATCAAGATGGAGATGCCCACCATCACCACTCCTTAACCTCCTCCTCCATGGATAATGTTTTTCACCAACTTGAGAATAAAATGGAAAAGTCTTGAAAATGCCAGCCAGCTGCCTAACTTTAGATTCATTGGTGGTCCAGTAGGCGTTCAGGGTGACAATTTAAGAGTTTTATGATGAATTTTATGATGATAACAAACTTGAAATTGGACAAGCAGGGGACTCCTGGCAAAATGAAGCAAGCAGTAGAAAGACTAATGGGTCTATCTTTTTGTTAAGGGATGTGCTTTATAAGAGTTGGACTGCTTGGGAAGTGTTGCCCCAGCTGTCTAGGACAGAAAATCCCACATAGAAGCCATTTTTTGAGCTACAATAATGTGGAATTTTAAAGGGGATGCTCTTTTCAAATAGACTGCAATAGTTGAATAAGTGTTAGGGAAAGGAGTCAGAAGTATGCATTATAAATGCTGAACGTAAAAGGTATAAACAGAACAATATTGCATAATAGTTACTTTTGACAAAGGGACAGTGTTTTCATTATATCTTTAGGATTGCCTAGGTAAGCACATACCTTTACTTTGCTAACAAAAATATATGAAATATAACATTAAACAAAAAAGACGTCAGGTATGGGGGAACGGCGCTGCGCCTGGCTAGGTGCAGAGTGGCAATGGCTTGGTATGGAAAACACAAGCGACTCAATCAGATTGGTTGAGGTCACTGTTGCAGGTGTAAGGTGCGCGGGCCTAGCAGCGGCGGCGCAACAAATAAAGGAGACCACACACTGGTACTGCGTCTCGGCACGAGTGCCCAACCGGGGCACGCCCCTCTTTATTTATACAGACGCGTACGCCACCGTCGTGGCGTACGCATAACGCTATCAGCTTGCGCGCTCTAGTGTCGAACGCTAGAGCGCTGACTGCAACATCCCTCTCCAACTTGGATGATGAAACTCGGACTCGAACTCCCCACTCAGTCACTTACTTGGCAGGCAAAGTCTTTGAGGCGACTGCTCGGTGGAGGATTCCCACTCAGTCCATATCTGGCCGTCGCTCGGGTGTTGGTGTTTGCCGGGCAGTCGCGTTCCGCCCTGTCGGCATCGGAGTTGGGCCCGTCCGGGTCTGCTGGCGACCCTGGCTGGCTCGGAGGTGACGAAGGTTCTCTTTCGGGGACTCCTGCATCCTCCTCCTCCTCCCCTGCGGTCTCTTGTCTGTGTTCGGTGGCCGCGGGGATCTGTTTGAACCACGAGATGTTGCGTGTGGCTGATTCGCTCCCCCTTCGGGCTGTGACCATGGTCCCATGGCGGCGTTCCACCGTCCAGCTCCCGGGCTCGTACCGTGGCTTGAACTTCCCCCCGGGTCTTCGGTTTCTTATGAGGACATTGTTCCCCGGCCCGAGGGCGCGCTCCCGACTCCCTCTGGCCCGGCTCACTTCCTGGTTCCGACGCGTTCGTCGTTGCAGCGCTTGCTCTACCTCAAACGGTGGAGGGGCCCACCCTGGGACTGTGGGTAGACCATCACGGCGTGTCCCTTTCAGCATGAGAGCCCAGGGGGCCTGCTTGGTGGAGCAGTGTGGTGTGCTTCGATACTCCCCTAGGAAGCGTTGAATCTCTCGCTCCGGGTCTACATGTTCGGCGCCTGCTATTCGTAAGATTTTGTTTAGTGTCCGCATAAAGCGTTCGACCTCGCCGTTGGCTTGGGGCCACTGCGGGGTGATCCGCCTGTGTCGGATGCCCTGACGTGCTAGGAATTCTCGAAATTCGTGTCCTTGGAACGGTGGCCCATTGTCGCTTTTCAGTTCCGAGGGGCGCCCAAACATATGGAATATCTTCTCTAATGCTGGCCCTACAAACGTGAAGGCTGTGGATGGTAGCGCCTCCACCAGGGGGTATTTGGAGAAACTGTCCACAACTACCAGCATTACTCTCCCATCGGGGAGGGTCCCAAAGTCCACGCTGATTTTGTCCCAGGGGTGTCTCCCGGGCTCTTCAGTCACGATGGGAGCTGGAGGTTCAGATCTGCTAGTCATCTGACACGCCGGGCAACTTCTTACGATGTCTTCTACCAAGGTGTCCATTCCCGGGAACCATACCTTTTCTCTCATTCTGGCCTTCATCCTCTCCGTCCCCTGATGTCCCTTGTGGGCAAGGAGGGTGGCTTGGTGGCGTAGTGTTGTTGGCACGACGATCCTGGCTCCTCTCAGGACTATTCCATCCCTGGTGGCGCTGAGCTCATTCCGTACGCGCCAGATCTGTTGCAGGTCTGCCCTCTCTAACCTCTGTCCACGTGTTGGCAGACTGTAAGAAGTTGGTCCACGACCCCGTTGGAGGGCCTCCCTGGTCTTGGTCATTACGGGGTCACGCCCTGCTGCTTGTAGAATCTCTTGGAGTGTCAGTACCTGAGGGCAGGTTAGGGCAGCAATGAGGTCTAGGTGTGCTTCAGCGTCGTCTTCATCGTCCTTCCCTGCCGGGGTGGGCTCGCGTTTGTCTGGGTGTCGAGACAAGAAGTCGGCCGGATTTTTGGCGCCAGGCCGGTAGGTTATGTCCATGTGGTACTGTTGTAGTCCGATGGCCCACCATTCTATTCGCGGCGGGGGGGTGTGGTGCTGTCCCTTTAAAAAGGGGCACGAGTGGCTGGTGATCGGTCACGACCGTGAACGGATGCCCACAGACGTACAGGTGGAAGTGTCGACAGCCCCATCTTATGGCCAATGCCTCCCGCTCGATCTGGGAATACCTTTGTTCGGTCGCTGTGAGCGCCTTGCTCGCGTAGGCCAGTGTGGCCCATCGCCCCGGCTCTTGTTCCTGTGTGAGGACTGCCCCGAGTCCACCGGGCTGGCATCGACTAGCAGCTCCGTCTTCCGTGCGGGGTCGAAATAGACCAGGGTGGCCTGGTCGAGGAGTGCAGTCTTGATGGCTTGGAATGCGGTGTCTTCCTGGGGCCCCCACTGCCACGGTGCGTCTTTTTTTGTTAATTGTCGGAGTGGCTCGGCGATCGTCGCCAGGTTTGGGATGAACCGCCCACAGTACGTGGCCATCCCTAGGAAGCTACGCACCTCCGAGGTGGATGCGGGTGCTGGGGCGTCTTTGATGGCCTGGGATTTTCGGGGGTCCACCTGGATGCCGTGGTTGGTGAACGTGTAGCCAAAGAATTCGATCCGCTGCTGGAACAGTTGACACTTTTCCTTGTGGAGTGTGACTCCGTATTCCTTGAGGCGTGTCAGTGTGGCTCTGACTCGCCGATAATGCTCATCTACGGTTGTGGAGTGGATCAGTATGTCGTCACTCACATTCATGACTCCGGGTAGGCCTTGTAAGATGTCCCTGATCGTGTTCTGGAAGATCTCCGCCGCAGATGATATCCCAAAGTTGAGCCGTCGGTATCTTCGCAGCCCAAGGTGTGTACTGAAGGTGGTGATGTACCTACTCTCCTTGGCCAGTGTCAGCTGGTGGTAGCCAGCGTTTAAGTCCAGTTTGGAGAACCACCGAGCCCCGTTGAGGTCCGCAATGATGTCATCCATGGTGGGCGTGATGTGCCTCTCCCTCTTGATGGCTTTGTTGGGGAGCCTCATATCAATACACACCCGGATCTTGCCTGGTTGACGGGGCTTTTCTGCGATCACCATCGGGGACACCCATGGGGTGGGTCCAGTGACTGTTTCTATGACCCCTTGTTCTTCCAGGTTCGTGAGTTCTTCTTCCACCAAAGGACGTAGATGAAAGGGGATCCTTCTGTGCTTCAGTGCCGTGGGTGTGACGGAGTGGTCGATGTGAAGTTTGACTGGCGGGCGTTTGATGTTCCCTAAACCGGTGAATAGTTCCGGGAACTGGTCCAGCAGGTTGGCTGTTTGATTGTCTTGAACTTTCCGGAGGAACACTAGTAGCCCTAGGTCCTCGGCGGCGTGGCCACTCAGGAGCGTGTCTACCTCTTGATTGATAATGTGTACATCAATGGTGATTTCGGCGTCCTCTGTTCCCACCGGTACTGTCATTTTACCTAGGAGTGGTAGGGGAACATCACTACCATAGGCATATATTCGGGCCTTTGATGCCTTGAGTTCTGGCTTCGGTCGGAGTCGGTTATACTGCTGCACCCCCATAACGGTGACTGATGGCCCCGTATCGATCACGGCGTTCACTTTTGATCCTGCGACCATGATGTTGCACGGAGGTGGTGGTCATCTTGTGCTTTTGAGGGCTCTGGTGAACGAGACCACGTATGTCTCCTCTTCATCGTCAGACTCTGAGTCGTCCTCCTGCAGGGCTTGCGTGGGTCTGGGCCCAGCGTCGGTGTGGGAGGAGAGGGACAGCTGGGATAGTTGTCTCACCATGCTTCTTGCGGGCTTCTTCCCCCGGTGATCCTTCCGTGTGGCGCGCTTCCGGCAGACGGAGGCAAAATGGTTGAGGGTGCCACAGTGGGTGCACGTTTTCCCTTTTGCGGGCAGGTCTTGCTTGGGTGCTCTTCGTACCCGCAGTAGTCGCACTGTGTTGGAGGCGACCTCCTGGCAGCCGGTCGACGTGTCTTTTCGTGCGTCCGCACGGCGTCTGCGCGTTCTGTCTTGATGGTCACTCCTGGCCCCGTGTTTCGAGTGAGTGCTTGTTCCATCTCTTCGGCACGAGCGTCGGACAAATCATGGGACCGTGCCAGTACCAGGATATCAGCCATTGGAATGTTTGGTTGGCGAAGGATGAGGCTCTGCAGCTTCTTGCTCCGGATGCCATAGATGAGCTGCGCTCTGATCTCCTCTTTTGCCCGGTCGCCGACCAGATGAGTGTCCGCTAGCACCCTCAGCCGTGCATGAAAGGCATCTACCGACTCTCCCTCCTTCTGCTTCGCCTGTCGCAATTTGAAGTGCTCGAAATCCGGGTTCATCTGGGGGTCGAAGTGCGTGTTGAGGGCCGTCACGGCCGCGTCGTAGTCGTCTGCATTGCCTGTGTTAGGGAGGTGCTTGAACAGCAGGTAGACTTCCTCCCCCGCATAGTGAAGAAGGAGCGACCGCTTCACCGCACCATCCGTCTCCCTGGAGCCAATAAAGTAGTTGTTGAGCCGACCGATCCACGTCTGCCAGCGTGGGGCGGCTGTGGCGGGGTCAGCAGTCTCGCTGAAAGGCGGAAGGACGCCGGTCGGTGGGTGGAACGGGTGGGCTGGCACCGGGTGGTCGTCATCCCCCATGGCGCTGTAGCGGATGTGTGGCGCTGGGTGGCTGGGTGGGTGCGTGAGGTCCGTGCAGCGAAGGGCACCGAGGGCTCCATAGAGGTACACCCAGGCGACGTCAGAGACCTGTGTAGGGGCTGGCACAGAAGATATAGCACGAGGATGCTAACGTGAGGCAGGGCCGAGGTATGACAAGCGGGAAAATTCATCTGCCTTACGCCGATCGTGATGCTTGGTGCACACTCGCTCACCGTGTGGAGTGGGGCTGCAGCAGGGTGAAGGCGCCCACAGCGTCAGGTGTAGCGGCAGGTGCGCGATGTTCCAGGCCTGGGCGAACAGCGTGACAGACCGGAGGAGGGCCGGAGCAGGGCCGGTGCACAATCGGACTGCCGCGATCGGGTCAACTGGAGGCAGCGCTGGGTGTGGTGCACGCGGCGGGTCAGGCCGCCTCGTCGCCAGTGTTGCAGGTGTAAGGTGCGCGGGCCTAGCAGCGGCGGCGCAACAAATAAAGAAGACCACACACTGGTACTGCGTGTCGGCGCGAGTGCCCAACCGGGGCACGCCCCTCTTTATTTATACAGACGCGTACGCCACCGTGGTGGCGTACGCATAACGCTATCAGCTTGCGCGCTCTAGCGTCGAACGCTAGAGCGCTGACTGCAACAGTCACTGATCACCTGCAATGACCGTTCCGAACTTTATGCCTCTAGACAGCCAAATCGGTGAGAATGCACCCATGAATAAACAGGAATCATGAAAAGGGCAAAAGTATGCAAGTAAAAACGGGACAAAACTTTCATGCATTTTACGACGATTGGCACAGGAGTCGGGTTTGCGGTCATGGCAGACCACTACGAGCATGTGAATCCATTAGGCATTTTAAGGACTGTCAAGTTGAGACCATTTTCACGGTCATGAACTGCTTTAATAAATTATGAGGACGTTACAGATGCATATGTCTGGGGTTCTGATGTTTTGTTTACCCAACATTATAAATATTGGTCATTCTGGAATATTGTATTGGTAATCGGGGTGTTGTGCAATACACCATATTGAGAGGGATTCGCCACAAGGGATTGTGGGACACGTAGTTTTAACAGTTTGAAAGGGAGAATGAGGGCTAACGTGCAATATGCAAATTCCGTCGTTTAGACTTTGGTCACAGTGTTTTTACAGATGCAGGTGATTAACCACCTGGGGGCAGTTGGGAGGGTTCATAACCAATGAACAGGCTCTCAACTAGTGCTTCATTTTTCACTTAAAGGGATATGCGCGCCTCTGCACGCCATGAAACATGAATGTGACGCCATGGAATTCGTTATAAAAGAAGTTGGCTTTTCGCAAGTTTTTATTTTTAACAAGGGATGCAATTCACCATATGTCACAGTAAGTGCGCCGAAGACTATAGCTGCTTAACGGATAATGAATAGGCGATATGATGCAATATGGGAAAGGTGTTGGGTAAACCCAGGAAGGTTCATCAGTTACACATAGAGTACTGAACAACGGTATGGGTGCTGTTGAAATGGGATCGTTGTCATAATTAATGATTGTCCAATGCAATTTTCATACAGTTGGCTGTAAAAATATGCAGTGTTACATTGATAGTTTACTGGAGAAAATATTTTTAAAGTAAAATAGATGCAATTTGTTGGTTAATCGTATTGGGAGTGTAATTACAATGCTGATAGTGATGTGTAAAATATGTGTTTGTATTGTAGATGCCCCTGATGAAGGGATTCTTCCCGAAATGCATTGGGCTATTTTTAATAAAAATCATGACACGTGGAACCCACCATGCTCCTGTGCGTGTGTGAATATCTTCGTAAAGTATTGGAATGAGTAAAACGAATTTAAGGAATAATTAACAAAGAAGAAGTAAAAGTAATGGAATAAAACATGGATAAATAGAAGATTAAACTATATGAATTTAATTAATTTGATTCATTCAGTCTTGGCTGTGCGGCTTGAATAGGAACTAAATGAGGTTCCTTCGTGTTTGGGTGTATTCAGCCAATGGCATCTAGACCCAGGAACATCTGGACTCCCCTCACCATATATTTAATACAACATGACCCGGCGAAGGAGGATGGCCGGCCAGCTACGTCCATTGAGAATGCCCCGAATAATGTCAAACTGATACTGACTACTACACCCTACATGCAGAGCTGAGACTTCCTCCTGGTCCTCCAGATACTTCGGCCTTCTCCCGTGTCCACTGTCAGGAAGACCTGCCCCCTTCAGGAATACTTTGCAGTATTGTTGAGTCCAATCTATTGTACATGCATACTTATGGCATCGTTTCTTTCTCACTGTGCATATGTGTCACAGCTATTCATTGCACTGATTTGTTATTGTTGATGTAATACAATAAAAGCTTAGAAAAAAGACATAAATCAGCAAAGAAAATGTGAAGAAAATGCATCAAAGAACACACAGGTTGACTATTATTTACAAGCTACATGTCATGCTGCATCTGGAAATTAACAAAAAGACTACTTGATTCCCCATCCCCAAAACCTTATGGGAACTCGAATGGGGTAAGGTAACCATCCACAAAATGCTTTGGCCGGGACAGACAACCCTTCCAAGCAATGACAAACCACCAAAAGCAAATGTGAGCCAATGGCTGAACGTGGTTGGCACAAAGCTCGCTCTGTATCTACATTTCTTAGTATACTTTTTTGTACAATAGATGACATGAGGTCGTCAAAAAATTAAAGTTGTGTGTACCAACACCTTGTGAGGAAAGTTGTGTATTACATGGTGTGGTTGTATGAGCTCACCATGTAATACACTCGCAGTACCATCTTGGGTCCAGTCAGGCTTATTTGTGAAAGTATTAGCTCAGCCCTGGATAGGTGTGGCTTCAAGCAGCAAGGCTCAAACACAGGAACATGTGTAAAGCATTTATAACTACCCAAATAACGGAATGTGAAAGTCACACAACATGAAAGAAATCTGACACCAATTTATAAAAATAATTCTTATTTTTGTTCATTTTTAGACACCAAAACTTATAAAATCCACTGGAGGGTACTGAAGATATAGATTTTTAATTAAAAGCAAATCAATGCTAAAGTTCAATACACATTGGTAACTGTAAAGTCTAGAAACATAGGAAAACTTTCTAAGAGTTGTGTTTGGTTACTTCGACCCACTTTGTGCGGCCAACTTCAACAGGGCGAAGGTTAAGGGCTGAATACTGTGTAGTAGAACCAAAGCAGTCTCACGTCCAGGTCCAGGTTCTATGGCTAGACTGCCATAGACTTCAATGGAGTGGTCCTGATGAACAGAACACAGGATGCTGAAGAAGCTGTAAGATGCTGAGCAAGCTGTGCATTCAAAGAGGGGCTTCCTGGGGCTACTGTTCGGTCCATGGTGTAGGTGGGGCAACTTTGGCACAGGATTCAATGTCCCTCAATGTCCTCTTTGATCCGGCAAAAGTATGATTGCCACTGGACTACTGGTTCTCTGGTGATAGCGCTGATCAGCGGTCCCATTTGGTGAAGACTAGTGTACTCTTGGCCAACCAAACTGCACTCCAATGACTCTCTCAGGTCCAGCAGGCTCAGGTGAAACTTTTGAACATCAGGACTTGCTCATCCAAGCTGCATGTCAGCGGTCAGTGGTGAACAAGCAACTGTGGCTACTGACTAGCCAGAACAGGCTATTTCAGCTTTTGGGGCCATGGTGCTGTAACAGGGAGTCAGCCAACTGAATCTTGGAGTTCACCTCTTCTGTCTGGGGCTTGGGATCAAGGCTAGGCACCACTGGTACTGGCCTCTCTTTGCAAGCCCATGGATCAGCATGCGCAGTGCAACGGCTGGTGCAAACTCTCTTGCCAGGTTTAGGGAACATCAGGGCAGTTGTTCTTTGTTTCTCTCTTCAGTCCAGATGTGATCGGAGGTCTGAGTGCCAGGAGTGCCATAAGTGTACTCAGGCATAGTGTCGTTCATTAGCCAATGGGCTACTAGGTCCTTTCTAGGTCCTTTCTCACCTGATGATGACGTTCTGCAATGTGTGGCATCTAGCCATAGCAGCGTGCACTATTCTGCCCACTCACAAAATGGCTGAACCCTTCCTTTGGTGTGCAGAGCTTGGTAGCCCACCCTAGAGGTGTGGCTCCCTGAGGGCTACACACCCACAGACAAAACGGTTTGGCAATAAGTCTCCCCTAGCTGTACCCGAAATCAACCCATTTACTTGTACAAAAGATCAGCCCCTCTTAAGTGTATTCAACATTTGCCCTTCAAAGGCAGCTTCCCCTTTGAAACGCACCTTTTGGGCTCACAACCTGTGTGGCGTCCTGCCAGAGAGGGTGACACCTTTTCTAACAGCAAGCCTCTATTGTTCCTGCTCCCAGGAGTCATTCGCACTTCTCCCCTGGAAGGCAGAAGGCTGTCCTGTGACCAGCATCTGGAAAAATTGGACAACTTTGGCAAATTTCTAAAACTTGCCCTCACGTAAAAGTTACATTAAATTTGACTTGAGCCTCAAGTCAGGTTTATAGCAATGATTAATTTGATACCTTCAATTAGCAACTTTAATAGTCTCGTTCTGAAATTACTACAGCTGAGTTGTCAGTGTGTATCCCTATACTCGCCAATGGGGCTACTAGCCTTTCCACAGTGAAACGACAATTTGTGTTTTTTACTGTTAGGACATATAAGAATACCTGTCCTACTTTTTATTAGTTCGAGCCTAGGCAGCGCTTGCGCTGTCTCTTCCAGACATGTTTATAAACATTGTGGGCATACAGTCTGCCCATCACTTTTTATTTGTGATCTTGATTGTCTTTTAAAAAGGCTTGATTGCTAGAGGTTTTTTTGGAAACATAATTTTACTGAGTTTTCAACATCAACGATGTACATAGAATATTGTGTATTGCGGCAATAAATCATAAAGAAACAAATTAGTATAAATGTCAAAATAATTCACAAATATCAATGGGATAATAAATGCATGTGTACAAAAAGCGCTAGAAGTTTGTCATCTGCAATGCTATGAAACAAAGAATGTACTACTAAAAATGATAAATAATATATATCTAAATGATGCATAGGCATACAGGCAATTAATGTAAATAGTGAAGAACTCGTACTTAACTATTTATCTTCTAACTGTTAATCTTTTACTAAAAGAAAACAATTAGAAACATCCACCCGGCTTGATTGCTAGAGGTTAATCTTTCTTTTTGTCCCTCCTTGTAAATAAAATTGTAAATTGATACTTGTATAGCGCACTACTCACCCGCAAGGGTCTCAAGGTGCTTGTACGAATACCGCTGTGGAACCCATCCTGGCTTTCCCTGTGAGACGTCCACTCCTGGGCACCCCCAAGGTGGAGGCCAGGCATCCTTAGCGTTGTGGGGGCCGTTGTGGAGATTAAGCAAGCTATTGCACAGAGTTGCACTTCATGATTGGAATAGGCACTGAGGCGAGAATTATCAGGTCCGTGGAATTTTTGAGCCCAAGACCCGCCGAGGCGGGGAATTGAACCCTGGTCCCGGGCTAGACCTCTGCATCAGGGTCTGCCGCTCTAATCATTGAGCCACACTACTCCATATGTCATTTGTTTCCTCACACTGATCAGTACTTAACTACTGGTTCCATTTTGGTGCTTATTTGTTCGTGTTTGGGACTATTTTTTTCTTTCTTTCCTGCTTGTTGAAGCTTCCCTTTTGGTGGGTTCCTCGTAGCAGCTTAAAGGCATCGTAAGCCGGAGCACGCATCTCCACAGCACGTGCCAGTTGATCATGGTCACCCTTACAGAGAGTCCATGCCGTGCAAGGCTGCTTAGTGTGATCTGTGTATGCTGCTGTGGATGCAGCGGCCCTCCAGTCCATTCACAGACAGATATTCTTGTGTGTGCTTTGCTTTAAAGTTATTTCACCTTGATGAGAAGTGTGTGCTGCTCACAGAGATGCTTCTGGCAGCAGGCAACCCCCATGTCACCACGTTTAAGTCCTGGACTCTCCTTTATCAAAACGTGGACCAGTTCCTGTGAGGCAGAACTACAACTCCCAGAATGAATTTGGTCAGCAAATAAAATGCCGCAACTGCAACACTGGGTGGGGACTCAAGAAACCAATAGGCTGCGTGACTGTATGCTGGCCTTGAGATGTCTTTGAGGTCACAAAAGAGTCTGTCACAAGCTCGGCACTTTCGATGGGTGACTGACTGTCATTACAGGGGCCTCAACGGTCAGGCAAATCTGTTTCCGGTTAGGGTCAATTGTCCGATATATGCCACTCTTGGGTAGCTCAGTTGTTTAGCTACTTGCTGGAAACACGTAGATGACCACTCTTGACTCATCCTTTCATCACCCTAAGGGTGATGAAAGTATATCATTTTCCTTGCATCAAGAGACTGTTCATTGGCGGTGTGCACCACAGGGAGAACACGACTTGCCCATAGTGCTTTATAGCAACCCTCAGTGCTGTAGAGGTAACCAAAGTGCTCCTCCTCCGCACCATCCTCCTATGTGCATTATGCTTTTCAGTGGCAAAAGAGAAGAGAGAACCTTCTTTTCTGATGGGTATTATACAGTGTTTTATGGTCCTCTTTATACGTCCCCCTCCTAAATACACGCGTCCATGTGTCCATGTGTCCTTTCACCAAAAGGTCCCGAGGCCAACAGTCTGCAGAGCTTCGCTTTGGAAGTGACCACTTTCATTTCAATGTTTACATCTCTATTCTGGGATCCAACAGAGAAGAGGAGAGAAACAGTTCTGAATGTAATCATTAAAATATTACTCTAATGAGTAATATCAGAAAGCTGACCCACTCAGCCAGATTATTTGACGTGCAGTGAACCTGAATGATTCAGAACTGATTCTACAAACATTAATCCTGCCTCTAAACACTTAAGGGAGTTTTGTTATTAGTATTATAAAGCCTGTGTCCCTGGGACCTCCAGATTTCCCTCATAGACTTATGCAGCACTCATGGATGAATAAATGGGACCATTTATAAAGCGAAGCCCTGCAGGGTGAAACTGTTTCCAGGCACTCTAGTGAAGACGGCAGCGTGGACGTTACACGACAGCTCAAAGTTTACCAGGATACACTAATGTACAAAGAAATCACAAATTACACAAGTCGTACGTCCAAACTGTATCAGATCTGTTCAAAAGTGTAGAAATGTAACAGACATGTACCCTAGCTGACAGCTAAGGTGTCTTTTGCCACATTTAGCGCCTAGGAGCAGTTTAATTGTTCATAGGATCTTTTTTGCACAATCGCTAAACTTTTTGGAGGGTCATTTGCAGATCTTCTCACTCTGATTCTTACGAATAGTGGCTAAAAGCTCCTTGGTTCATTATATGAAGTCTGCAGATGCTCATGCACGCCAACCTTTTCCCTTGTGATGGTATGTTTTTAGGTCGAGCGTAGGCAGCACTTGAGCTGTCTCTTCGGGGCATGTTGTATAAACTTTGCTTTTTATTTGTGAGTTTGATTGTCCTTCAAAAAGGCTTGCTTGCTAGTGGTTAATCTTTCCTCTTTGTTCCCCCTTATTGTCATTTGTTTCCTCCCACGGAGCAGCGCCTAAATACTGGTATTTTTTCACTTTGTTACTTATCTGTGCATGTCTGTGACAATCTTTTTAATTTCTTTCCTGCTCGTCTTTGTTGAAGCTTCCCGTTTGGTGAATTCTTCATGGTAGCTTAAAGGCATTGTAAGCCCGAGCACGGGTCTCCACAGCGCGTGCCAGTTGAACATTGCCACCCTTACAGAAAGTGTGTTCCCTTCATGGCAGTCACAAAATGTGAATTTATGCGCCTTGAATTACAACTGTTTTTGTTCTCTTGACGTGAATTAAGATACCATTTCTTCCCTCATCTCACTCCATCTCAAGTTTTACTGCTCACCGTGGCTTCTCCTCAAGCAAAATGGTTTCCTGCTGACAGCTTTTTTTTATAGTGCCTACCAACATGCCAAAAGTGCTTGTTATTGTACTGTTTTCCTGCCAATGGTTGTTTTTATCAGGGGGGGGGGGGGGCTCCTCCTAAATGGTAGAGGCCCCACTCATCAAAGTCAGCCACAGAAAAATAAAATGATAATACAACCATTATAAAATTCTATTTTTCTGTATCTTTCGCTGGCTGAGGCATGCATGAGTAGGGCGGGCTGGGGCCGGGCCATGACAGGTAGGAGTGGTTGTCACTTAAAAGTGCGCATGACAGTTTGGCCGGCCGTCTTAGGCTGGCCAAACAGACATAAGCACTTCTATTTCTCCAACCCAGCTGTGTTGCACAGCTGGGTTGGAGAAATGCTGCAGGCTCCCAGGCACTGTCTGAGTGCGGACCAGGCTGCTCAGACTAATCCTGGTTCTACTCTCATGCTAGGTATAACACGAGAGAAGCGTCTGGATTGAGTGGGGACGCTGTGCTTTCCCAGTGCTTCCCGGGAGAAAAGCACCAAGGTGCGCGGCAGTGGTAGGTATGTTTTAAAAAAAATGTATTTCCCCTAAATTCCCCGTCCTCCTACTTTCGCTTTCCGGCAGCCGCCACTGTTTTTTATGTCACAAAATAAAGGCGGGTTATTTGAATGTAAATGACTCCTCAGGTGCCCGTTTTTCGTTTCACTGTGCTGCCTTGCCAAGTTTTCTAGCTCTAGCTATCTAGTTGTTTTGGCACTAATTTTACACGCGTGCAGTGTGATGCCCTACTCTTCCTGTATTTTTATCAATCAAACCCTGACTTACAGCCACAAAGGGAGCATATGTAGCGGTCATGGTTTATACTTGTTATAGGATGTATGTTATTTAAATATGCATTGCTTTCACATGATAACATTGGCATCACTTAAATGTGACAGACTCCGATTGTAATAGAGAACTGTGTGCATGCTCTTTTGATATAAGACACTCATACATTTACAGAAACATTCAGGTATTGTGCTCTGTATTGTTTTACTATTAATCATATTAAATGCATTTTATAGTGCGCACAACAAACTGAATTGCTGTTTAACCCTTAAATAATAAGCCTCTACTCTCCTCTGTGAGCTGCAGCACTAGACTGTGAGCCAGAGCAAAGAGAAACTATTTTTTGCAGGCGGCTTTGCTGGTCAGGGGTGGAGCGCCGCACTGCGCGATCAGCAAAAGGTCCGCACAAAGAAGGGTGCAGTGTTGTGATTGGTCCAAGCGCTGCGGATCAGCGCTCAGACAGGGAATGGGAGCCTGTACATGTTCCCTACCAGGCTAATGCAGCCTGATGAGGAACATGCAAAGGGCACAGGACTGTTTGGCCGGCCCAAGAGGGGCGACCAAATAGTCTTGCTCACTTAAGTGCTCACCATCTCTCTTCTTGCTGGCTGTGACGATAGCCAAGCCCTGCCCACCCCGTAAAGATGCATTACAAAGGGAAAATAAAATGATAATAACGTGTTGTTTTTAACATTTTATTTTTTCTTATTCTACTGCAAACAATGCAGTGAGGCGGTGCTCCTACGCCTTAGTGGACGAGCCGCCACTGTGTAGGATTGACTTCTATATAATAAAAAGGAAGGACTGGACTTTGTCACCGCTTTACCTGTCAGAGTTGAGATTGGCAGTTTAGATGGGCCTGTCAGTCCGCAGTGGCCGGCTGGCTGACATGTTTCCACTTTTTCCATCCAAGGGAGCACAATAAGTGCTGCAGCCCTTGGTGGGACTCTTTAACTTACAGGCCCTGGGTACACCTGGTACCATATAACAGGTACCTATATGTAAGTTAACTTATGTCAACTGGGTATAAGCCAATGAAATACATTCTTTCAAGGGTCTAAGCACAGGCACGAGGGTCTGGTTAGCGGGCCTCAGTGCACTCTCAGGGTCAAAAAACCAGCAGCATCAGCCGAAAACGTTGGGGGTGAGTATGAAAAAAGAGGAATTTCCCTACAGACCTAAAAATGTGTTCAGGCTCTATATGCATATGTTTGCGAGCATAAGGGCGGGATTTGGAAAGAGTAAAACAAGAACTAAAATAGATGTGAGTGAAAGGTTATCCTTCGAGTAACTGCTTTGAAAAATAAGAGGTTCTGCTTCAACGAAAATGGGTGATTGTTGGCTTTGTTCAGTTGCAGCTCCTCGAGGGAGTGCTGCGGGGCGGTGGGGCGGGAGAGGGGCAGGGTGGGGGGTAGTAAACTCAGGGCATACGGCCGAACGGAGTTAAGTATATAAATAAATAAACAAAACGAATTACATTGCGCGCGCTGCATCGCCAAATGGCGTTCGCCCTTATGCCGGAGTTTACTACCCCCCCCTCACCCTGCCCATCCCCCGCCGCCCTGCAGCACTCCCTCGAGGAGCCGCCACTGGCTTTGTTGACTTCTTCTTGAGAGATAGCAGAGGTGGAAGAAGCTGCAGGTTGTATGAAAGACTCTGATTGGCTTGTGGTGGAAACATCTAATTGGTGCACAAGACATGTTCAGAAAGAATTTTTCTTGGCTAATTGACAATTAAAATTTCACAGAACTCAATTGTCGTAATCTCATATGAAAACTGAATGCTGGGGCTTCTCCCACGTTCAAATGCCATGCAGAGACTGTGCAAAGCAGTCTCCGGCAGACAAAATTATTCAATATTTTGCACCTGTAACATTTTGTGAATTTCATGGGAGTAAAAAGAAATTCGGCCAAGACATAAAATTATTTCGATAGCCAGCCATACTATGTTATTTGCATGGTGAATGATTCGAAAAAAGTTCTATACATTTTTTTAGAGATTTCAGCCCTTCAATAACAGAACTAAATACAGCTGAGAGTTTTTTTATTTTTCTTTTGGGAATAAATGTGACAAGTAACTTTGCAGAAGCTGCTATAACCATCGTTAAAAAGTGATCATTAGCTTCAGAAATTTGACCACTAAAATGTCTTTAATTAAAAGATTGAACATATAAAAATAGCCCTGAGAAATGCCAAGCCTATGGAGTGGCATATACTATGTTTTCCACATTTTACTTTCAATCAATCAATCATGCATTTGTAGAGCGCACTACTCACCCATGAGGGTCTCAAGGCGCTAAGGGGGAAGGGGAGCTACTACTGCTCGAACAGCCAGGCCTTGAGAAGTCGCCTGAAGGTCAGCAGGTCCTGGGTCTGTCGCAGGCGGATGGGGAGGGTGTTCCATGTCTTAGCGGCGAGCTGGGAGAAGGATCTGCCGCCGGTGGTCATTTGGTGTATGCGTGGAACAGTGGCGAAGGTGAGGTCAGCGGAGCAGAGCTGGCGGTTGGGAGTGTAGAAGGTGAGTCGTTTGTTGAGATATGTAGGTCCGGTGTCGTGGAGTGCTTTGTGAGCATCGGTGAGGAGCTTGAAGGTGATCCTCTTGTTGAGATGGAGCCAGTGCAGGTCTCTCAGGTGGGTAGTGATGTAGCTGTGGCGGGGATGTCGAGGACGAGGTGCACGGAGGCGTTCTGTATGCGTTGAAGTCTTTTCTGGAGTTTGGCTGTGGTTCCCGTGTAGAGGGCGTTGCCGTAGTCCAGCCTGCTGGTGACGAGGGCCTGGGTGACCGTTCTTCTGGTTCCGGTGGGGATCCATCTGTAGATCTTGCAAAGCATGCAGAGGGTGTTGAAGCAGGAGAAGGAGACAGCGTTGACTTGCTGGGTCATTGACAGTAAAGAGTCCAGGATGAACCCCAGGTTGCATGCGTGGTCGGTGGGTGTCGGCGCAGCTCCCAGCGAGGCCGGCCACCAGGAGTCTTCCCAGGCGGAGGGGGTGGGGCCAAGGATGAGGACCTCCGTCTTGTCCGAGTTCAGTTTCAGACGACTGTTCTTCATTCATTCGGCGACGCCCTTCATTCCTTCGTGGAAGTTGGTTTTGGTGGTGGCGGGGTCCTTGGTGAGGCGTATGAGACGATGTTGAGGTCGTGCGAACGGACGATGTTGGCGAGCTGTGCCATATAGATGTTGGAAAGGGTCGGGCTGAGGGATGATCCTTGGGGTACGCCGCAGGTGATCTTGGTGGCTTCGGATCGGAATGGAGGGAGGCGGACTCTCTGGGATCTGTCGGTGAGGAAGGAGGTGATCGATCCAGTCCAGTGATTTGTGTTGGATCCCTGCATTGTGGAGGCGTGTGCGGAGGGTGTTGTGGCAGATGGTGTCGAAGGCGGCCAAGAGGTCTAGGAGGATGAAGGCCGCGGTTTCACCGGTGTCCAGCAGGGTCCTGATGTTGACGGTGGCAGCGATGAGGTTGGTTTGGGACGAGTCCAGGGTGTCGTTCTCTTCAAGGAAGCGGGTCAGTTGTCTGTTGATGATCTTCTCGATGACTTTCGCTGGGAACGGGAGCAGGAAGATGGGCCGGAAGTTCTTCAGGTCCTTTGGGTCTGCCTTGGGTTTCTTGAGTAGGACGTTGATCTCGGCGTGTTTCCAGCTCTCCGGGAAGGTGGCGGTCTCGAAAGAACTGTTGAAGATCTTCTGGAGTTGGGGTACGATGATGGAGCTTGCTTTGTTGAAAATGTGGTGAAGGCAGGGGTCTGATGGTGAGCCGGAGTGGATGGTGTTCATGGTTTTGATGGTGTCTTCATCGATGATGTGGTTCCAGCAGAGTAGGAGGCCGGTGTGGCTGTGGCGTGGTGGGTCTGGGGTGTCGCCGGCTGTCGGGGGTTTTGAGTGTTGTAGCTGTCATGGATGTCTCTGATCTTGCGGTGGAAGAAGGTGGCAAGTGAGTCGCATAGGTCTTGTAAAGGCAGGATGTCATTACTGCTGGAGCTGGGGTTGTCGAGTTCCTTCACAATGTTGAAGAGCTCTTTGCTGTTGTGTGCGTCATTGTCGATACATTCCTTGAAGGAGGTCCGTTTGGTGGTTCGAATGAGTTGGTGGTGTCTGCAGCTGGCTTTCTTGAGGGCCGTGTGGTTGTCCGGTGTCTGTTCGAGGCGCCACTTCTTCTCGAGTCTTCGGCAGGTCTGTTTGGATGCCTGGAGGTCGGTGGTGAAACAGATGGCCCTTCTGTCGGTGCGTCTGTTTGAGGGTTTCTTGATTGGAGCAACAGTGTTGGCGCAGTCATCGATCCATTGCCTGAGGTTGCGGGCGTCTGTGTTGGTGTCGGTGTGGTCGGTTTGTGGGTCTCTGGCGAGGGTGGTGATTAGCTGGTCTTCAGTGACCTTGTTCCAGCTGCGATGGGGGATTTGTTGCGGGTTGTTGTGTGCGGTGTTTTTCTCGAAGGAGAAGTGGATGCAGCGGTGGTCGGTCCAGTGGAGTTCGGTGGTGTGGCTGAAGATGACGTGGTTGCTGGCGGAAAAGACGTGCTCAAGCGTGTGTCCATTGGAGTGGGTGGGTGTCGTGACGAGCTGTTTGAGTCCGAGGTTGTCGAGTAGGGTGGTGGAGTTGCTGTCGTTGGCGTTCTCGAGGTGGAAGTTCAGGTCTCCGAGGAGGATGTAGTCTGTGGAGGACAAGGCTTGCGATCTGACGATGTCGGTGATGCTGTCGCTGAACTGTGGCCGGGGTCCAGGGGGTCTGTAAACGAGGGTTCCTCTGAGGGTGGTGTTTGGATCGATGTGGATCTGGAAGTGCAGGTGTTCAGCAGTGCTGAGGGTGTCTTCGGTGCTGGTCGAGATTCTGAGGGTATTCTTTTGGACGATGGCGATTCCTCCTCCCGGTCTGTTGGTGCAGTCCCTGCGAGTGATCTTGTAGCCGTCCGGGATGGCTATGGCAACGTCGGGTGCCGATGAGGGGTTCAGCCAGGTTTCCGTCAGGAAGGTGACATCCGGGGAGGATGAGTCGAGCAGGTCCCAGAGTTCGACTGCGTGTTTGAGGACTGAGCGGGTATTGAATAGTATGCATATGAGGTGGTTGTGGCCTGACCTGGTGGGGGGGTCAGGTCATGCTGGTGTACGCTGGCTGGTGAAGCTGCAGTTTTGGCAGGTGAAGGGTCCGTGGGTGCGCTTCAGGGAGGAGCAGGTGGATGAGCGGCCGGCGTTGAGTGTCTGGAGGAGGTTGGCGTCGTAGCGCCGTCGGGTGTCGTGGCGCTCGTGGGGGCCCTGGGGTCTGGCGCTGGGTGCGGTCCAGGCGCGGACGGGTGCAGACAGGCTTGCCTTAGGCACGCCAGCGGCCGCCATTAAGAAGGGGAGGTGGGAGGGAGGAACAGCTGGGAGGTGGGGAGTGGAGCCAATGGGCGAGCGAGGGGGGCGGGGCCACAGGGGACGCAGGAAAGGGAAGAGGCAGAAGTGCCAAGCAGGAGGGATAGGAGCAATAAAGCAAGGAAATAGATAAATGGATATGGGAGCAAAAATTAGTAAAGCAAGCAAATAAAGGCAATAAGGTGAAATACTTAGAAGTGAAAAGTGGAAAAAACGGCACACTGGTAAATGGGCCGAAAAACAGAAGCAGAGGCCTGGCGCGAACTCGCAGCAGCAGCGGGGGCAGAAAACATGGGCGCAGTCAGGTAGAGCTGTGCAGCGTGGGGAGCGACCCCTCCGAAAGGTTTTATTTATGCACTGCTTGCTTTTTCCGAAGACCTTCCAGAGGCTCAACAAAACACAGGCACCTAAAGGAGACCGGAAATGACGTTGACATTTAATTTGGCCTAGATGAACAGTTCTCAATTTTAATTCCCTCAAACTCACGAATTTAGGGGGCACAATCAAACTGCATGGGAAGAAAGAGGAAATAAATAGGAAACAGACCAGAATACCAATCAAATTGAATGAAAACAACCCTGGAAATATTATTTCACACTTTTTAGGCTCACGGTGCCTGGTGGCAGTGATGCTTTCAAGACCTGTTATTGAACAACATTTAGCTGCTCACAACACACCTACGCCAAGGGAGTGAGTCATTTACCCACCGCTGACAAGATCTATGATGGAACATTAAAGAAAGGCTTTCAAAATACGTTCAATGTCAGTTGGTTTGAAACTCAGGCAGATCTGAGACAGCTTCATGCAGCCCCCGGGGGTCCATCACAACAAGGCAACATTAACTGTTTTTGCTGGAGATAACGTAGACGTAAAGGTGGTCCCTGGGGAGCGCTCTGTAACCTTTGTATTTTTGGTAAATATGACGACAGAGGAAGCTGCGCTCTTGTACATTATTAAATAAGCAGCATTCCCTGCCCCATGCATGACACTGACTGGAGAATGTGGACAGAACAGCGGATACAAATACAAGCTTATTAAAAAAAGAAGTAAAAAACATCCTAAAATGGTATTCGATTTCTTTTTAGAGGGGGGGGCTGCCTTTATGTATGGACTTGTGTAATCATAGTTCATCAGTGCATGAAGGATTGTTTAAAAAAACTTTAGATCTGCTCAATAATTGATCTCTCAAATGTGTGTTTTGTGTCTGTTATTTTTATTCTTAATTGCACTTCCTGTTGCTTTACGACCTCTCCAAACTTTGTCCAAAATATAACTGAAAGATACAGTAGGACTAGGAGGCATCCAAGTAGTAGGTCATTCGCATAATGTGAATTCGTGTCATGCTGCCACGAAAGAAGAATAACCTTCAAACTCCTCACCCACGCATACAAGGCCCTTCACAACACCAGACCCGCATACCTGAACAGCTGCCTCTCCTGCCACGCACCCAAAAGACATCTCCGATCTGCCCTGCTCTCTCGCGCCACTGTCCCACGTATAAGCAAGACTAGAACGGGAGAAAAGTCGTTCTCCTACCTCGCAGCCAAAGCCTGGAACACCCTCCCCCCTCCACCTCCGGCAATCTCCCACACTGCCCCAGTTCGGGAAGGACCTCAAGACCTGGCTTTTCGGCCCCAGCACTCAATGGAGCCACCCCCCTTCCCCCCAGCACCTTAAACAACCCATTGATTGATTGATTGATTGATTGAAGGACTGCATGCACCATTTCAGGATAAGGGCTGTAGCTAATACCCTTTCCCAGTCCTTACTAACCGTGTCTGGATGCCGTCTTAGCAAGGTAAACAATTAGCTTGTTTGCTGTTGTTTGCATGATTCTGTGATTCATCTTAGTGAGGACGTATGACGCGTTTTTGCTGTTCTTTGCCTGACTCTGCACGTCATCCGTATGGAGGATAAATAAAAATGTTGCTGGTGTCCGACTGACTATACACGCCATCATATCGAGGATAAAAATAAACACATTTGCTGTTGTTTGACTGACTGCATGCCACAATGACGAGGATAGATAACATGTTTTCAGCCGCGGCCCGTGTAGGTAAGAGCGGTGGGGCCAGATGCGAGGGGGGGATTCGACAGACAACGATGAGGGAAAGTGTATTATTTATTTAACTTTCCCTCTTGGTCATTGATTGAATTCCCCTCCAACCCGGCCACACCACCCAGCCACTCTTACCTGCTGCATGTTTTCTGTTCTTTGCCTAACTCTGCATGCCACCATTTCAAGGATAGATAAGCATATTTTATGCTCTGTGCCCAACTGCACACCATCATTTTAATGTTGAGGGCCCTAGGCTGACATACTATATAAATAATCGACACAGACACACGATTAGTATTTCTAGAACTGGCCTCAAGCATGTGCATTTGGGCTCTTTGATTGGCAGGGTCATCTGACAGGTGAAGTCTGTGTTGGATGGGTGTGGGTTGGGTGTAAAGGCCAGCCCTCAAGGGAGTGGCTGGTAACCTAGTGCCTACTGAGGCACTAGAAAGTGTCCAGCAGGACACTACAATCATATGGAGCATAGATAACATGTTTTCTGTTCTTTGCCTGACTACGCACATGCCTTATTGAGGATGGATAAGCATGTTTGATGCTCTTTGCCCAACTGCCGTCATCATATGGAGGATAAATAACATGTTTGCTGTTCTTTGCCTGACTCTGCCTTCCATCATATCGAGGATAGGTAGCCTGTTTGCTGTTCTTTGCCTGACCGCACGCCATTATGTGGGACCGGTGCCATGTTTGCTGCTCTTTGACCCTGCTCGCCATCATAGTGTGGCGAGATAAAATGTTTGCTGTTCTTGGCCTGACTCTGCGCACCATCATAGTGAGGATAGTTAACATGTTTGCTGTTCTTTGCCTGACTCTGCTCGCCATCATATCAAAGATAGATAACATGTTTGCTGTTCTTTGTCTGACTCTGCCAGCCATCATATCGTCGAAGATAGATAACATGTTTGCTGATCTTTGCCTGACTCTGCACGCCATCATAGTGAGGATAGATAAATATATTTGCTGTTCTTGTCCTGATTCTATGATTCGTCGGAGCGACGATAGATAATAAGCATGTTTGCAGTTTTTGCCTGATGCTGTGATTCACCCTGCGAGGTCAGATAATAGGTACGTTTGCTGTTCTTTGCTTGACTTTTAGCACAATCAAAGCGAGGATAGATATGTATGTTTTCTATTCTTCACCTGATTGCACAGTGACGATAGATAGGTATCTTTGCTGTTGTTTGTCTGACCATGTATTTTTTCGTAGTGAGGATGGATGAGTTTGCAGTTCTTTGCCTGCCTCTGCACGCCATCATAGCGAGGATAGATAAACATGCTTGCACTTCTTGCACACTATCATATCAAGGACAGATAAACATGTTTGCTGTGCTTTGCCTGAGTACACGTCATCATAGCGGGATGTTATTTTATATTAATTTGTAGAGCGCTGCTAATCACCCATGAGGGTATCACGGGAGGAGATTATGCCTGTTTCATCTGGAAGAGCCATGTATTGGGGTTCCTTCTGAAGTCTATGTGGGAGGCGGAGGTGTTTCGGGAGGTCGTTCCAGGTCTTGGCTGTGTGGTATGAGAAGAAGCGTCCTCCGCTTCTGGTCTTCTTGATGCGAGGGAGGGGTACTCTTGTCTGTGACGCAGATCGAAGGTGTCTGTTAGATTGGTAGAAGTTGAGGCGGTGGTTGAGGCAAGCTGGACTGGGTTGTGGAGAGCTTTATAGGCTTGGGTTAGTAGCTTGAACTTACGTCTTTCCTTTACTCAGAACCAGTAGAGATTGTTAAGTTGTGGAGATGTTATTTTGAGGGATGTTCGGAATGAGTCTGGCGGTAGTGTTCTGGGTGGTTTGGAGTCAGCGTAAGACATGGGCTGAGATTCCGATGTGAAGGGTGTTTCTGTAATCAAGTCTGCTTGCAATAAGAGCCTGGGTGACAATTCGTATGGTGTGCAGTGGGACCCAGTTTACGGAGCATGATAAGGAGACAAAGTTGGTCTGTCTGCTCCTTCAGAAGTTGGTGTATAGGAGGATCCAGAGATTCTTGGCATGGTCTTCAAGGCTGGGTGTAGGGCCAAGTTTTGGAGGGCCACCAAGATGTGTCCCACTGAGAGTGTTTTTGCCAAAGAATAGGACTTTGGTTTAGTTTGTGTTGAGCTGTAGGAAGTTGTTTTTTATCCAAGTAGCAACGTTTCTCATGCAGTTTGCAGTTTGATTTGGCAGTGCTGATTGAGTTGGTAAGGGAGATGATGAGCTATGTGTTGGCCAGGTAGGATACTATGTTGATGCTGTGGACTCTGATGATGTCCATGAAGGGCGTCATGTAGACGTTGAAGAGTGTTAGACTGAGTTACGATCCATGAGGGACTCTGCAGATGAGTTTTTTGGGTTCTGCGGTGTAAGGGGAAATTCTAACTCATTGAGTTCTGTCCTTTGAGGAAGGAGGTTATCCATATGAAGGTCAGTCCAGAGACAACCAGGTGCTGAAGCTTTGTGACGAGTGACTTGCGGAGACCATGTCGAAAGCTGCGAAGAGGTCGAGAAGGATGAGTGCAGCCTTTTCTCCTCGGGCGAGGATGTTTCTAATGTCATCAGTGGCCGCAATGAGGGCTGTCTCTGTGCTGTGGTTGGTGCACAAGCCTGATTGAGATGTGTCTAGGAGTCAATGGAATTCTAAGCGGTCTGCAATTTGGGTATTGATGACTTTCTCAATTACATCTCCAAAAGGCAGGAGCGAGATGGGTCTGAAGCTGCTGAGGGTGTTGGGGTCAGCTGTTGGTTTCTTCAATAGGGCGTTGACTTCTGCATTTTTCCAGTACAATGGGATTGTGGCGGTGGTTATGGAGGTGTTGATGATAGCTATGAGCACGGGGGAGATGATAGTTCTTCCAAGGTTGTATATGAAGTTGGGGTATGTGTCTGAGGGGACTCCTGAGTAGATGGCATTCATCAGGGTGGTGATTTCTTCATTCAAGAGAGGTTTCCAGTTGCTTAGCTGCTGTTTGGCGATGAAGGTGGTGTCAAGCAAGTTGGGGGAGTTTGTATAGGTATGATGTGGGTCGAATGTGTTATAGATCTTGGCAATCTTCTGTTTGAAGAAGTTTGAGAGGTTGTTGCAGAGTGCCTGTGATGGAATAATGTCGTTGTTGGCGGATATGGGATTGAGAACTCCTTGATGATGGTGAAGAGTTCTTTGACATTGTAGGAGCTGGCTTAGAATCTGAGAATTAGGGCCTTTTTCTTTGCCTCTCGTAGGTGTCAGTGGTAGCGGTTGAGGGTGGCTTTGTATGTGGATTTTGTGGTGGTGTTTATGTTGAGTCTCCATTTTCTCTTAAGATGTTTGCAGTGGTGCTTTCACTCCCTGAGGTCATTAGTGTACCAGCTGGGGTGTATGTTGTTTTTGTAGGTCTTGTTTCTTGCGGGTGCAGTGCGGCTGGGGCAGTCGGTGAGCCATTTATTGAAGAACTTGTTGTCGACTTTGAGGTTCCTGGTGTGGTTGGATGGGAGTTCCTGTAGGGTCAAAGACAGATAATAAGCACATTTGCTATTATTTTCTGGTCAGGGTACCATCTTTACAAAGGTAAGCCAGTCTTTTTCCTCTACCTGGATTATTGCAAGAAGCTATTGGTGATCACGATGTTTGATCAAGAAAATGCCACAACATTTATGATTGGGGGTGACCACTATGATGGGTTTATAGATGAGTTCTACAATCATGTTATCCTTCAACTGATCTTAACCTTTTTGCAGGCACATTTGTTTTGCCGAAGTGGAAAGTTGTAGAGAACTCATAGAAAATGGATCAAGTTAGAAAACAGTTGAGAAACAAAGTCGTAGCATCTTGAGAGGGCCCACGAATGTGAAGCAGTGATCAGTTTCAACTTGAAGAAATTCTTTCTCTGGAATCTGCTACATCTTGAATCCGATAAAGAGGTACTGAATCCACCATCACTTAGGTTGGATTTAGAGGCTCAGATCCGACCCATCTGCCAGGGAGAAATATTCATCAGCCCCTTCCACGGTATTATTCTACCGTCCCACAATTCGGTACTCCACATGGGCCCCAGATCTAATTTTGACCTTAATTGCTGATTCATAGCATTGCAAATTGCTACGCTCTCCTGCGCCCCTAGCTAAGCAGATGTGGAACCCTCATGCCCCACTGGGGAAGCTTCCATTGTTAATGTCTCCAATTATCCAAAGTCCAATCCAATTATCTACCAGGCCGGGCTCAAGAGTAAGCTTATGTCCCCCTTGCATAGCCGGGGAGCCCTACAGGGGCGAGTTAGACAGTGTACTTTTTGATTGAAAAAATTCTGTGATTGTTGGTTGTGGAATGGCAGGGAGAAAGCATGCATTGCCTGGCTTTGACCTTGCTACAGGCGAGGACAATGGTTTCCCACCAGTAGATACTGAAGGGTCTCCCAAATTCTTCTTCCGTACTGCCCCCAAGCTGTCAGGCCGGTGTTTCACAGGTTGCGAGTTACTGGGCTTACCTGAACCAGCACCATTAACTGGCTGCTCGTGGGTCAGCTCTAGTCTCTGCCGTCTAGCTGCCAGCCCCATCATCCGCGTTGACACACAATCCTTCTCACAGGGCTGTTTGGGGGCTTTAGGAGCCATAACAATGAATACTGCGAGCACCCGAGTAGCACCAGTGCCAAAACCCAGAAGACCGCCGGCAAATACTTAAGGCCGGCCTGCCCAACTGCCGGGTGCATCACTACTCCACGAACAGCCGACGTCTCGAAAAAGAGTACTCGGAGTTCTTGTAGCTCTTAAAGGTCGACAGGCAAAACCACCCCTTCAGATAAGCTGCAACTTCCTCCCTATGCCGGGTGAGTCACTTTATTTTTATCTGTTTCTTGGCCCTAGTTCCACAGACATCGCAGCCATTCCTCTTCTGGTGAGGGAGCGGGTGAGAGGTGCGAGCCGCCGCACACCTATGCGGTCACCATCTTGCCTCCAGGACATGTGCAAGTATTCCAGATGCTCCAGAGACAGCAATGAAAAGTTGTACATCCCGTAAAGGACCTAAAGGTCCCCTGGATCTCTACAAAAGCAGTGGCAATACTTTGACGAGTGCAGGGCTAACATGAGACTACTCACACACTAGGATTATGGGTGATACGGAGGACTCTGCAATCCTACAGTCTTCAGACCAACAAGGACTGAGTGGAGCATCCCTGAGCCCCTCCCTGTGCTTGATCCTGCAGTCAATCAAAGAGCATTGTGCTGAGACCCGGGTAGATGGTAAAAAAACAAGACAAGCGACGAGAAAGCTAGAGGGGGCTATCAGAAAAGTTGGCAAATCCTGCCTCAAAATTGGTGAAAAGCTGAACTGCTTAGAAGAGAGGGCTTCAGTGGCTAAGGCAGATATCATCAAGGTTAAGTAGTAAGTTAAGTCTCAGGATGCCCAACTCTCGAAAGTGATGTGGAAGCTTGAAGACTTTGAAAACCATAAGAGACGAGACAACCTCTGCTTTCTTGGGATTGAGGAGGGGCTAGAGGGAGACGATATAAGAACTTTTATGTTGGACCTACTGAAAAATGCATTTCCCAAACTGTCAGGGTGGAACTGGGACCTAGATGTACAGAGGGTGCACAGACTCCCCATGAACTTACATAACTATGGCAAGGACAAGGGCAAGAGGAAAAGAGGAAACCTAGGGTAATACTTGTTTTCTTTGGTCATTTTTTGCGGAAGCAAGCTATATTGGAGAAAGCCTGGCCTGAGGCTAGAAAGAAGTATAGGGATTCCTCTTTCATTATTTGCCCAGATTTATGTCACTCGATAGTGGAACGCCGATGGTGCCTCTGTCAGTTAATTAAGCCTTTTCAGGATGCAGGGTTTGAAGCCTACTTATTGGCACCGGCTAGGCTGAAAACTATGGCAAGGGGCAATATCAGGTTTTTTTCTTCAGAACTTCAAGCACGAGAATAGTTGGGTGAACTATTGGCTGATAAGGCTGTTAGATAGTCCAGTGTCCCTGTTTGGATAATACCCCCCGCTATCCTAGGGACTACTTAATGTATACTTTGAAGAGAAGTTAGCCCCTGGAATATATTAGATATGCGGGCGACACAAGGGTTTGATACCATGTAAGATTGGTCTCTGCTCTCTAGACATTTTTATTCTTTGTCTTTCTTTTTTCTCTCTAGTGGGGGGGTGTGGCTGGGTTCGGGGGCCAGCAGCACCTTTTTCAGTTGCATTCACACAAAACACTGGTGGTGGTCTGGCTGCCTTTAATGGATGGGGAGGGAAGGGGGATGGTGGGTGGGTGGCACTGGGGAGGGCAGGTTGGAACAGGTCTTTAATGTACTGGAGAAACAGCAAGTAAATACATGGATTGGACAGCTTAAAAATCAAGGAAGGCGAGATCCAAATGCCAAAATAGATGAATCAATAATGTGGCTGGGCCGCATGCCCCTTATGGGTAAGAATGTATGGAAGATTGAACATGTAGGTGCTGAGTAATATCAGGGGGATGGCCAATTTGCGTATCATTTCTGTAAATATCTGTGGGTTGAAATGTATTGCTAAAAGTAGAAGGATTCAAGAGGAGCTAAAGATTTTTAAACCAGATATTTACTGTCTTCAAGAAACCCATGTGGCCTGGAGGGATAAAACCATGTTGGAAACATTGGGATTGGCAGTTCTCTGTTGCACGTCTCAGAAGACGAGAACTAAGGGGGTGGCACTCTTAGTGAAAGGGAATACCATCTGCAGCAGATATAAGGCCGTGGATAAGTACGGGAGATGGGTGATGGTGGCGTGTAATTATGGCTTTGGGTCTTTTATACTTTGTTAACTTTACGCACCTATTTTAGATGACCCCGTATTGTTTAACTTCTTAGCAACGGAGCTACCTACCTGGCCAGCGCCATATATCTCATGTGGGGACCTCAATCTAAATGGGCCAAAGGGTGGGTTAGGTGGTAATACAGGGAAGTATACGGGCTGCAAACCACAGGCCTTTAGATCCTTCCAACATCTTTTAACGGAAATTGGGCTAATTGATATTTGGGCTAATTTGAAACCATCTGATGCTGGGTTTACGTATTATTAGGCTCCTCATGGAACATTTGCAAGACTGGACTACTTTTTAATATCACCCTCATTGGCGGAGGCACAGATAGAGCTCCATCCTAGACTAATGTCAGACCATAACCCTCTTGCTTTAGAGCTGTCTCTTGAGGTACTGGGGAGGTCAGCTAGGAAATGGACCTCCGAGAAGAGCTTTCTGAATGACTTGGACTATATAAAGCATATGAAGGGCAGAATTTTTTTAAGTCAATAAGGTCATCTCTTCCCAGGTGTTGTTTGGGATGCATTCAAAGCCGATATATGAGGGGAAACCCTAAGCTTCAGCATTCTGAGCCAGAAGCACACTCAACTCCAGATCAGACAGCTGTATCAAAAGCTAGTGAATACAGAGGCAGACCTAGCAGAGGCTGTGTCTTCTGACGAAGAAGTGTCCCCTGCTTTAAATCATATAGCTATAATCAGGTCACAGCTGAATGAGTTTATGGCTAATAAGACACCCAGGAAATATGTAGCCAGAAAACAAGAATGTTACGAATATAATGAACGGGTGGGGCACGTGCTTGCGATTAGGTCAAGGCAAAAGCATATGGCAGGTTACATCAGTGAAATCAGGGATGGGCATGGTAGAACTGTGAAAGATCCGGCAGAGATTAGAGATGCTTTCCAGACCGTTTATGCCAAATTATATAAAGCATCAGCTGCACTGGGTCCTGATGACTTATTACACAATAAAGCAACGCAGGAGGAGCAATCCTTGTTAGTGGCTGAATTTTCCCTTGATGAAATACAGCTAGCATTTCAGGACCTGCCAGCCAGAAAAGCGGTTGGAACTGACTCGATTTCAATAGAATTTTATAAAATATTTTCATCCGAACTTTTGGTGGAGCTGTCGGAGTTATTTAAACAGGTACGGCATGGAGAGCCACCTCTAGGATCATGAACCACTGCCAATATTATTGTCTTTTTGAAAAAGGGCAAAGCAGCTACAGATTTAGGCTTCTGTAGGCCAATTACGCTGTTAAACAGAGACATAAAACTTTACGCTAAGATCTTGGCAGATAGATTAGGCCAGATAATTCATAGATTTGTAAGAACCCAACAGCACAGGTTTATTCGGGGGAGGGGGACCTCGGACCATGTGCAGCGAGTTATCGCATTGTTTGACACCACTGAGTATTTAGAAGAACCAATGGGAGTTGTTATGTTGGATGCCGACAAGGCATTCAACAGGGTGTCATGGGTGTATCTGTGGAAAGTCATGGAAGCCTTCGAATTAGGGGGTTCTTTTATTCAAGCAATTCAAGTGATGTGCTCCAATCCAGTAGCCCGACTTCAGATCTTGGGACAGGAATCTCAGCCTTTCTATATAGAAAGAGATACAAGGCAGGGCTGTCCTGCCTCCCCCTTGCTTTTTGCTTTAAATATAGCCCCTCCAATTGCAGAAACTGGAAGCTTCTATTGATGTGACACTGATATGCCTACACGGGTGGGAAACTAAGGTACTATCCTATGCAGGCAATGTCGCAATTGTCACAAGAGACCCTAATAAAGCTCATTATGGAATTGAAAAGATAAGCAAAGAATTCGGAGCCTACTCCGGGTAGGCATTAAATAAAGATAAGACACAAATAGTGGTAAATCGATTTACAGATACCCATGACAGTCGGGCCGTAAATCAGGCCGTGTATCTAGGGGTCCCTATTTCAGCCAATTTGGGAAAAGTGGTTGAATTGAACTTCTCCTCAATTATTGAAAACTCAAAAAAGACCTTTATAAGATGGAACAATCTACATCTCTCCTTTATGGGAAGGTGTAATCTAGTGAAAATGTTCTTTCTCCCAAAATTACTCTATCTGTTTCACACGATCCCTCTTGAATTTGAAAATGTCTGGTTAAAAAGTGTAAACACCCTCTTGGTCAGATTTATCTGGTCCTTTGGGGAAATCAGGAGATCCAATATGTATTTTGGCCTCCCCAGGGAAAGGGGGTAGGGCACTGCCGATTTTTTAATTATACTATTTAGCGTCACCCTTGTAATATCTCTACCCTCTTTGTGATAGAGCTAGGTGTGGAGCCGGAAGAGGCCTTTGTTCCATCAACCTTTGAATTAGAAATGGGGACTGCCATTAAAGGCTGTCTGCTGAAAAGTTTTGAACCTATCTATTATAAAAGAACCTGATTTAAGGTCATGATGGCGGCATTTAGGAATTGGACAGGGATTAGGAAGAACCTGGGGGTAGGGAGGTATAGTCGGTATACCCCTCTGTTTCGGAATAGTCAATCGCCTGGAATATTTCATGATGGATGCATCTCGAAATTTGAACAAGCCGGTACAGGTAGACTAGGGGATTTGCTCTTGGGCAAACAAGTGGCATCCTTTGCAAAGATACAAACTAGGTTTAACATTGGGGCACATGATTTTTAAGAAAATAGTTACAACTTAGGGACTTTCTGTTGAGAAAGGTTGGGGCATTGCGGGTCTCGCTATGGTGTCCCTACTAGAAATCCTGACGAGGGGGACGGGGTATTCAATATCACAAATATATGGTTGCCTCATCGAAGGGATTTCATATGATTTAGAAAAGCATGAGAGCAAGTGGCAGGTTGGAGTGGAGGTGGAAAGCTCCTGCTTTTTGGAATCCTTAGACATGGGGAGCGCAATTGTGTGCTTTCTAATTTGCAAACCCAATATTATAAGACAATCTTTTGTCTATACGTCACCCCTACTAAGATAGCCAGTTAGGGGAGAGGGGGGGCGCTGGTACCAGATATCCGTGGTGCCAAGAGCCAAGCACAGATCTGGTTCATATGTTTTGCACATGACCCTGCCTTAATGTATCTAGGGCTGAAATTGCACTATTTTTAAATGAAATCTTCAAAAAGAACATCACCCAGTCACCACAAGTTATAATGCTAGGTATCGACAATGCATCCAGAGGGACGGGTGCTGAATAGACTATATGTTGCCTCTGCCTGGGTGGATCCACTTCCCTGCATTTCATCAATGGAAGGGGCACTTTTTAATCTATTTTTAAACTAGAAAAGGCACTTTTTGAGCATAAGAGGAAGAAAGCGAAACTGAAGAGGAATAGGATAATAGGATTTGGGGGCCCCTCCTTGATTGGGAGGCTTCTTATAAGTAGTAGGAGGATCTCTAGTGGTTTTGTAGATAGCCTATGAAGGTGCATGTGCTCGATACAGGGAGTTAATCTTAAAGTATGTACTATATGGTAGGATAACTCTATTATTTTTCTCTTATGAAATTGACTTTTGTGTTGAATTGCCATCTTTTTAACTTAATTTTTACATATCTATTGGATATGATTCTATTTATGACTTTTCTATGTAATACTTGCTGTTGTAGATTTGATATACTCATGGGAGATAAAACAAAAAACAAAAATAAAAAAAGGAACCTGCTACATCTAGAGAGCCAAGATGGAGAATGAATGAGAAGTTCAGCATTCGGGAGGGCTGACCTCCTAAACACACCTTTTCCTTCTTGGAATAAAGAAACATCCCTGCTGTGATATTTATCTTTGGAATTTAAGAACATCCACATGCTTAAATTCATTTAAACTATTTATGTTTTTTTCATCCTTTGTGTCTTTTGTTGATTGAAAATCCATATATTCCCCTTTTAAAGCACTTTAAAGCCACACAATCTGCAGCACTTAGACAACAAGGGTGAATCAGGCCAAATTGACATAATAGCTTTCAATTGCTAAGTGCAAGATCTAACTTGAAGAACTACTGATCTGAAATTGTGAAGGTTGGCATATCAAAGGGAGTTGAGGGCCAGGACCAAAAATGTTGATAAAGCACCTACCATAGCCAATTTGGACAGAGGGAAGACCGATCTGGCATAGCCAGCATCTATGCTCATGAACCCCAGGTCACAGCAGATGCCAGTCGGGAGTACCTAAATTATTGAGGCGAAATCTTTTTGAGCCAAAATAAAATGGAAAGGGTGCAGGTAAGTAAAAAGTGTTAAGGGTATGGGTAACACTGAAGGGAAGTATAGCAGGAGGGGAGATTTACAGTTGCAGCCTGCCCATAGGGGTGAGGGGCCTCGGTCCATCACCTTTTGCCCCTCTAGAAGAGTGTCTGTCAGGTTGAGCAAAGGGCAGCCTGACAGACACTCTTTGTTTTAAGATGAGGCAGCCAGGATCTAGATATGCGCTAAATGCGCACGCTCCTGGCTGCCTGAGCTGAACTTTGGTGGGCTGAACTTGTCACAGCTCCTGTGGGCGTGACTCCTCAGCTCAGCTCAACAAACGTCCTTGAGGCCCTCCCTTTCAGTGGAGAAGGAGCATCAGTCATAGCCACAGACGTGGGCGCTTCATTTTCAGGCCCTGGAGTGTCCAGGGCCGAGTGGGAATCAGTGACACATCGTCACAAAGTGAGGTGGGGGCAGCAGTCTCACTGAACCCCTCTCACTCTGTGGAAAGGTTGTGATGAGGGAAGGCAGCAGTCCCAACTCTCCTAGGACCTCCGAGGCTTGGGACTGCTGCCTTCCCTCAATGGCTGCCTAAGGTCAACCAATAAGGGAAGGCAGCAGTCCCACCCCTACTGGGACCTCTGAGGCAGAGCTGCAGGTAAGTGTGATTTTTTTTTTTATTAAAGTTTGGTGCATGTGCGCGTGTATGTTTGAATATTTGGTAATGAGCGTTGTGAATGGATGTGTGTGCACACGTGTGTGTGTGTGAATGCATGGGTGTGAGTGAGTGTGTGTGTGTGCATGTGTGTCCCGTCCACCCCACTCCCTCATAGAATTACCAGCCGCCACTGAAGGGTTCACTTTAATATGAAATGCAAATGGAAAGGGTTATTTATATGGGGGAATGAAGGACTGTGTGTGTAAAGGATAACTAATAGTGAGGATACAAGTAATTATTAAAGGAAAGGGAAAAGGGGGAAAATGTATGTACTAAGGAAAGCCACAAATGTTGGGAGCCTAGGGGAAACGGATTTCTAGGAATTTACCTGTGCTGTTATTAATAAATATATGCAATCCCCATGATTAATCTCAAAATAAATATTCACCCCAAGAAAAAATATCTATCTATCTATCTATCTATCTATCTATCTATCTATCTATCTATCTATCTATCTATCTATCTATATCTATGATGTTCATCAATTTGCAAAACCATCATTCTCTACAGAGCAAGATACCATCAAATACACCAAAAATGATATCTCATGTTTTCAGCAGCAAGCAACAGGTTCCATGTAGGCTCAGACCAGCATGCATACTAATGAAGTTACATAACCTGACAGCACTTAGTCGGGCAGCAGGTAGACAAACAATGAATGTGCAAAGCCTCCAAATTACAAGTGATCTCCTGATGATAGGTACGTGCTTCAAGATGCAGTGAAAAGCTAAACGATAACTTTCGCCCACCACAAATCAGCAGTAATAACACAATTAAGAGTATAAATAACCACATGAAAGGGTACTAATGCTCAATCAATCAGTTCTATTTGTGTGAATCATCCTTTCTATGAATAAATACATACTAATGCACTTAACCAAAGAACTCTTATTCAAAACGACACATAGTCCTGTGTATTGTGGAGGCAACACTCAGCAGGCCTCTGTTTCTTCAAATAGAAAAGCTTACCAATTATTTTCAATTATGTAAGTTACCACACAGCACAGGACACTTAACCCCTTAGCTGCTGAGTTTTTTCCACCGCTGGTGCAGAGCCCTTTTTTCATGTTTCACAGTAGTCCGTTCCTAAGACTTCATAACTTATTTCCACAAAAGACATTCAGGCCAAATTTGCATACTTTTGCCCCACATGTTGGGGATTCTAAAGGTACCCATGTTTCGTGCAGTCCCCTGGAGATAATTGAGAAAATAACCACGTATTTTTTGGGGTATCAAAAAAAGATTTGATGTGCTAAGATCACAACCTTCCAAGCTTTCAGGAACAAGCTAATATGTAAAAAAACATTTTTCCAACACCTTTTGCCTTTTTCTAAGTAGCAGTCCATTTATCTAATGTTTGTGGTACAAACCTACATTCTATTTGTGGTGGAAACAAGTGTCAGATTCACGAATAAATCCCGAAACCTCTACATATCAGGAAAATAGATTAAATTCTGATTTCATTAAGGGTTTTTTTGTGTAGATCGCTCAAGGTTGTCCCAAAGAAACTAATAGTTGAAATAAAAAATCATGTTAAGTATAGAAGAAGCTGGCAGTGTTTTCATCTGTAGTTTGTTTGCCCCAATGGCCAATGTACAAAAGTAATATGTCATTACGTCCATCAAACCCTTCTGATCATTGAGATTTAGTAAATGTTGGTTGTCCAAAAAAACCTGCTTTGTATATGCAACAACTTAGCTGCAGCTTATAATGATATTTCATTGTGTACTGACCAGGGATTAATTTGAGCCGGTGGCTTGTGATGCTCGGCACCGGCACTTAACTATCAACTGGCACTTATTACAGCTGCCACATGGTGGCGCTGTTTGTGTAATTTAGAGGTGAGCAGAACAATAATTGCTTGTTAATTCAAAACACGTTAAAAACTACTAATACCTGTCACCCTACCCATTCATATAGCTTTGTGGGCCTTGAACAGTCTGAATTGTCACACACATAGCAGTGAGATGGTTAGCAGTTGTGTAGATACTGTCATTGGCAGTGGAATGGGTAGTGCAAGCTGTGGTGGCCTCCTGAAGAGGGCCCTGGCACTTATGTTTTTTACAAATTAAGCACAGGTACTGACCATGCATCAATGTATATGGTAACATCGAATGGAATCAAAAATTGGCATGAAGAAAACCTATGCATTTTTTAAATGTGCCCTAGATACTAAGTATTGGTGATTTGTACAGCTCTAAATTTGGGGTTACCCATACTATCTAGCGAGTCAGCAGGTATTTTATCAAATGTGTTCTTTCTTGAACACTTGCTTACATTTGGAAGCCAAAAATCGATAGAAATTCAATTGATAATAGAAAATGTTCTACTATTCTGAGTTCCCACAACTCACCCAATAAAAAAGGTGCCCCGCTTGTGAGGGTGGACCTTTCACACACAACAAGAAAAGCCCCAAAGGGCAACATGAAGGCATCAAATTTTTCTTATTGATAAATATTTATTTTGACAATGTGGATAGCTGCAGAATTTACACCCAGGCTTGTTCACTGCCGTAAAAACCTACTAAAAACAGACAGGCATTTCTGAACACTAAACACCCAGGTGAATCCAGGGTGGTGTGTATTAACGTGGATCTTACTATGCCTTTTTACCCGAAATGCCCTGCAAACCTCAAACTTTGGCTGTAATCACACATTTTCCTGACATTTCTATACCCAGGTTATTTACTACTTTTTTAGCAGTGGACAGGAATGTGTGCTTGGTGGCCAGTGGTAAGTTGTCAATTTTTGAACATAGCAGACCTTCTGTATTGTCAGTGTTGACCCTCAATTTTTTGGGTGATCCATTCAGGATTTTGCTGTTGTTTGGCAGCAGCTTTGGCTGTTGAATTGGTTTGCCAGGGTTTGGTTTGCCTTTATGATGACCTGGACGTCTAGTTGAGGTTAAAAGATCTGGTTGAGGTGGACTGAAGCGTTAGTTACATGCAGGTGAACTGTCATCCAGCTCTGTAAAGTTGTGTGTTGGTTGTGATTGAAAGACAGAAGTGAAATAGAATGCATTCTGTTCATATTGAAGTTAAAATAAAACAATTTGAAGCAACTCCCAAAGGCCTAGCGGATGATCTTCTTCATGAACTCCTCTTAAACTCTTATAATTTCCTCTTGGGACAATTTGCTGGTCTAAAACCCCACTGGTGTTTGATCTAACATGGTCTTAGATACAAGTTAGATTTGGTGTTGTGTGTAGTTTGATTTCGGCAGATGCTTTTTCAGGTGGTTGAGGTTCGAGATGGGTGTGTAGTGGGTTATAATGCACCCTCTCGCTGCTGTTAGTTAGAGAGGAATTGAGGATGGTGTTTCGAGTTACTAATGAAGCAACAACTTGTGCGGCAAAAATCTGGTGAAGGAGACTAGAGGGGTGGGTAAGAATGCAGTATGAGGGATGTTTTTGAATTGGATGTCTAGAGGGTAGTTGAGTATGTAGCCTGGAATGAGCATGTGCTGGCAACTTGAGCATGAAAGTGGCCTGATAGTTGGTATAAGTATTGGGAGTGGCCAGTGCTTGAATTTTACTAACTTCTCATCTCTAATAGCATTTTTGTGAGTGGGTGTTCCTAACATTCCTTTGGCATAATGAGGTTCTAGTTTGTAGGCATTGATCTGGATGCTTGTTTAGAGGGTGCATTTCTAATGCCTTTAGAGGCTAGGAGTTGGGTGGGTTTTCTAAGCGCCTACGAACAGCAGATCTTGCCAAACACTACATCACGCCCAGAGAACCAGTGCTGCACATTTGCAAAGAGGAAGAGGCAAGCGGCTCAGGGTTTCAATATCCGTACTCAGAGTATTCAGCCTGCACCTTCCTAGGTCCTGTTCGCATGGTACACACCAGAGCCATATCATGTCGTACTTACCCTGCGTTTCCATGAGAAATATGTCTTGTGGTAATCGCCTTCTATCTCCCAGACAACTATGCCCCGCTGTGTCTCCCCGAGTCCCATCCCAGGCTGTAGTCAATGTGAGTCTCCCTGAGAACCATGTCATGCGCTACTCACCGTGAGGCTTCATGAGAGTCTAGACATGTGGTATTCACCTTATATCATTCTGAGAACCATATCATGAGGGACTTAACCCTACATCTCTTATAACCCTGTAGCTTGAGTCTCCATGAGAACCATTGTATTCAGTGCTCACTCCATGGGCCTCATCTCTCACCAGCCATAATCCACTCTCTTTGGGTGATCTGCATGGAGAGGTTGCAGTGGGTGAAGACCAGTCTGCATAGTCTGAAGAGATGGGGCAGTGGTAATGTTGCAGCAGGAGATCGAAGGAAAATAGTGTGATAATAGGGTGGTCCGGCGACTGCAGGGCTCATGACAGGTCTCAAGCCTTTATCTGCCTTTCTGACACTGAATGATGACTGAGCATACTCTGAGATGTGGTAAACATCTGAGTCCATGGCGGTGTGTGGAACAAATGGTGTCGCGTGTGTGTGTGGAAAAACAGGAATAGCTGGTTGCAGTAGTGTGCTGTTGAGCCCTAGAGGACAACCAAACAGAGTCAACTCTGCTCCAGGTTTTACCTTGCCAGAAAAATGACGAAAACATGTATCCACAATCAGTGGCGTCGCGAACCCCCCGCTTTCACAGCTTAAGCGGGGGTGGTGTTGATAATTATAGTTATGTATGACCCTGTCCTGGCTGCAGCTCAAAGGACAAAAGCTATTCAAAAATCAAAAGGAAAAGGATAAATAACACAGTGATCAGGAGTTAACCACAGCAAAGAAATTAAGAGAAAAGGAGAGGGAATGAAAGAGAGAGTGGGAGAGAGGTTTGGAAGCAAGAGCAAAAGGAAGGCCATAAAAATATGGAAGGAACTGTGGATGAAAAGATGAATGCAAGGATAAAAGGACTGATGGGTGGAAGGGGAAAACAAGATTTACTTGGGTGGGTGAAAGAAAGTGTAATGATGAAAGGCTGGATGAAGGGGTGGATGGACGAACAGAAGGCTGGATAGAATGTTGGATGGAAACATGAAAGGATAAATTGGTGGATTGATAAAAGGAGGGTGAATTGGTGGATGGATGAAAACAGGTGGATGAATGGGTAAAAAGTATGGAGGAATGGTTGGAAGTGTGAGTAGAAAGATGGATACAAGGCTGTAATGATGAGAGGGTGGATGAATGGAAAAGTGAAAGGATGAGTGTATTTGTAGAAACATGAAAAGATGGATAGATGGATGCATGGCAGGCTTAAAGGATTAAGAAATAGAGGTACAGAAGGCTGGATTAAGGGACCTCATCTAGAGTGCCTTCGCTCACCTGACAGCGTTCGAGGGATGAATCAAACTGAGGGGTATTTTAATTTTCTAGTTTCTCCCTGAAGCACAATATTATAGAGCTTTATGGGCGATAATTTTAGACAAATTCTCCAACCTGCTCTCAGTTTGAAACAATATTCATTCTAATATGGCCAATGCGCGACTTTCCTCGCCGCCGTTAGCTTCCTCTAATACCACCACTCGCTCTGATAATAAGGTAGCAACACTTGAGGCAAATTACGGTTCCCCACCGGGGCTTTCTGTCTGCCTGTGTGTACATGGCGCGCGGTACAGTCTCCGGGTTCTTAAAGGTCGGTCATTAGCCCGGGGGTGGCCGCCGCCGTGCACGCGCGCGCACAAAGGCGTCGACTGCGTTCATTATATTGCTTCGAAAGTCCTAATCTACTCCTTGAGGTGCGGAGAAGGTCACACGGAGCTTGAAAAGAGAGTTCGGAATTCGAGTTTCGCCAGCACGTAGTTATTTTCCCAGCTATTGTTGCAAAAATAAACAGAACAAATGCAACCACCCTCTTCCCCCCAGCAGAAGGTCGTACGGAAATAGGCCCAAGAAGAGGAACTGAATTAACTTTTTCCAGCCACTTTTAAAACCATGCTCGGCAAATCAGTTCAAGACTGCACAGAGCCAGTTCCCCAGAAGGGAGAAATTATAAAAGCAGAACAGCCGAGGACAGAGACCTGTGAAGGAGCGAGAATGAAAGTCGGGAAATTTATAATGTGAAATAAAATCAAAATGAAGGCTCTTGAGCTCCTAGACGCTTGTACTTGCCCACCAACTACTGGTCAGAAACCGATGATCGCCAAGGTGTGGTCGCCCTGTATTCAGCCTCTTGCGACACTGATGCGCCACAATTTACTTCTAATCTTCTTTACACTGTGAGCCACAGTCCACTTCACAGTCCTTAGCGAATCAGCTTCCCAATGTCTCCTTAAAATACGTTTCCTGAACGAAGAACAGAAAATTTGACGCTCTTGAACTCTTCCTTTACTTTTCTCCAAACAGCCATCTTGTGCCTGCACACACTGCATTTGCTTTTCTATGATTCTAGTAGTGGAACACAGGCGAAGTTCTCCTCCGTGGCCTCTGGGAAATGCCTGAAGCCGGTGTAGTATAGCCACTGATAGGTTTCTGTGATCAGAGCCAAAGCAGGTGCTGCATGAACCTTCTTTTTGCATTTGTTGCCCTATGCGGGAAGGGTATGTCTAGACGTGGGTCCCGTGCTCACTTTGCCACAGATTTAAGCTAGCTTGCCTGATGAGGGGTAAATACCCCGAAACATGTCCCAGGATGCTTGTTTGTGGTCCAGGGAGTAGCTGGCCTGGCAGTTCGGGATGAGATGTTCCGGGGAACAAACAAGACTGATTTGCATATGGCTGGGTCTAAACTGGAATGGCATGGGGAGCAAAAATATGATGGATTCAACCCAGAGTGTTTGATTTCTTTTTTTTTAATTTTTTTTTTTGCAGAGTTTTATATAGCGCAAACTTGACCCGAATCCAATCAGGTATCAGAGCGCTTTACATAGCACCAGTTACATTACATGTGGACACACATTCATTTTTTTTTTTGTTTGTTTTGTTAGGCACGGGGAGGTTAAGTGATTTGCCCAGAATCACAGGATGTTTTAGCGTCGTCACCGAGACTCGAACCCAGTTCCTCCAGGTCCAAGATCGAGCGCCCTAGCCGTTAGGCCAACTCCTCTCTCTTTGTTCAGCATTCCGTCCATCATCTGTTCCTTTTGCATGAATCTTCTTCACCATTGATTCCATCCTTCTGCCAACATAAATGGTCAGGGTTATGTTTTCATATGCTACAGCAATATGATCAGGGCCGGACTGGAAACCAAAACAGGCCCTGGCACACTGCTCGGCCAACCCCCAGGAAGGGGGGGCGTAAGGCCGAGCTGTTTGCTAGGGCTTGTTTCGACAGCCAATTTTGTTACAGCGGGTCGTTATTGCCGGCCCCCGGTAACAAAAACAGCTCCCAGGGGCCCAAAACCAGCTCCCACCCTGGCGGCCCACCGGGGAAATGCCCGGTGCCCGCTACGGCCAGTCCAGCCCTGAGTATGATCTGAGAAACAGTGTTATCTTTCAGTGTCTCTTGCAACGCTGTGTCAAAGACCTTGTAACAGTATATTTGTCACAATATTTTAGAACTCCAGGTTCTTCCACTCTGGCGTCATTGATTCTCCCATGCAATAGCAAAAAGGGAATACGGGAAGAGCTGATGGCAACTAAACACAGTGGATCACCAGCGTCTTGACACGGAAGGCAGTGTATGATTAGTAGATCTGGTAGGTCTCACCTACTACAGGACCACTACACGAATACTCCTGCTCTCTTGCTCTTACTCCAGACACTTATTTTTGAGCCAGGCTGAATAATTTGCCATAAAATAATATGTTTCATGGACAGCAACTAAGGGTCGCCAGGAGTAGGTGCTGCAACACGTGGCTGCAATTTGGCACCCCAGACATGCCCCTGTTACTTGTCTAGTCTCAAAGGTCATGAAGGCAGTAGCATGAACAGAAAATTCATACATTTTAACTGAAATTGGGCATGGACAGTGTTGAATGCCTTTGTACCTGGGTTTTATGGACTTATCGTCAGCGTTCGATTTAGTGAATCGATCAAGACTATGGGAGATTCTTTTAAATTACGGATTAGACAAGACACTCGTTTATTTTCTGGCTCATTTGCATAGAGACCTAAAAGCCCACGTAAGGATAAACAACGAAGGAGAGGTCTCCGGGGATATTTTAATTGGTAGGGGGGTCAGACAAGGTTGTGTCTTGACCCCCCTACTTTTTATTCTTTATATAAATGAATTAAACAAATCCCTGTCTAAACTCACATGCGATGTGCCGAAAATTAACGGTAAATTACTCCCCGTACTCTTATACGCTGACGATGCGGTCTTGATGGGCCGCACACCTAAAGCACTTCGCACTTTAATTATGGGCTTCGTCTCCTTTATGGCTGATTTGGATTTGTGTACCAACTTTAAAAAATCATATATCATGTCTTGTGGGCCTAAAAAACATCGCATTGATCACATAGCATCAGGAGATAACGTTTTAAAAAGCACTGGCACTTTCCCGTATTTGGGTTTGACTTTTTCAGACTCTGGATCTTGGTCAGCACACGTAGCCCATGGAAGAAATAAACTTGCCAAGGCAGTCAATTCAATTATTAGCCTACGACAGCCAAAGAGGGCTGAGGTTGTGATACCCCTATTACAGATCTATAAATCGCAATGCTTACCTACTGCAACATATGGTGCCGAGGTGTGGGGGCACACAAATTGCAGTGGTATCCAAATAGAAGAAAATAGATTCTGTAGAAAGGTTTTAGGGGCACAAATCTCTTCACCCACTTACATATGCCATAAGGAATTAAATCTGTATTATGTCAAGGACTTTATTAAATCTCGGCCAGCTTTGTTCTGGCTAAAGATATGGCCAACCCGGCCGCAATTTTAACTCAGGAAATAATCAACGACTGCCTTAAATGCGACAGGGGTAGCTCCATACCTTGGCTCAATGCTGTAAAGAAAAGCTTAGCTAGTGTGGAATTGGAACACATCTTTTTCCAACCCTTAAATATAGAGGGCATGAATATTAAAACCATGAGAGAGGCATTCTATGATTCATTCCGAAGGGAAAGAGAATATTCAGAGCTTCATAAACCATCAACAATCAGATATAGTTCTATTTTGTCTTGCCCTGGTTATAAAAAAGACATGTTACAGGAATATCTTAAGAGGAATATTGAAAGATGGAACAGGAGCCTGCTCTTCCGCCTTAGGGACGGGAGTATAAAATATTCACTCTGCTTCCCACTTGGTTTTAACACAAACTTAGAGCATTTGCTCTGCCCATGCTGAAATGGCCAAAAACAAACAATTCTACATTTCCTGTTCTTTTGCAACTTTTACACTAGATATACCAAACAGTATTTGATTCCTTATTTTAAGTCACATGCTATCATTAATCATAAATTGGCATACAATGAAATACTGCGGCTAGGAAACGATGCCATGATCCTTAGAGTAAGTTCATTTCTGCAATCTGCGGTTCGCTCACGAAAAACCATGGATACCGTATAGACTGCATTTTATCTGATGTTCCTGCTTACTTAATTTAACGTTTATAGATTGCCTATTTGCACATTGACACAGTCAGGCTTGTTGTCTGTATAGTGTATATACTGAAATTGTCAGCACTTTACTGTTAGTTTGCACAACTTCCTTTCTGACATCGACAAGGTCGATTGGATAAATTCAATCCGTTTTAATCTAGTGGCGATGATTTGCACTAAAAAGACATTTCAATTCAAAGTTTTTGGATTATCTATTTGCACATAATGAAATAGTCGACTTGATGTTGACATGTTATGTTCATTGAATTTATTTGCACTTTATCGCCATTTTTGCACATTTTGCCCATGTCATCAGCAATATTGTTACGAAATCGACTTTGTTTTTATATTCGTCTTATTCTTGCATATTTTTATCTTATTGGTGGTGATGTTGTACTTTTATGGATATTCTTATCCGAATAAAGACCATTTGACTTGAATAGTTACAAAGTGGGGAATATCTACTACTAAATGAATGGGGTTAATGAGTATTTAAGGAGTTATTTAGGGAGGTACATGCAAGTACTAAAACACACCGACAAAAGGGTAAAACAATTGCTATTCACAAAAGTTACACCGAAACCTACTACATAGCACTACTGAGAAAACAAGCTCCAATCTACTCCAGCCAGCCCTTGAAGTAACTCAAGCACCCTACACATGTCCGATTACTGGTACTGTAACTCACTCTCATAGAAATCAATTGAGGCAGTATATAACACCGAACAAGATGAAATACATAACAATTTAAAAAATGTAAATGTTTCAGAATACATTTTTCTAAAATGGAATTTTACTAAATACATTTTGAATTTTATAAACATAATTAATAGTATGTATAGTTAATACTATATGAACACATATTGCATCTTGGCTTTAAATTCATTCAACACGCCTGATACTGCAAGGGGGTAAGGAGTGAACAATCAGGACTCTGTAACAGACATTAACAGCTGAAAGCCATTGCAACATCAACCAATCACAAACAGGCTAACCGCATAAGAATTATGTTTGTGTATTTGTTGACCTCAGTAGAGGTCTATATCAAATTTAAATAAACTGAAAGCAAAGCATAAGAATGCAAGTCACTCACCAAGAACATTAGTTCACCATGTCAGTGAGTATCTATGTTGTTTGCCCCTCATGTTGAGGAACAATTATTTGAAGTGGAGACAGAGAATTTAGAGGCAGAGTTTCAACATCTTTGGCCTCTCCAGCAAAGCTGTCATTGCTAGATAACGTTTCTGCCCTGATGTGATCCTTGACTTGGTTGCAAGTAGGGAGCAGTAGCCAATTTACTTACAGCTTGCTTCCATGTTATTTCTGCTGATGTCAAAATACTACCTGCACTTAATTTCCTGGCCACTTGATCTTTCCAGAGGGGCAGTGGGAACACCATGGGCACCTCACAGGCAATATAATGATGCTGCTTGCAACAGTTACTGTGATGCATCACTGGTCAAGTGCACCACTTTATCACCATGCCACAGTCACTGGTAGGAAGGAAACAAGTGACAAGGAAATTCAATGCATTTGCTCACTTCTCTTGTGTTTTAAGTGCATAAATTGCACTTCAGCCACTCAGTGGCATAGCAAGAGGGGGGCGGACTGCCTGGGTGACACAAGTTTTGGGGGCGGTGGCCTCCCCGGCCCCCAGCTCATATCTGCGGCTGTCACAGGGCAGCAAACACGCGGGATTCGCCAGCCCCCCCGCCCCATTCTGCTCTCACCTGCAGGGGCTGCCACCAAAAGTCTAGCTACGCCACTGCAGCCACCGCGTCACAGGAAACACCATTCCCAAAACAGACGTCACTGGCACTCCATCAACATGCAAGCTCTCTGTAATGCCAGTGGCTACTTCACTGATGTGTGTGCTGCGTTCCTTGAACCACACACAACAGCTGCAGCTTCCGGCACCTCTAGCATGTCAGTTGCTGTGGATTTTTGTTGCATGTGGATAACCTTTACTCTATCAGGCTGGGGGGGCATCTATACCTAGGTAATAGCATTTCAACTATAATTATTGAGTACACTTTTGGCATCCTCAAGCCATCCCTCAGATGTCTTGATCATATAGTGGGAATTTCTGTGCAAGATTATTGTAGCTTGTTGTTTGTTACCCCACATCAGTTAATGATGGGGCGTACATATTGATGTTAGCTAAGAACTTCAGCCCTATCCAGGTTTCCAGGGTGGGGCAAAACAAGACAGAGTCTGCAGTGCATGATCAACTAGTGGTCTCATTTTTCACATGATCTGCTACATGGGTTGCTGCATCAAAGTAATTGGCTAATGTCAAGCCAGTGATGAATAGTGGACTTTGACACCGTCCACAAGCCCCGTCCTGAGACATAACTGTGGCAATAGTGAGATGTCATAACCAAATATGTAAGTCTCATTGTAATATGTGTACACTAACACTTCATTTAAGCATTCATTCACTAACTATATATTATGAATACATATATCAAGTACACCCAACACATTTATTTTTACAGACGGGTTTTCCCCTTAAAATGTGTTTTTTGTATCGTTTTCCACTTCAATACTGCATTTCTCAGCCTCTTCTATGTATGAGGAGAACTCTGCAGTCGGGGCAGAGATCTTCACCAACCATGACAAGCAAGGAATGCCACATTATTATTATTATTATTATTTAGCATTTCCAGAGCACATAGCTACCCAGAGGCATCCCAGCGCAAGCAGCATAGCAGTGAGAGGGGTGGGTTTACAAACTGAGGTTTTGAAATAGCCACGTTTTCAGGTGTTTTCGGAAGGTGAGAAGGTGGGTCTCTGAATGTAGCTGCAAGGGAAGAGTGTTCCATAGCATGCCTGTAATATATGAAAAGGAGCTACCCCCACTACGTATCCTATGAATTTTGGGGATGACGGCCAGACTCATGCTTGCAGAGCGGAGGAGTTTCCTGGGGTGGTAAAAGGTGATGAGGGAGTTAAAAATGGTAGGATATTTGCCCATCAGGGTTTTGTGGGCTATGCGAAGGGATTTAAATTTGATTCTTTCCAGAATAGGTAGCCAGTGCAAGCTACAGAACATCCAGAATGCCGCCACAAGACTGGTCCTCAACCTGCCAAGACACTGCCACATCTACCAGCACCTGCGCTCACTCCACTGGCTCCCCATCGAAGCTAGAGCCACCTTCAAGATGCTCACCCATGCTCACAAGGCCCTCCATGACACCGGACCAGCATACCTGAACAGCCGACTCAAATTCCACGCACCCCAAAGGACCCTACGATCAGCCCAGCTCTCCTACGCTGTGGTCCCCCGCACCAGAAAGACCAGATCAGGCTGCCGCTCCTTCTCCATCCTCGCAGACAGAGCCTGGAACGCCCTCCCTTTCCACCTCAGACAGACAACATCTCTCCCCATCTTCACAAGAAACCTCAAAACCTGGCTCTTCGACAGACCCCCTCCTTGATGGACTGGAACCTGCAAAACCCCCCTCCCCCAGCGCCTTGAGACCCTCAAGGGTGAGTAGTAGCGCTTAACAAAAGCATGATTGATTGATTGAGTGTAGGGCTTTCAGGCATGGCTTCGCTGATTGAGTTCTTGGCACTCCAAGCAGCATCCTGGCGGCACAGTTCTGTGCCACTTGGAGTTTCCTAATTGTTGATTTGGGTGCTCCCAGGTACAATGAGTTTCCGTAGTCCAGGCGCGAGAGAACTAGGGCCTGGACCACTGTTCTCCTTGCTCCACTGGGGAGGAGGGGCAGAATTTTCCTCAGCATTCTGAGGATTCCGTAGCACGTACTGGCCACTTCCACAGCTTGCTGATCAAATTTTAGCGATTTATCGAGCCATACTCCTAGGCTTTTTACCCTGGGCTTAGGGGTGGGTGCTTGTCCTAGACATGTTGGCCATTGCAGTTTGAAATCAGTGTTGGGTAAATTACCCAGAAACATGATCTCAGATTTGTTGCCATTAAGCCTAAGGCAGGAGTTTTGCATCCATGTAGCCACCTTCTTCAAGCAGGCTTCTAAATCAGAGGGGGCATTGTGCGGATATTTTAGAGAGACCACTAGCTGGGTGTCATCCGCATAGGTGACAATTTTTATCCCAAATGGAAGGACAATATTCGCCAGTGGCTTCATATATACGTTGAATAAGGTAGGACTCAGGGATGATCCCTGAGGAACTCCATACCTAAGAGGTCAACACCTGGAGGTAGCATCTCCTGAGAAAACTTGAAAAGTTCTGCCACTGAGGTACGATTGGAACCATGCTATGGCTTCCCCCGATACTCGTACACCCCACGCCGGTTCAAAAGGATATCAAAATTGACAGTGTCGAATGCGGCACTTAGTTCAAGGAGAATGATGGCTACTGCTTCTCCCTGATCCATATTCTTTTTCGATTCCTCCACTACAGAGATGAGAGCTGGTTCCATTCCCAAAAGGGGTCGGAAGCCGGTCTGAGAGTGGTGTAAGAGATTATGGGATTCTAAGAAGGCTGAGAGGCTGGAGTTGACATGTTTTTCCAGAATCTTACAGACAGAGATATCGGTCTGTAATCACTCAGGACATCTGGATTTAGGGTTGGTTTCTTCAGTAGCGCTCTCACCATGGCGTGTTTCCAGGGGGGGTGGAACCTGGCCATTGCTGATGGAGAGATTTAGGACCTACAGTATTGCTGGTAGCACCACCTCTTTGACCTTGCCCATCTGGTGGGGGGTGGCCGGGTCACACGGTGAACCTGATTTTATATGGCCAAAGATGTTTAAGAGCGTGGCCTGATCTATAAGTGGGAATTTCTCCAAAGGGTGCCACCTATCCTCTGGGGGTTTAGTGATCATGTCCAGGTCTATGAGAGGAGTTGGAGTGGGAGGGTCACTAGGCCGTGGGGAGGCAGGGAATGTGTTGTATATAGATTGAGTTTTTTCTTGAAAGTAGTGTGCAAATTATTTGCACCGAGCGGAGGAGATGGTAGTCTCAGGAGCTGGGAGTTCTAGCAGGGTCTTCACTATGTGGAAGATTTCTCTGGGAGTGTTAGCCGCAGAGGTGATTTTTGCTTCATATCATAGTGCCTGGGCTTTTTTAATTTCCACTTGATAGGTTTTTATAGCCTGCCTGTAATCCAATTTACTACTCTCACCGTAGTCTTTTCTCCATTTCCTTTCCTGACGTTTACAGGCCTGTTTAAGTAATCTAAGCTGGGGCAAATACCATCGCATTGTCCTTTCTCTCGCCCTACGGGGAGTCTCTTTGACAGGGATCCCTTTGATCCAGTGAGGGGCAGTTTAGCTCAGGGACGGTCTTTCCTGATCCTAGCTTCCATGTGTTTGCGTTGTAGTGAGTGATCCGACCATGGCAGGGGCATGGGGTCCCCCCCGATACCTTATTGTTGTTAGTGAACTCAGTGTCTAGTGTATGGCCTTTAGTATGTGTAGAGCCCACCACATTTTGATCCAATTGGATAGCTGATAAGTCAATTCTATGGCTTCTGTGTTATTTTGGCCATTGAAGTGTAGGCTAAAGTCTCCCAGCAATGTGATGTTTCGGGATGAGCTTACTAATGTCGCTTCCACTTTGGGTAGAGAGTTAATAAATTGCCCCGCCCTTCCCGGAGGGCGATATATAAGTACTCCTGAAAAGGAGCATGTTTGCTGAAAATGAAATAGAGAAGAGCAAACCTTCAAAATCGCATACAGGGTTGAGCTCAACCCTACACGCAAAGGACTCTTTGAATATGACTGCTATCCCTCCCCCTTCTTCTTCTCGCGATCTCTGCGCTGAATGCTATATCCTGGTGGAAGAGTTTGAATCACCTCTGAGTTGGATTCCTTCTGAAGCCAGGTTTCTGTTAAAAACAGAACGTCTGGCCGCTCTTCTGCGAGAAAGATATTTAATTCAACGTTTGGGTAGTGACCTGCAATTAAGTGCAAACATTTTGTATGTAGTGTTGGTGTCAGTGTTTTGCTGAGTGTCAGACTAAATGCGCAGTAGGCACATGACAGATAATTTTTGTCTAGTTGCAAGGAATGGCGACATTCAACCTTACCCCAGTCTCTTATCCCTGTGAGTTGGGCTGATGAATATACCAACGTTTCTGCAGCTGAAGGGGCAGAAGTCCTGGCCCCTGGTCCCGTTCGGCCCCCGGAAGTGAAAGCGCGGTCCCCCAGAAGCGAGGATGACGCTACTATGCTCTAAGGTGACACGCCCACTCTCTCCGTTCAAACGGGAGCCCCAGCAACGGACCGGAGAGTGGAAGAGTCAGCACAAGTAAGTAGATCCATAAAACCAGGCACACAAATATACTGCAATTAAAAATGCTAAAAGTATATAACAACGTTTTAAAAGAGTCAGGCCACAAGCAAAGTAAATGGAAGAATTAAAATAGAGTAGACCAGCACTTCCCTCGTGCTCCTATCTGCTGCACGTCTGGGTTTGCATCAAATTAAGTATCCAGCCCCAGAAAGTGAAAGCGCGGTCCCCCCGGAAGGGAGGATGACGCTACTAGGCTCTAAGGCAGAGGTCTTCAAACTTTTGGGTGCCGAGACCCTCCTGTCAACATTTTCAGTCATAAGGACCCCCTCCTGATAAACATTCCTAAACCTGTAGGCAGGGCTTCTGGAATTACGAGGCAGGTGAGGACCAAATTACACGACAGGCTTGACTAAATTGTGTGGGAAGAAAATTTAAATAATGTTATTTGATGCAGCGTTATTTTGGGATAGAATTGCTTCATTATTTTGATTTTTTTTGCACACAGTAACACTGAGGAAAGATTTCACCCCATCAGTACCAGTTTATAACCAAAATACAGCAATTAACATCAGAAAGATGTCTAGTCAACCTTTGTGATGGGCCTTCCACTCCGCAGGAATACGTGCTGCCACATTAGAAGCTCAACTGGCCCTGGCCGGGAGCAGCAGGGGTCCCTTAAAACCCTGGCGGTCTTGTGCAGAGTTGAGCAATTTACCCATGCCACTTTCCTCTCACCCCTCCCTTCCATCCCTCTTTCCCCTCCTCTCCCAATCCTGGATCCCTCTCTCACTTTGCAGGCCATTTTCTTTCACCCCTTCTTACAACTTCTAAACTCTCCCCATTCAACTTCTCACTTCACCCTTAATCACCTCTTGCCATTCTGCCTTTTCACTGCCCTCATCTCTAACAGTTTCTCGCATTTATCTCATGGCCTCTCTGGCCCTGTCACCTCCCGTGCCCATCTGCACTTCTCATTCATCTCAAGTCTCTCCGTTTAAATTGTTGTCTATTTGTATCTTACACCTCTCCAGTCCCCCATTCATCTTTCACATCTATCTTTTGTTTTTTCACACCTTCTTGAACCAATGTCCCTCTCCCCTGTTACCTCAGCACCAGTGCTTAATTTGAGCAGGTGGTTTCTGTTGCTCCGCACTGGCACCTAATTGTGCACACTGGCAATATGAGCTTCTGCCACATGCCACTTGATGGCTCTGTCTGTGTAATTTAGAGATGAGCAGAACAGCTGTTTATTAATTCAATATACATTAAAAACGATAAACTCCTGACATCCATGCCATTCTTATAGCTTTGGGGGCTTGAAATAGTCACACTTGTACAGTGTTATGGTTGGTAGTTGCATAGGTATTGTCATTGGCCGCACATGCAAGGCAATGGGTGGGTGGTTAAAGTTGCAGTGGCCTACTGGTGAGGTCCCTGGCACATGTTTAATTACAAATTAATCACTGCTCAGCACCCACCCCAGTACTCTGTGCCCTCAACTTTCCCTCACACTCACTTCTTGTGTGTCCGCACTTCCCTTCGGCACTTCACATTTCTCCTCATCCCTGACCTCTTCAATCAAATTCCCTCACTCCCTTGCTGTCCTTTCTCATCCTCTCATCTCTCCTCACCGAGCACACGGGTTGGACCCGTATGCTCCTCTTGGCCTGTGCCACTCTGCTTAATTGTTCCCTAATTCAGGAAGGCACGAATTGTCTGTCTTGCTGTATTGGTGCAGGCCACACAGTTATGGAACGTCCACCCTCCTTTGCTTCGCTCCACCAAGAATCTATTAAACTTTAGGAAGATATAAAAACCTGGGTCTATGCTCTGTAGGTCACCCCATTTGGCTGGTTCTCCTTCCCCTTCTGTATGTTTCTCATTTGCCTTCAGGCAGCAGATGGCTATTAGCCCCAGGACACCTTTTGGTAATAGCAGCACACTACAAATGTAAATAATAATAGTAGTAGGCAGAAGCATGGGAGCGACTAGACCCAAACTTTGCGAGGGGGCCTACACTCCCAGGCAGGGCTGGCCATAGCACTGGCCACACACGGCGCAACAGTCTTTTTTGGTGCCCTATCCCCGTTTCCTCCTTCTCCATAAATTCCCTCACTACCACTCACCAACAAAGCACCTCATCTCTCTGTAGCACCTTTCTGACAATTGTTTTTTTTATAGTGCTACTCAGTTTACTCACAGTTCTGTGATCTGCATAGTACATGTTCTTTGTAGCAGGCACATTAACCCTCTGCACTCTGTGGATGAGAAGTGTGCCCATGTGTGTGCACGGTGAGTGATACAACAGTGTGAGAGTAGGGAAAGAGGAGTGACTGCAGGGTGAGTGAGGTGACCATGAATTTGGGTGCGGATGTAAGTGCAGAGTGGGATGAATGAATGCATGGTTAATGATGGGCTTGTTTGAGCAAGTTGCAAACTGAGCAGTGAGGGGACAGGTGAATGAGGTGTCACATGAGTGCAGATGAGTGGTGTGACTGCAGGCTGAGTTACAGGGTGAACAACGCAAGTGCATTGTGATTGCAGAGTGATCACTGTGAGTGCAGTGTGAGAGGGTGAATGATGTGAGTGCATGATGATCAGTGTGAGTGCATTGTGATCGCTGTGAGCGCAGGGTGAGCGTGAAAGTGAAGTGTGAGAATGAGAAGTGAGTTGTCTGAATGCAGGGTGCATTCCCAAACACTTGAAGTAACTCAGCATATTATTGACGGCAGCGTAGGGTTTAAGATATAAGTTGGAGGAGCTTAGCGCGTGATCAAGATGGCCGCGTGAGCCTAGAGCTCCCGAGACCCTCGCTCCCTCCGGCAGATATCCTGTCTAGTATCCTGCTTTTGATGCCCGGAATATTGGAGGGGAGCCGTTGCTGAGGCGAGAGCCGTTGTCCGGATCGAAATCGCCCACCGGAGACCGAAGTTGTACTGCCTGGAAGTTTGTGGCCTACCCCCCGGAAGGTGCCCGGGACTTGCGTTGGCACAGTGCCCGTGCACTAATTGAACAACAGCGGCCACGCGAGGGGCGAGTCGTCGGAAGGAAGGTGTCCTCACTTTCACTTTCGCTTTCGCTTTCCTGTCTCCACCGCGCCTGGCCTGGACGTGGGTAGCGCCAGTCACTGGCTGCATGGTTGTCTACTCTGTATGGGCAAAGAGATTGTCCCCGCGGCAGATAGCGATGTCGAGTAAATCGGACGCCGAAAAACAGAAGCCCAAAAGTACCAGGCGGGGAGGCTACACCCAGACTAACAACATGGACCGCTATGCCCACCAGAAGGGGTCACCGGGCGGATCGGGACAGACACTGGAGGCCTCGAAGGACGTGTCGCCCCCCCTCCGCGGAACCAACCCTGCAAGATATCATGGGGGACATCGAGGGGATGAAGTCCTCTATCGGACAACAATTTGAGACCCTGGCGCATAAAGTGGATGCCATATCGATCGACGTCAATCTGATTCGGGCAGACCTGGGGAAAACTAATGAGCGGGTTCAGTCCTTGGACCTCAAGACTGCAGGCCTCCTGGGCGACGTCTCCGGCCTTCAGCTGGAAGTCCGTACCTTGCGGACTGCAAATGATCACTTTGCCCGACGGTTGGAAGAGTTCGAGGGCCGCGCAAGGCGCAATAACGTGCGCATTATTGGGGTCCCGGAAGATTCGGAGGAACAGTCAGTGGACCTGTTTGTGGAGGACCTGGTGGTGAACCATCTGGCGCCCAAAGGCCTTAGTAAGTTTTTTGCTGTTGAAAGGGCCCACAGAGTTCCTGGCGGGAGGCCCAAGGTGGGGGCCCCTCCGAGGCCAATTGTCGCCAGGATCTTTAACTTCAGGGACCGTGATGCCATTTTGCAAGCATCACGGGTGTCCGGCCCGACGCTATTCCAGAACACCACTGTAAGTTTCTATCCGGACTTTACCCAGATGGTACAGAAGCAACAACAAGGTTTCCTGGCGGTCAAGAGAAGGCTACGAGAGATGGGACTGAAATATGCCATGCTCTTCCCGGCCAGGTTGCGTGTGGTGTTCGAAGAGCGGACTTTCTTTTTTGAATCACCGGACATGGTCGGAGATTGGCTGGACAGATTGCCCCAAGGACGGACTAACGTGGAACGCTCCGGTGGAGCAGACGGTGGCGGCGATGAACAATGAGCCTGGACTTAAGTACCAGATCTCCGGTTCCCCCGGGAGGGTGACAGTCCGGGGGGTAGCGGGGGCAGTATGGGAGCTTTTTCCTCCTCTGGGGTTCTTTTTGTAGATTAGTCTTTGTATGGGGCGACAGGCACACTGCAAGTTGGGGGGCATTTTAGAGCTTACGCAGGGGTGCAGGGTGGGGGGTGGATTGGGGTTGTTGTTGGGGTTGTTGTTGTTTTTGGTTATGCAAGGCGTAAGGATGCAAGCTTCTGTGACTCTAGTGCGGTTCCACGCGGGGGGGGGTGGTCTCCTTACATGTTGGGATGGGGGTAGGGGCTTAAAAATACTCAGTTGGAATGTAAATGGCTTGGGGGATCGTATTAAGCGTGGGATTGTCCTGCAATTCCTGAAGCGATGTACCCCTGATATTGTCTTATTGCAAGAGACGCACTTGATTGGTAACATGTGCTATGCACTCAATAGGAAAGGCTACAAGTTTGTTGCACACTCCGGGTTTTCCTCGGGGTCTAGAGGGGCTGGAATACTCGTCAGGTCCTCCCTGCCCTTCGAGGTTGACTCCACTATTGTTGACGATAGGGGACGCTTTGCGGCTGTAGCGGGGAGGTGGGAGGGCAGGACGCTGGTCCTGGTGTCAGTTTATGTCCCTCCTGCACTGCAACCTTCCACACTTGCGGACTTAGAGAGGACTTTGTTGGATCTCCCAGAGGGAATGTTGGTGGTGGGTGGCGACTTTAATGCGGTAGGCTCCGGATTGCTTGACAGACACCCGCCAAGGAGCTCGGGGGGGGCTCAGAAATGGCTTCCGGACTTTGTAGATACCCTTGGACTGGTTGATTGTTGGAGACTACTGCATCCCACACAGCGGCAATACACTTTCCATTCCGGGGCGCATGGCAGTCTCTCCAGAATTGATTATGTGCTTAACCTAGCTGCACACGCCTCCTTTGTCTCTGAGGCCAGACACATGGCACGGGGTATTTCTGACCATTCGCCGGTGTGGATCTGTATGGATGTTGGTAGAGGAATGGGGGGTAGGGTGGCCCCAATTAACCCGTGGTATCTCAGGGACCCTATGACTCGTAGTGCGGTGCTGAAGGCGGTCGATCGTTACTTCCAGGAGAATCTCGGCTCGGTCACGTTGGCTGTGTCTTTGTGGGAAGCGTTCAAAACAGTGCTTAGGGGAGAGGCCCTTTCCTTGATAGTAGTGGCCAAGCGTCGGCGAGACGAGGAGGTCGCCCAGATTGAGGCGGAGATCGCGGAATTGGAGCTGTCATTGGAAGGGGAGGTTACGGCGGCGGCGCTGCACAATTTGACCCTTAAGCAGTCGGAGTACAAGGCCCTTGTGACGGACGCGGCCAAAGCCTTGAGTAGGGAACAGCGGGGCCGTCTGTACGACGTCGGGGACAAGGCCGGGAAATTAATCGCGTGGCTGGATAAAAAGGAGCGGGTCAATCGTGTTGTGCCGGACCTCGTGACGGAGGATGGCGTCGTTGTCGCGGAGCCGGATGGCATAGTCCAGTGCTTTGCGGATTACTTCCACACGGTCTATACCTCCGTGTCGGACAGGCCAGTGGGGGATTCGTGTGAACTCCTGCGTGATCTTGCTTTGCCTTGCCTTTCCGACATAGACAGGGACGATCTTGATGGCGATATCACAGTCGACGAAATCGCGGGGGCTATCCGTTCGTTACGTTCGGGCAAGGCCTCGGGCCCGAATGGCCTGCCAATTGAGCTCTACAAACTCCGGCCAGATAAGATCGCTCCGCATTTGCGAGCTATGTTCGTGGAGGCGCGGGAGACGGGATGCCTCCCACGCGACCAGCGCCTGGCAACAATCGTGGTCATACATAAAGATGGTAAGCCCAGGAACAGGTGCAGCTCATATAGGCCGATCTCGCTCCTTAATGCCGAGCCGAAGATCCTCGCTAAAATCCTCGCTAACCGTTTGGTCAGGGTGATCGGTGATCTGATCCACCCTGACCAATCCGGATTCATCCCGCATCGTAACACCGCGTTGAACCTTAGGCGCATCCACGGAGTGATCGCAAGGGTGGGTATGATGCGGGAGCCGGCCATTGTGGCAGCGCTCGACGCAACGATGGCTTTCGATACGGTAGAGTGGGAATACCTGTGGGCTGCGCTTGCGAAATTTGGCTTTGGACCCGGATTTATGGGCTGGGTGAGACTATTATATGAAGAGCCTCTCGCTCAAGTCGCGGTCAACGGTAGGGCGTCCCGCCCTTTCGGGCTGGGGAGAGGTACCAGGCAGGGCTGTCCTCTGTCGCCGCTGTTGTTTGCTCTTGCTCTCGAGCCGCTGGCGGCCTGGATACGATGGCACCCGGAGGTGAGGGGGCTTCGCTGGTCACCTGACCACGAGGACCGCATCTCCCTCTATGCCGATGATATCCTGCTTTATCTCGCTTCACCCCGGAAGTCCCTCATAGTTATCTGCGACATTTTGACTTCCTTCGGGAGGAATTCGGGACTAACCATTAACTGGGGGAAGTCATATCTGTATGCCTTGTGTGGAGACGTCCCGGTTCCCCCGCGGAATTGCCCGATCCAGATCGCCCGGGAGGGTTTCATGTATCTTGGGATTTATATCTCCACCGACCCAACGGTGCGGTATGAGAGGAACCTGGTCCCTCCGCTGGTGCGCTTGCGGCGAGATGTAGCGAGCTGGCGGCGGCTGCCGCTTTCCCTCCTTGGCCGAGCTGTGCTATTCAAAATGATGTCTCTTCCCCGTTTTCTCTATGTCCTGCAGAACACCCAGGAGCTGGTTCCGGCCAGCTACTTTCGGGAGGTCAAGAGTCTCCAGCGCTCGCTGCTGTGGGACGGCCGTCCGCGTATAGCGATAGCAAAACTAACTCTTCCTTGGTACGATGGGGGTATCGCGCTTCCCGACATCAGAAGATACTATTGGGCCTCCCAGCTGAGTGCGATCAACCATGGAGTCTACGGCCCGGCGCTTAGCCCCGGCTTTGCTATGGACCGGTGGTTGCTGCGTGGGGGTGGCTACTATAGAGCACTTTACTCGAGGCCCCCGGCTGGGTCCCTCACGGGGCCGACCGGGGTGGCGGTGAATGTGTGGAAGACAGTCACGAACTCGTTGGGCTGGAAAGATAGGCTCACCCTCGCCACTCCGTTGTATGACTCAGATATGCTGGGGAAACTTTGGCACTCTAAGGGATTCGAGAAATGGGATCTGATTGGCATCTCCAGGGTGGGCGACCTGCTGGCCAACGGGCGGATTAAGTCGTTTGACGAACTACGGACGGAATATGCGCTGGAGGGCACGGAATATTTCCGGTATGCGCAGGTGCGCCATGCGCTGCGGTCGGTGCTTGTTGAGGGGGAGAGGGTGCCCGAGTCCTCTCCCTTGGAGGACCGGATCCTGGACGGCCATATGCCGGAGAGCACAATCTCCCTAATTTACAAAAAGCTCGTGAATGTCCGGACCGACCTCCTCATGGGGGTTCGGGATCAGTGGATAAGGGACGGCCTTGAGCTGGACGATGAAGATTGGCAATACGCCGTCTCCTCTCCTAAGGAGGTCGCGATCCCCGCCAGACTACGGCTGGTCCAGCTTAAGATACTGCACAGAGTCTACGTCACTGGGCCCCGGCTGGTTCATATGGGCTATTCCGAGGATGGGTTATGCAAGAGGGGCTGCGGGATGGTGGGCACCTTTTTACATATCATATGGGAGTGTGGTGTGATTGCGGACTTTTGGAAGCGGATTCACGTGGTGATGCAGGAGGTCACGGGTATAGTACTGTACCCAGAGGCGCGGCGCTGTCTTTTGAATGTGTGGGGTCCTACGGATTATGACGCAGCGCAGACTCAATGGGTGACCCTAGGCAATATGGTGGCTAAGCGAGATATAGCACGACTGTGGGGATCCCATAGCCCGCCCACCCTGGATGCATGGAAGGACAACATGGACTGGAGCATGTTTCGGGAGAAAACGGTGTATAGTGCACGGGGGAGGCCTAAGAAATGGCATAAGGTATGGGGAAGTTGGAACCAATATAGGGGAGGCATATGTCTGCCTCCTGCCATTGAACTGCCAGAGGAGCAACTTTCCCCCTAGCCTCACTTCCGACTTGGGTTTTTCTGATGCACCTCCGTTAGAATGTTAGTGCCTCTGCTCTCCCTCATCCTCCAGATCGGTGGTTTGATTTGATGTTGGAAATGGGGCCGCGCCCCCGCTGGAAACTGGCACGACTTTGTGGTGTATACTGCCTTGCTTGTTGTGTTTATTGTAGGTAGTTTTCAAAAATGAGACCTTTGTCATTCTCCTGCATTAGAGCCATGGAGGACTTCACGTGTTGATTGTTTAGCTGCCGAACCTCCGGGATGTCGGCTGAATAGCTGTGTATCTGATTTATGCGAATAAAGGTTTATAAAAAAAAAAAAAAAAAAAAAAGATATACGTTAAACTATTGCTATTATGACATTAATCAGGGATCGAGGGTGGAGGAAATAAATAATATGCTGATCCTGCAACACGCTTCCAGTCCTATGGTTAGGGTTGCCTGCTCATTATTTTGATGTCCCAGACGGTACAAAAATAAGCAGTCACCTAAAGCTGTATATTTCAGCACTCATCTGTGCGTACTTGGAACAGCAAATATAAATAGAAAGCACTTTTAATTGTGTTCTAGGGCTGCCTCAATGATCCATGACTGATAATTAAAGGGAACAAAGACAGAAAAGTCACATTACGAATGAATGCATATGATTTTATGTACAAACCCATTTAGTGTCAAGAGGAGGCCTTTGCAGGCTCTTTAAACATCAAATGGCTGGTATTTTTCTTCTTGCAACCCTACTTTATATTTATTTTCATGAAATGCATTCTCACACTACTGCAGTAACTGTAAAATACAAATGTAAGGAAAAGGCAGAGTTGGGGCCCAGGGGGTACTGGAACTAGAAAAAAAAACTAAGCCTCAGTAACCACTTTACAAAAGGTATGTAAATCTGCAAATGGTCCTTAACGACCTGTGAAAAACTCAGGAAATAAGACTGCAGACAGCCCAGCGGAGCCCACAGCATCTCGAGCTGAGACACACTACGGGGGAGGAGGGGGGCTGAATCCCTTGTTGTGCCTGGGCAGAAGTGTGACCGGGAATGCGCAACACCCTTTCCATCACTTCACGGCCCCCCTGGGGGTCGCGCCCCACACTTTGAAGACCCCTGCTCTAAGGTGACACACCCACTGTCTCCTCCGTTCCAACGGGAGCCCCCACGACAGACCGGAGAGTGGAAGAGTCAGCACAAGTAAGTAGATCCGTAAAACTAGGCACACAAATATACAGCAATTAAAATTGCTAAAAGTATAAAACGACATTTTAAAAGAGTCATAGGAACAGGAAGTAGGCTATTACTGAACCATCCATTCACCACAACACAACTCCGTGCTGCTGCTCCTTTTGTCCTTTAGTCCCCCAAAATGGCTAACGACTGTAAAAAGAGGGCGTACCTAGTTGTTTGGAAGAAGAATTGGAGAACATCAGGTAGAGAGCACTGGAAAACAATCCACCGCTCTGTGGGACCAGCTAACCATGAGCGTAATGCAGCAAAGGTCCTAATATGAAAGGACATCTCCATGAGTTGCAATGCAGTGGGTATCCATATGAACATAGCCAAGGAGTGGTGCAAGCACTGAACTGCGCAGTGTGCGACTGATTTATACCTTTTTGGTAAGGCTGATTTTGGTTTCCAATTTGATTCTCCACACAACTAGTGGTAAAAGTGAAGGTGTAAAGAATAACCTTGTATGGCAAAGGGGATTGGAGAATTTGAGACTGTCACTGTCCGTCATATTTACTGTTGTTTTCTATAAACAAAAATAATGTACATGAAGTTTCCAACATATGCACTCATCTTTTTTTTGGTCACCATTCCTTTTCCGTGGACAGTGCTGGAGAATCAAGATAAAATTGGGAACTGTGTGAAGAATATAAAAAAAGCCTCAGCTGGGAGGCCCTGAGCGGGTAGTAGAGTGGGACACCACATACCAAGAGAAGGCAGAAGATGGGGCTCCTCCTGAAGAAAAATCTTCTGTGATATCCCTGGAGCAGGCTATAATGTCTTTGGGACTGCGGCCACCCCGTCCATCAATCCAGAAGCCCCACTCTAATAGGGCCTCCAGCTGCACCCCATGCTATATCTCCTACTCCCACAACTGCTGGCTTGAAAGATCAGTGGCCAATCGAAACATTTGCTCTGACATCCCTGACCATGGTTGCTTTCCAGGAGGCCATGAGGAGGATGATAGCTGGTCAGCAGGCACTTTCTCTCGGGATGTGAAAGAGCTGTTTGTGAAGTTGCATGCCGAGAAAGAGGTGCAAGCTGACCAGCTTTGATAACTTTGCATCCAGTACATCTGACCAAGCTGTTTCCACTCCTAGTCTATTCAGTGCCATAGTGGGTGTCCTGTCCTAAGCGGTCCACCCAACTATCTGTGTCTGAGGAGGGGTTGGTTTTAGTTGTTAAAGCAGTACCAGAGAATGGTAGGGATCTTTTACCCAATCCTGAGCAGCACCATTATTATTGTATGAGGGGGATCACACTTCTGTTGGTCTTTGGATGTTTGAGTCTGATATTGACTTTACTTTAGGACTTTCAGACTAATTCTGATGAACATTTTGAATGTTTCATCTTTGTTCCCCATCGGACTTTGTGAATAGACTTGTCCAGGCTGTGACTTACTGGTTGGTTTGTGTGGCCCAGTGGGTTATGCAGATTGACACTTCAAGCTGTGTGATATGATATGGTTCTTCTGCATGCCCAAAGCTTGTGGCTTTGCATTCTCCTCTCTCGACAAACAAAGAAGTTCTCAACCCAATGCAACTTTGAAATGTTTTAGAGAGATGCCTTTATATCTACCAAGACATAGGTCTGTGTGTCCATCAGTCTAAGTACTTTTTGCTGGTGAAATTGTATCACATGTAGGATCCTTCCAATTTCTCAAATATTCCCCTTCAGAGAGAGATGTTTTTGGAAAAACAGATCCTCCAAGACATCAGGATTTGTCCATGTCAATCCCACTCCCCAAAAGTTTGGCGATCTACCAATGCCTGGTGTTTTTTCACTACGTAGAGATTTTGAGAAATATTACTGAATGGGCTTGAAGTCCTCCTTACAATGGCTTTCTTCTACCTTAGTTAATGAAAAGAAGATTCTAGGTGCGTTTACAATCAAGGGAGTAACAGGGAAGATAAGGGTATGCATAGGCTTAGATTTAGAGTGAATCCCGTGTAGCCAGTACAAACATCCACGGATTAGTAATTGTTGCTTGGGGACTTTCTATCTCTAAGATTGGCATAGGCAGGAAAATGCTGGCCGGCCTGAAGGCCTTCTTTAAGATGTTTCCTTCGGTTATGATTTCCTGGAACAGGCAGGTTATATAGACTCATTGAAGGAGGCGAGATCCAGGGCGGCCTCCAGAAAGGGCCCTTGCCAACTTTATACTGGAGATTTTCTCCTTCACTCACCTCTTCCCATCCTGCAACTTTTTCTTGCAGTCCCCCCACATTGCTTATCCCATCCACATCCACCAACAGAGTCTGCCAACTCCTGCCACATGACCAACTTCTCTACTTCACTGAGGGTGTGTGAATTGCATGATGTTCGCTGTAGTGTTTTATAACAATGACAACTACAAGTTCTTCCTCCTTCTGAAAGAAGCGTCTCCTTGCGGGTCCTTTGACAGCTGTTAAAGGTCTGTGAGGGTCTGGCCATTCATGGGGTGGTTATAAGGTAGTCAGGAAGATCCAGCAGTCTGAGTGGAAGAGGGCTGAGCCTACAATGTATATTATTTATTTTTGGGTTAATGTGTGTCAGATGTGTGTGTATTTGGCCATATGTATGTGTGTTCCCTTACATTTGGAGTTCTTGGCCGCGCATGCAGAAACTTCTTCAACATGGCAGAATTCTCCACATACTTTACATTCTTAATTTCCGTTGTAAGACTCTCTATTCCCTTGTGCAAGGGGGTGAGGACTTGTAATTCCTACTACTAGGCAGTGATTTCCACTAGTTAAGAGTCTCCGGGAGGAGATATCTGCTTATGTGTATGCTGAAATCTTAATGTGCCAAGATCTCTGATTGTAGATTTTCCTTTGTGAATCAGGCCCTCGTGTTCATCAGTTAGAACCAAGCTGAGAGTTTAGTACTCTGCGGCTCGTTGTGAGCCTTCAGCCAAGGGTCATATAAGCAGTCGAGCATCCGCTCTCGATGAAAAAGCTGAGCATCACCCAATGTTCTGCGGCAGAGGCAAACTGGCAGCAAAAATCTCCTATTTATCATAACAAAACTTTTCCTAACAATGAATTAGTTTAATAAACATACCAAGTCCTTTATTCCATTCATGGTAAAGTGCATTTTAAAAAAATACTATGCAGATTAGTAACAACAAGGTCCTTCAGATTTATCTTTGCCTTTTAATAACCCCAGTGCATTTCAGCACAGGAACCAATAATGAAGCATCTGGTCCCAAAATGCAAATGTCTTTCCATAAGAGTTTATTGGATTATCACAACAGAGGAGACAATATACAGCTCAGTTTGCAGCAAACTCAGCAAACACTTCCAGCTCTGGAGCCATTCTGTAAAACCTCTATCATAATTTATCTACAACTCTGGGCAAGCTTGCACTCCATCAGATAGGGTGGTTGTGCAACTGCACCAGGCAGTTCTTTGATTTTGTGTTTAATCTTTGGTGACTGGTACACCCTCCTACTGCTCATTGCGTCCTCTCCAGGCAAATCATCTGTCATGTGATCATTATGTGAATTAACTACCAAGTCCTGGCTCAGCAAGATACAGAAAGAGTGGTCATAATCCCCTCATCAATGTGGATCTCCTACCGAGGTCTGTTTACAATAAGTTCCTCTGGGGCGCAACGGGCCACTTTGATATTACAAAAGGGGGCGCAGACGCTTGTGCGTCCCCTTCAGTAATACTTACTTACGATAGCGCTGGCGCACTTAAAGCGGCAGCGATACCCTCAGTGGGTGTTCCCTCATTTGCATAGGGGCGATCCCTGTGCAAATGAGGGAATTCCTTTGCCTCTGCGCCTGAGCCATATTACAGATGTGGGCGCAGAGGCAAAGAAGCTCTCAGGGGCACACTCCCAGCCCTATGGAGGGAAGAAAGGGAGTTTTACCCGCTGCAAGGGTTTTCTAATCCCCTTTAAAAGTGCAGGCGTGTAAAAGTGCCGCCTGCACTGTGAAAACACGGAGCAGCTGCTCCGTGTTTTCACATGAATGCGCTGCCCTGGGGGCAGCGCGAGTTCGCGGCTGCCCTGGGGGCAGCGCATTCACTAAAATGGAGCACAGTGTCATTGTTTGCATCTGGCGCACCTTTTAAATGTTGCGTCAGAGCGCAAACATTGACAATGCATAATACGGCCCCTGGTAGGACATAAAAAGACCTACCATCCTTTCTTGTGGCTAGTAAATAGGGTCTTATTGCACTAGCAGTGGGTGAGGTTGGGCAACCTGAAGCTCTTAATGAAGGTTTATGTAGATGACAAAAATATCTAGCTAAGGAAATATATATTGATAACTAAAATATCAATTTTATGAATCTACAGTCTAAATGACAAAAATATCTACTACAAAAATATAGGCAGTAAAAAATATTGTAAGTCTAAAAATATCTACTACTAATATACCTACCACAAAAATATAGTGTTTAAAAAATATTCCTAATGTAATAAATCGACTATAATTTTTTTTGTTAAACATAAATAAAAAATGTAATTTTAATTAACCCTGGGCGCGACACTACGCTTCGCCCACGTAGTGTACGTAGCGCTGCCTGCTTCGCAGTTTTCGAAGTAGGCGAAGCAGGCAGCGCCTACGCACACGCGAGGGCGAAGCGTAGCTGCCTGCCGCCCACCACCCGCCTCCCGCCCGCCCTACTTTTAAAAGCTAAAATAAATTTGTAATAAAGCAAATTAAAGGCACTTACCTGACGCGCGGCGTCTCCCGGGGCTCCCTCTTCCTGGTTTTCAATTTTCCTGACAAATGCGCATGCGTGAAGACCCGCGCATGCGCATTTCTCGCGAGAAATGCGCATGCGCGGGCCTTCACGCATGCGCATTTCTCAGGAAAATTGAAAACCAGGAAGAGGGAGCCCCGGGAGACGCCGCGCGTCAGGTAAGTGCCTTTTGGTTTGCTTTATTACAAATTAATTTTATCTTTTAAAAGTAGGGTGGGTGGGTGGCGGGTGGCGCGTAGTGGGGCTACGCGAAGCGCGTAGTGTGCGTAGATTCGGGCACACTACGTGCTGCTTCACGTAGCCCCACTACGCCCACCCTTAATTTTAATATCTGTATATACATCTGTATGTATGGTTGCAGGTATGTTATAGTTAGGAAAAGAGTTTTAAAAAACCTTATAAATTCAATGAAAAAAACAAAGGTTACAGGGACGTTATAGTTAGGCTCAGATTTCAATCGTTCAATTCCATAGAAATTCAGCAGTTATAGGTTGTGTTTTTTTGGGAGTTGTATAATAGCGCAAACTCGACCCGAAAGTATCAGAGTGCTTTACATGAGCACCAGTTGCGTTACAGTCCGACACATTGATTCTTTTGTTGGGCACAGGGAGATTAAGTGATTTGCCCAGAATCACAGGATGTTGAGCGTCCCTGCCGAGTCTCGAACACGGTTCCCCAGCTTTGAGGTCGACCGCTCTAGCCATTAGGCCACATCCACTATAACTTGTGCCCCTGTATTGCACTGCTTATGACCTAGTTATGAAACTAGGTCCTAACTATCATTACTATATATTCACTGAAAAAACAAAGGTTAAAGTGACGTTATAGTTATGTCACAATGTCACTTACACCACAACACTTTAATCTAAAAAAACACTGAAATTCACAAGTTATAATTAACTAAAGTAACTATAAATCACCCCATGAAGTAATTATGACTCATGCCCTGCCCAGGCACAGTGTTGTCATGAATTATGTTGTTTCAGATGTCATCAATGATATTATCACCCCTGTCATTTAACATGTCATTAGTGGTGTAATATGTGTGGGTATAAGCAGTGCAAAGCAGAATGGTTCAGTTAAGCTGATTGGGAGAAACACATGTAGAAATACATGAGCAAGATGTGTTTGATAAATTTCAGCCTGACCTGTGACATGAAAGCATTGCCTAATTTGTGAAATAATAAGTGCCAGGGTACAAGATATTTCTCAGGATGACACTGCAACTTGCACCTCCTATGGTCCCTGCCATTGCTTGGTGGCGTAAGAAATGTTTATTTTTTAGAATCTTTATTTTTTGGTTTTGAGAAATAACAAATAGCAGTAGCATTGCAATAGCACATAGCACATAGCACTTTAAAGTACATGGATAGGAACATCGCTTTCCAATTAGCGACTACACTAGTAATAACAACACATAGTATGCCAGGTTACCTACATACACTTCATGCTTGCATACCCACCATTCCGCTGTCCTCAAATCTACATCCCAGTGCCATGGACATTCACACCATCCTCCACACTCACATCTGTGTCGGGATCATCAGAGGACCCCGTATTTGCTTCGGATTCTAAGAACGCATCTCACAGCTCTCTTCACATTTGCAGATCATCCTCCAATTTCCCATCTATGTAATTTCATATGGATTCTTCGGCTAGCGACCGCTCCCGTACATCTCTATGCCAGTTGTCCAACTCAGGAGCACGCTGTCCCATCCACGTGATGGATACCCTACGTCAGGCTAGTACCAAAGCCACTTGCAGGAATTTGTATCTCAACTGGTGCCCCTTTGGCCTCCTAATATACCCCAGCAGGAATTGAAGTGGCTGACAATCAATCTGCACATGTGTAGCCCTCTGCAACTCAATCACCACCTGCATCTGGAAGGTTTGCACCCTCGGGAATGCCATGCAAGATGCAAAACATCTGCCCCTCCTGCATTACAGCATGGGCAGGCATCTGGCTGTGAGGGAGATGTGCAGTGTAAATTCTTTGGTGTCATATAAGTTCAATGGAGGAAGTTGCGGTGCACTAGCTTAAAGTGAGCATTACAGGAGACCGTGTGTGTAAGCCCACCAATAGTGGTCAAAGTTTTGCCATCTAAGGGTGGCACAAGACTCTTCCCAAATACGTCATGCGCCCGGGGCGGTAAACCCATTGCATCTTTCCTCATTGCTCTGTATATCTGAGTAAACAGTCGCTATGATAGGTTGGCCAGGTCACTCTAGCAATTTCATTCAAGCCAGCATATTGCAAAAATTGACCCTGTCCCAGAGTAAAAGTTTCGCAGGCCTATTCATATGTGATGAAATGCTCTTCGGGATACAATTCTCCCAGCTGGGTACAACTGCTTTCTCTCCAAGTGTGAAAGGACATATTGTCCATTAACAGTCTTACTGGTAGCAACACCCATATCAGTAATTTACGATGGAAGGAGGCATGTCCAAGGACCATCTCTGCAAATTGATGCTAAATATGAGCGATATGTTGCACAATATAGGGCAGCTTCTGTACCCTCCATCAGAGCTGCTGGCAAGTGTCCTGCATTCATTAAACCCACCAGTAGACATCTCTCCCAGTTGTCCTCCTCATCTAGCCATCTGGTGGCATGCTGCAGATGTGCGGCGTAATAATAACAGTCCAGTCTCGGTACTTTCAATGCTCCCTCCACATACCTGCGCATCAATGTAGTTAAGGCTACATTGATGCGCTAGAACTTAGTGCAGAGTTTAACTGCTTGAAAACCCTCCTTGTAATGGGACAAAGTGAGTTCTGTAAAACATTTAAGCATCGTGGTAATACCAGCATTTGAGAAACCGCAAGCCTTCCCATCAATGAAAGTGGTAGTGTGTTCCAGGATGCCACTGACTTCCACGTGCTGTTAGAACCCTGTCTATGCTTAAATGTAATTGTTGTGCTTCAGTGCGGTGTAATGAAACTTGAGGGGGCCCCCCAGCCAAGTACATGGGTCCCCCATGCTCTGAACACAGCAAGAAGCTCTCAGGCCAGGTACCCGTCACCGGTGCTTAGTGCTAGAGGGGCACCCTGGAGCATGATGGAGCAGGGTTTTCGTGAAATAAAACCTTCTCAGATTGAACTCCTCAGTGTGTTAAATACTAACCGAAACACATGTAAACTAACAGTGCAAAACTGCGCATGTGTGCTGGGGAGTGTCAGAGTAGGCCGCAAATGCACATGATCAGTGCACAAAATAACAGCCAAAAAACTGCAAGTTTATTATTTCATTAATTATTTGGGGTTAGGTGCAAAGCGTAAAGAAAACGTGAGCAAAAGCACTTATAGAGTAAATATTAGTGGCAATGTTTGAAATAACCATGATACTCATGGTTGTATTTGTTCTCCCGAGAACGTGCTTTTCTGCTCTGCAGAGAAAGGCCTCAGAATCTTTTAGCTTAAGCACCCTTAATACAGCTGTAGAGAGGAGGGAAAATGTGTATTCAGTTCTACACGTGCCCCTGATTATGGCCAAGGTTGTGCGGAGGAAACAATGCATACAACAAGAGCGGAACTTCCTTCCAGAGCGGGTATGAGGACATTTGTACCACACTTTGATACTTTTGCCTGAATGAGGAATATGTACGAGTTGCGGAAGACTGATATGGAAGTTCCACTACTGAAGGCTGAATGACGTGTATAGTTTAAAACAAAGAACTGTTGAAAATGAAGACATATTAGGAGTGGTGTGATTCAGACACCCCCCTGGTTTTAGCCCCAAAAAAAGGTTTTCTCTATGTGGGGTGGATAGAATAGGGGTTGGACTTTAGTGAATTTAGGGTATATTTAGCAGTAGCAAGGGGTGGGATTCAGAGCGTATTTTCCTACTTTGGAAAGGGCTGTGTCGTTGTCCTATGGGCTGGCTGCTGAGCTTGACTCTTTAGCTTTGCTCCTTAACTCTTCTTGAAGGGCCTAGCTTACTCTCATGGCCAGAGGGTAGTTTTAAGATTTTATGAACCTCTTATGATTGGTTAGTATGATATGCTGAATTTGCATAGTTTTATTGCAAATGTCTTGATTCTTTGTCTCTACGCCTATCCACTCAATCATTGCGCTGACATTTGAGATGTACTATTGTTGTATATTTGCTAATGCTTCTCTTATGTGGTGATCTATGATTCAAGCTGTATTGTACTTGATGAGCAATTCACAATTATTTAGATAAAACAAATTATAACTCTCAAAAGGAGTTTGTCTTTATTAAAGTCACTTGTTCAGCTATATGAAATGGATATTCTATGGTGATATTTAGAAATTATGATTATTATTTTGCCAAACCCTGATAAACTATAAAAGATTTAATTGCCAAGAAGGTGAAATATAAGATGAACAAATTGGTAAGTTTGGTATAAACTCACCCAGCGTGGAAGGGACTGTAGGGTATAGAACTCGGTCCAGATTATAAATTTGTTGGTTTCCTGAAATGCTGGATCAGTTTTTTGGTAGCAGACCTGATGGTTATGTTAATTAATTTGGCAAATTAATAGGCTAGAATTAATAATTTTGGTTATTCACATATCGTGCTATTGTTATATGTAGTGGTCCGTCGTTGACCTTAAGAAAAGACGGGCACGGAGTTGTCTAAGATCCCGGGATGATGGTATTAGCCTAATGGGCAAGGAATAGTGTGGCATACACTAAGGGGCAGATTTACAAGAAACAAACGCAGCGTGGTGCTGCAAGTAATTTTGCTGTGCCCATCTATGTTAGTTTCGAGGCACAGGGATGCGACATATTTACAACAATATGTCGCATCTCTGTGCTTCCCCCTGCGCTGGTGCACAAACTGCTGCCAATGCACCGGCGCAGGCACCCTTCCACCATGGTGCAAGGATGCCTGTGTCGTGGGCGGATTGTTTTTGTGCAGGAAGGGTTACCTTCCTACACAAAAAAAAATCATTTGAGGTGATCTCCTCTTCCAATGTGTGCTGTAGAATGCAGCACGGATTGAAAGAGGAAAAAAACGAGGAGAAATGTAAACATTTCTCCTCGTTGCACCTCACTACGCCACCCATCGGGTGGCGTAGCATTCTGACGCATTTCCAGATTTACGATTTCTTGTAAATCTGGAAATGCATCAGTGAATATGGGTGTTGCATGGGAACACCCACAGCAACACCCATGTCACACCCCTAACACGCTTGGGCGCCAATTACGATGCGGTAACAATTTTCCCCGCCGACTCGTATCCGGTCTTTTTACCGTACGAATCGTACAAGTGCCGTACAAACTGCCAAGTACGATTCGCATGGGAAAAAGTCCATATGAATCGCATTGGGAATAATTCCCCACACGTCCTCGGGTCGGAAAATGTGTCCGACACGACCCGGACGATTCACCGTACAAATGTGAAAAGTGAAGTCCGACCGCGCAAGTCCGATCCATCCCGTGCGTCCGATGTGACAACCGTATGGAGAAAACACCGTCCGCACCGAACACCCATAGCAACCATGGAGACAAGTGCCCGCATACGCGCCGACCCCCCCAGCCCCCGTGAGTACGCGCCGTACCCCCCCCAGCCCCCATGAGTACGCGCCGACCCCCCGTGTATGTACGCGCCAACCCCCCGTGTATGAATGGAGCATACCCCCCGTGTACGTACGAGTCGTACCCCCGTGTATGTACGGTGCGTACCCCCAGCGCGTAGTGCTGGGGGTACGCACCGTACATACACGGGGGTACGACTCGTACATACATGGGGGTACGCTCCATGCATACACGGGGGGTACGCACCGTACATACACGGGGGTACGACTCGTACGTACACGGGGGTACGCTCCATGCATACACGGGGGGTACGCACCGTACATACACAGGGGTACAACTCGTATGTACACGGGGGGTACGCTCCATGCATACACGGGGGGGTACGCACCATACATACACGGGGGTACGACTTGTACGTACACGGGGGTACGCTCCATTCATACACAGGGGTCGGCGCGTACATACACGGGGGTCGGCGCGTACATACACGGGGGGTCGGCGCGTACATACACGGGGTTTTGGCGCGTACTCACGGGGGCTGGGGGGGTACGGCGCGTACTCACGGGGGCTGGGGGGGTACGGCGCGTACTCACGGGGGCTGGGGGGGTACGGCGCGTACTCACGGGGACTGGGGGGGTACGGCGCGTACTCACGGGGGCTTGGGGGGGGTACGGCACGTACTCACGGGGCTGGGGGGGGTACGGCGCGTACTCACGGGGGCTGGGGGGGGTACGGCGCGTACTCACGGGGGCTGGGGGGGGTGTTCGGTGCATACCGGGCCCCCAATTCCACTCGCATCGCGGCGTACTTCGCTTTTCCGGCACTTTTTGGGTGCCGTAAAAATATTGCCGTCCGGACCGCTGTCGGTTCGAATCGTACTTCCTGGTTCGTGAAACGCTGCCTGAGAGCGTCCTGACGTCACGTCGGCGCTTTCCCCGGATCACATTTGTATGTATCTTTTCGTCGGTCGGTGTTTTGTACGACTCGTACGGAAATGGTGTTTCCGTGCGAATTGTACTTGCATGTTTGTAATGTTTTACGACCGGGTACGAGTCGGACGGAAAAAAGCCTCCGTCCGACGGTTCGTACCCGGTTTTTACAGGATCGTAATTGGCACCAAAGTGTTGCATGGAAAGGGGGGATATTTACAAGCACAGGTAAAGTCACGCAGGGTGGCTTCACCTGTGCTTGTAAATATATCTCAGCAGGTTGCACCACCGGTGCGTCATGCAACATGGTGCACTGGCGGCGCAGGGGGCTTGTAAATCTGCCCCTAAGTATTGCATTGTCTGTTGAAAGAGGTTGTTAATATTGCATAGGGAACTCTGGAGTTAGTATAGTGGAGATTTATTTGGGTACCTTTAGAAAGCGCAGCTGAAGAAGTCCCGAGAATTTTTCACTTGATTGAGAGTGGGGTAACGCTGGTCGATGTTCCGCTAGCAGCGAAAGAATTTCTTTGTCTGATTGAATCTATCTCTTTCATAGTGGGGCAGACAAAGCAGGTTTGTTTTATGTTGTTTCTAATTTTGTTTCTCTTTGAAAAGGGTTTGTAATCTACTGCCGAAATATTTTGTAAAGAGAGGGTCAGTAGTAGGAGTTAAACTGACGTCACGGAGAGCCACGCTGGCATTGGTCAGCTAGTGTGAATTGTCATGAGAGGGTGCTGTGTTACTATTGGTTGGTTGAAATGAGTTGCGCTGGTATTGGGCAGAGTGGACGAATAGCGAGTGTAGAAATACTGGACAGTTTTTCCTTGGTTTGTTTGAGTTTAACGTAGCGAAGGAATTAGAATGAAGTTATTGAAAATGATGAGGACTTTATTTAGAAAAGATGAGCCTATACCTCTTAGAGAAGGAATTCCTGTGCCACCTGCTGATACACCTGCTTCTTTTATGTCATTATAACGAGGATATCATACGTGTACATGGTTGGAGAATTGGGTGAAGTATACAGAAGGAGATGGGAATATGGCATTTTCGGAACATGGTACTTTTAATGTGAGGATTGTAGAGAACCTGAGATATCAGATGAATCAATGGAGACCAAATCCTAGACCTATGCAATATGAAGCACTTGAGCAATGGGAATATGAAGCGTATAAGAGAGAAAGAGACAGATCTGCAAACAAATATAGAAATACTGTGAGTAGATATTCAGAGGCAAAATGGGATGCTCAGATGAAAAGATGGAGAAGAGATGTGATCACAGGAGGTAAAGGTTTATACCCGGTTGTTGTAGTTGAGGATCAGACTGGAGGAAAATGTAAGGAGAAAAAGAAAAATGTAGAATGTACAGAATGTACAGAATCAGATCCAAATGAAATTGATGATGGGTTATTAGATGAATTATTATTAAACAGACTTCCACCATATCAGGAAGAGCAGGAAATAACTACTCCAAATGCTCCTTTGATTCAAATTGAGGTTCTTCAGCCTTCGCAAGTGAGAAGTACAAATGTAATAAGTAAGGAAAAAGATGACTTGACACAGAAGATTACTCAGTTGAATCTAAATGCAAAAGCTTTATCAGTTCCAGTGACGATTGGTCCCATAGTTCCATTGTATAGTGAGGGTGAAAATATTTCACAATTGCATGTCTTGACAATACCTGTTAATAATTATAGGGTTAATAATGGCGTTGAGGCGAATGAGATAGGAATATTGATAGATATTACAAAGAGATCAGTGGAAACCCCAAGGCGAAATGTACAGATAGAACCAAAAAGATTAGTACAGAATGTGAGAGAAGTGACACCTACTTCGGGGGGTTCGGTAGGACCATCACCAGAAGAAGAAGATGAATGGATTAGAGGAATGGTGTCTAATAAAGTGTACACAAGCATGGATGTGATCATATTAAAGGCAGATTTAGAAGAAATGATTCTTGGTACGATTATCCTGGAGAGATTGAGTAAATATCAGGAAGAAGAGTTGTTGTTTTGTGTAAAGATATTACAATGAGAGTGAAGAGTCTTCACGAGAGGTTTGCTGAAGTTGCACAGACCTATGGAGTTGATATTGAGAAATCAAAGGCTTTGCAAAAGACATATAGATTAGATTTTAGTGACAAAGATTTAGAGAATCTGAATGCTTCTGGTAAACGGTTACAGATTAACCCTTTCCGTGCTCATGACGGAACCACTCCGTCATGAGCCACGGGTGCCGTGTGCTCATGACGGAGTGGTTCCGTCATGCTGCGGCCGTTGGCGGCCGCTCCGCCCACGCGGCGCTAATTCCCCGCCTGTGCGAGCGATTAGCGCAGTGGGCGGAGATGTGACGGAACCACTCCATCATGAGCACAGCTCACCCGTGGCTCGTGATGGAGTGGTTCCGTCACGAGCACAGCACCACCGCAACTGCCCCCAAACCCCCCCAGCGCCGTGGCGGAATTCCTGCCGCGGCGAAGGGGTTAAAGAGTTGATTAATACATTGAAACGATGGGGTGAATTGGAACGATGGAAAGGCAGATGGGCTAAAAAGAAAGAAGAACTTTTGCTTGCAAATAAAGGAGCATCACCTATGTATGTGGAGATGGATATGTTCACGTTCCCCGGTCAAGACAAGATACATTGTCTTTTACAAATGAGTTTCCCAGATTGAGAGAAAAAAAGTTGAGTGGTACAAACAGGTAGAGAGGTTTGTAAAAGTTTCAAAGGTTTTGTTGAAAGATTTGGATGGGTTGTTTGATATTTTAGTTTCAGCTGATTTATGGACTGAGTGTAAGATTGCAATAGATTGGCCAAAAGAGGAATATCCCAGATATGCAAAGACTGGAGCCCCGTCACATGAAGTAATGAAATGTATAATCAAGTAATTACCTATTTGAAGGGAAAGATTTCACCAAAAGAGACAGATTGGGTAGAAATTGATAGAACGACTCAAGAGACGAAAGAATCAGTACATGCTTACTATGAGAGGATTTTACAGGTGTTTGAACAGTATAATGCTTTTGAGAGTACAACTGACAAAGACATGGGACATTTTATATACAAGTTTGTGTTTGGTTTGAAGCCAGAAATCAGTAACATGATTCAACAGCCTTTGATTTGTTGGCAGAATAAGAGTGTGGATGAAATACTACGATATGCAAAATATTGTAGTGATGATATTGAATCAAGACACAAGAAGCTAAAGGAAAAGCTTTAATGTGGACACAAATGAAAGCAGCGCAGAAAGGTGGAAAGTTTGTGGATTACTCTCAAACAGGTTTTCAGGGAAATGGTCAGAATCAGAATATTCAAAATGGTCCAATTTCTAACATGGGAGGTGTTATGATGAATGGAAGTGTTCTTACTCAAAGAAAAGGAAGAGGTAAAGGTAATAAGGATGAAATAAAAAAGAAATATCCTTGTAATGCGTGCAGCAAGTTTGGACACTGGAAACATGAGTGTAAGATTGTCCTAGAAAATAATGGGATAAATCAGAATTGTAATCAACAAATGCAGAACGAGGTGAACAGGAATCAACAGCAACAACAGGTAGTTACACTGGAACAAATACCACAAACACCAATGCCAAATGATGTGAGTGCTCAAGTACAAAGATACAGTGCGAAGGTAGGTTTCCATGCAGGAGTACAGATTGGTAATAATCAAAATGTGCAAGTGGCTTCACAATACTGGTTACAGTGCCAGGAGAGTGATTCAGATACATCTCAATGATGGTGCCTGAGGGGGGAGGAGGCGTGTGTGCTTGGCGCATCCCTAGAAGTCGATCAGTGTGGTCCTTTTGTGGATGGAGAAGTTGAAGGTAATTGTTATGATCTCTGTAGAAAGACACCTGGAGCCAGGAGGTATTCTTAAGCCATCTTTATTCAGTCTCCAGTTCAGGTTACATCTGTCTCTACTCCAGCCAGCCTAGTGTGGTACCAGCCCCACCAGGAGCAGCCTCCCTAGCTGCTCAGCCCATCTTCAACTGCCAACACTCATCCACTCAGACACCCAGGCATTCCATGCATCACAGGCACACCAACATTCTATGACCATCTCACGCTCTGGCTGAGCAGCTAGTGGCAGCAGGGCTGGACTACAATGTTATACAATTAAGTAGGATATAACATTATCCCTTTTTCTTCAACGAAAACGAAACTTGCAAATGATAAAACATGAAGGAAGAACTATCAACAAGAAAAATACATAATAGTACAAGTCCCACGGATGCAAACATAAATCAAACATCGCAGGAGCATCAAGAAGAAAAAAATGAATAATAGTTCAAGTCCCATGGATGCAAACTTAAATCAAACATCGCAGGAGCAAGAACCATTATTTAAAGAAAGAACGGATAAGATACATACATTTGAACAGCAATATCTCCCATCCCTCCCTAAAAAGAATTAAAAACATTATGAAGCAAGCATAACATTTCCTGAAATACATTTGAAGCATTCTGCATCAACCCCAGTAACGTGATGCACTACAACGAAAAAGGGTAAAAGACCCCACAAAACCAATGCCCAAAAGTATAACTAAAAGTAGCACTAAAGATAGCATACCCTACAACTACAATCCCAAGAGAAAGGAAAACAAACAAGTATATGGATCGTCACCCATAACAACTCCCGTGAAGGGATGTACATTAGTACTGTGCACAACTATTTATGGACTAAACCATAACCCAACCCAGTGTGAGGGTTAACCTAGGTACAAACTATTTATGGACTAAACCATAACCCAACCCAGTGTGAGGGTTAACCTAGGTACTCCAAACCCCTTGTAGAGGTTACATACCCCCATGTAGGAGTAACAAACGCAACTAAACATAGGGCTGTTACCCACAACCTTCCCTCGTGTATGGGAACAATGTGATGACCACCCACAGGAAACAAAAATCACTGTAAAATAGAAAACCCATCCTCAAACTCTAAACCTGTGGCATCACGATTTTTCCATGTTACATTACTAAAACAGTAGTGCACTGTGCCCCACGCCGGTGAGCGATATCTCACCCGATTTGTGAAAGGTCTGGTCCCCTACTTAAATCACACAAATCATCACACCACTGTAGGGACACAAGAACAATGTACACCACCAGAAATCATGACCAGTACATAAGTAAAAACACTTTACATATCAAGAACTTCAGTTTTTTGACAGCACTACAAGTTCACTCTGTGGCATATAAGAGTTACAGGACACCTTAGAATCCATAGCTTAATGAAACCAAAACAATACAGTGAGCAAACAATGGAGCTTTACAACTGGTCCAGGCAAGATGGGATCACACATCAGCCATTACGTCCAGTGAAACAACTCCGACATACTTGGAACGGAGATTTCCACTCCGGGGATTCAACGATACCAGAATATGTTCACATCGCGAAGAATCAACGGTTCCAGAATATGCTCACGTCGCGAAGAACCAACGATTCCCGAATATACTCGCATAGACACCGCATTGTCCCCGGCACTCAATAATGTTCATGTAGTGAGGACACCGCGTCCTCACGTTGATTCTTTTATTTTTTTTAAACTTTATTGGAAGCAGCTTGAACACCGTGGTTGGCGAGAAAACCAGAGGGCAACAAAGAACGTTATTTGACTATGCAACACCACCAACCCTAAGATGGCGGCACGCTTCTTTACGTTGCGCCGGGTGGCTCCCGGCGTGTAGAAGCACCAAAAGCGTCCAGTGTGCAACTTGACCGTCACAGAGGATCCTACGCAGATGAGCGCGTCATGCAGGATCCCATGAGGAAACGTCAGGTGAGGTTGCGCGCGCTGTTTACGACTCGCGCCCAGTATTTGAATTCCAATTGAGCAGTTAGACTAACCGTTAAGCGCTGCCATAAACGACAAAAACATAACAATGGTTCACCTAAAAAATTGCCGAAAAGTGTGTACTACGGCCATTCCCTCTGTTTCTTGCCGCATAACACGTAGACAAAGTTCCTCCCAGTGCAGCGTCGTGTAAACAGCAGGGACGTGTGTAGGCACCGTAGTTTGCCAAACTGTGCACCAACTCCAATACGCTGCAAAGTGTGTAGGCACCGTAGTTTGCCAAACTGTGCACCAACTCCAATACGCTGCAAAAACTTGTGCTTGCTCCAAAGTAAACAGGAGCCATCGAGTAGACACCCAAAAGTGCCCCAAAGACATGAAGCAGGCACCTCGCCTCAAGAGTAGACATCCAGAGGTTGATAAAGTATAGACAGACCCCTAGTTTCTTCGAACACGCAGCCGCACAGTAACACGTTGTATCATGTAGAAGCTGTCACATAAGTTGAAAGTCCAAAACACTCAATAAGCTTGTGAGACCTTAATTGAGCCTACCACACATCCTCTAAGCCCAAATCTTGTGATACCTCATCATACCTCTGTGGTGCTAACCAGTGCTAACTTTGTTTGGAATTCAATCATGTTGCAAGAGTCTGTAAAGCACCAAAAATTCTCCATCTGTGCAGACACTGCACGCTGTACAAAATTGTACCTTTTGCTTAGAAACACAGCAGACTCTGAAAAACGATGTGGCTGGAACACCATCAACTGGTTGTAGTGAAGCTACCCATCCAACTCACCAAATCCTTTAATAGGAAACAACGTGGCTGGAACACCAGATGTGGCTGTAGTGCAACTACCCCACCAACTCACAGTAATCCATTATGTGGCAAACGTTATGGCTGGAACACCAGATGCAGCTGTAGCTTAGCTACTCCTCCAACTCACTGTAGTCCTTTAGGTGACTGTAGTATTCCCAGGCTGTAGTGTCCTTTGGTGATGACACTTCTCTGTGGGCTGTCCGTTGATGAGGACACTGGTGGGGCTGGCGCTGGCTTTCCTGGGAATTCTTTGTTTGTAGATTGAAGTTGCTTGTAAGATCTCTTAGTTTCTCCTTTTTTTTTGTAGTTCCTTTGTTTCAGTGGTTCACCAAGAGTCTCTAGGGTTCAAGTCCGCTCGTCGCCAAAATAAATGTTATGATCTCTGTAGAAAGACACCTGGAGCCAGGAGGTATTCTTAAGCCATCTTTATTCAGTCTCCAGTTCAGGTTACATCTGTCTCTACTCCAGCCAGCCTAGTGTGGTACCAGCCCCACCAGGAGCAGCCTCCCTAGCTGCTCAGCCCATCTTCAACTGCCAACACTCATCCACTCAGACACCCAGGCATTCCATGCATCACAGGCACACCAACATTCTATGACCATCTCACGCTCTGGCTGAGCAGCTAGTGGCAGCAGGGCTGGACTACAATGTTATACAATTAAGTAGGATATAACATTAATGTTGTTATATTCCTTGTAGACACTGGTGCTACCCGTTCCACTGTGACAACTGTGGAAATTATAGGTGTTTCGAACCAGTTGATTAAAACTCCAGTGACAAAACCGATGAAGGTACACATTGGAGATTTTAGGGATTTGTATTGTTTTGTGGTGTATGATACAAGTACAATAAACCTGTTAGGTAGGGATTTGTTATGCAAAATGAACTGCATCATCTATTGTACACCATATGGCATTGCATTTCAAACACCAGATGAAGATGTTGCTTTTAAGGTAATGTTGGCAAGGGACAGAGGCGAATGATTTGTATCCTTTATTTACAGCAAAGGATTTGCCTGTTGATTTGAGATACACAGTGATGACTGACGTGTGGGATTTTACAAGGAAAGACATTGGATTGATGAAAGGAGTTGATCCTATTCACATTTCAGTCAAACAAGGTGCAGAATTCCCCAAAACACCTCAATATAAAATGAGTCCTGAGACTATTGCAGGAGTAACGCCTGTAATTGAACAAATGATTGAACAAGGTATTTTGAGAGAGATACTAGGGAGCCCTTGTAATTCACCTATTATGGGGATTAAGAAACCGAGAAGGAAGTATAGGATAGTTCAAGATCTGAGGGAATGTAATAAGATTGTGATACCTTGCTGTCCTATAGTGCCAAACCCAGAAGTGATTCTTTACCAAATTCCTTGTGATGCAGAGTGGTTCACTGTAACGGATTTATGCCAAGCATTTTTCTCAATACCCTTACATCCAGATAATGCTGGTGTTAATATATAAGTGTTGCAAATGCAAGAAACAAACACTAGATAATAAACAGAGAGCAAGGAAGAGAAAGAGAGAAGAAATAGAATTAGAAGACAGAAGAGTAAATTACTATGAAATAGTAAAAGATATAGATGGGGTTATGTTGAAACAAAAGAGAATTACTGCTTTCTAAATGGTATAAATGATGATAATGAGATTTTTGGGTAGTGTTTTCATGATGGCTCATGTCGCCATCAAAGGGGGGATTGATGGACAATACACAATGGTCCAGCACTCAAATTTCAGTTGCGGTTCACAGGAAGTGATTCGTTTTGTATATACATTTGTAAATCACATTTCATCAAAGCAGTAGCAGTTCAGCAGAGTTGTTTTCATCAAATTCTTTATTCATAACTTCTTTTTCAGCAAATTAAAAAGACTGTAGCCAACGCGTTTCATCCTCTCGGACTTCTTCAGTGCAAAAAACACATCTGTGCTGAATTCATTCATCAGTGTGGTTTCTCCTTTTAAAATCTGATAAAATCTGATTGTATCTGAAATTTCAAGTGCAGTATATGATGTTTATTATAAATTTGATGGCTGATGATGGCCAAAGTTGTGTGGAGGAAGCAATGAATACAACGTAAGTGGAACTTCCTTCCAGAGTGGGCATGAGGGCATTTGTACCACAGTTTGATACTTTTGCCTGAATGAGGAATATGTACGAGTCGTGGAAGACTGATATGGAAGTTCCACTACTGAAGGGTGAATGACCTGTATAGTTTAAAACAAAGAACTGTTGAAAATGAAGACATGTTAGGAGTGGTGTGATTCAGATACCCCTTGTTTTCGCCAATAAAATGTTTTCTCTATGTGGGGTGGATAGAATAGAGGTTGGAATTTAGTGAATTTGGAGTATATTTAGTAGTAGTAAGGGGTGAGATTCAGAGCGCATTTTCCTACTGTGCGAGAGGAGAGGGCTGTGTCGTTGTTGTATGGGCTGGCTGCTGTTCTGCTGATCCTGACTCTTTAACTTTGCTCCTTACCTCTTCTTGAGGGGCCTAGCTTGCTCTCATGGCCAGAGGGTAGCTTTCAGATTTCTTGAACCGCTTATGATTTGTTAGTATGATATTCTGAATTTGCATAATTTTATTGCAAATGTCTTTATTCTTTGTCTCTACGCCTATCCACTCATTCATTGCGCTGACATTTGAGATGTACTATTGTTGTTTATTTGCTAATGCTTCTCTTATGTGGTGATCTGTGATTCAAGCTGTATTGTACTTGATGAGCAATTCACAATTATTTAGATAAAACAAATTATAACTCAAAAGGAGTTTGTCTTTATTAAAGTAATTTGTTCAGCAATATGAAATGGATATTCTATGGTGACATTTAGAAATTCTGCTTATTATTTTGCCAAACCCTCATTAACTATAAAAGATTTCATCGCCAAGAAGGTGAATATAAGATGAACCAATTAGTGAGTTTGGTATAAACTCACCCAGCGTGGAAGGGACTGTAGGGTATTGAATTGGGTCCAGATGATAAATTTGTTGGTTTCCTGAAACGCTGGATCAAGCTCATGCCCCCCCTGCACCGCGGGGGCTAATGTTACACCATTGCCAGCGCTGCCAGACACCAGTAACAATGACACCTACGTACAGGTACAGTCCTACAAATGTGAAAATTTAGACTATACCAAGTATCCCACACCTGTAAGAATGGTTATTGCACTTTGCCATTATTATTTTTTTTGATTCTACTGTATAGTTTTTTAGCACTTTGTGTACTTTTTTTCATGTGGATTGCCTTAAATAGGTGGCAGTGTCACAAAGTAAGTGAGATGCCGAGCACCGGCAAACACCTGTACAAATTCAGCACTGCATGAAAGGGTTCAGACCATCAGATTGGTTAAAACAACCAGCTCAGCGAGTAAGCTGAAATGGTGTTTGGGTTGTTACTCCTCCGTTCTCAGCGGCAAAGAAGTTTCTAGAACTTCTGCCACATCCCATACAAAGTGGATGAAAGAGCTCGAGCTTCATCCATTCGAGCTGTGGAACAAAAATCCATTGATCCATCTCTAGACCCAGTCCCTGGCGAATGACAAAACAAATAATGTGTAGAGTATTTAATGTTTTTATTTATTTCACTGTGACAGAGAAATGACTCTTGTAAGTGCAGATCATGCATTCTGTGTTTATATGTGAAGCCCTGTGTGTGCTTCAGTTGCATGGAACTGTGCATGTCTTGAGCTATGCACTGAAATAAACAAAAAACTGAAGGGTGGGATGCTTGAATACTGGTTATTACCTGGGTCGCAGTTCATTCAACTGTTTTTTGCTAATATGCAAATCCGTCTTGATCCTGCTTCAATAGGAGCAGTCTTGCCCGAACTGCCAAGCTATGTCCTCTCTGAAGATCACAAGCAACCCAAGATGGGTTTTGCCCTAGTTGGGGCACTTCAGTCGAGTGCAGTTTGGTTTCAGTGGCAAAGGGAGCACATGGCCCACATCTGGGCATACCTGTCACACTCAGGCCATCACACAAAAAAGTAATAGGTGAGATGCTTGAATTAATCTCAGCCACTGATAGTTATTCAGGGTCACATTCCAGTCCATTCTTTGTTTGCCCGCCATGCCACCTTAGATTAGACCAAGCAATATGAAGCACATCAGGGGAAGTAAAATGTGTCTGACAGTGGCTTGCATGTATTCCGTGACTGGAGAGAATGAGAGGAGGTGGAAGTTGAAGAAGCTGCGATTTGGTACTTTTGTGAGGATGGAGCTCTGGCTTTCAATTCAGTCCCAGTTGGCCAATTATATGCATCGGTGGGATTCTGCTAAACCAAAAACTATTGACAGACATCCTTGAGGTTGTAGGTAGGAGCATCACAGGGGACTGAGAGGCGGTAGGCTAAGACCAGTGGTGGCTGGCACAGGTAAGAGCGGTGGGGCAGTGACGAGGGGTGGGGTGGGGGGCAGGGAAGTCGAGGTACAAGTTAAATTAAAGTTAAAAAAATTAAAACCACTTACCTAGTTACATTAAAGTAAAAACAAAAAAACACTTACTGAGTAAGTGTTTTTTATTTTTTTTATTTTAATTTAACTTATCTCATCGTATGTCAACTTCCCAGAGCCCCATCTGCCCGCCCCCACCCCACCGCTCTTAACTGTGTCGGCCTCCACTGGCTAGAACAGAGTTAGCTTTAGGGAGGTGCAATGGGTGCTGTCGCACCGGGAGCACATCTCGCCCGCCTTCTCTAAAATGGGTGAAATATTCTTCTTCCACAAGTGGAACAGCGCGATGCTGGTCTACAGTGACGACAAGGTGGAGTGCAACTGCTTCTCCACCCTGGAGGGGCTACACGTGGCTTTCCAGTAAGAGGGCTTCTACATGGCCTTCTACAGCTTCGATGACATCAAGCATGATGACGCTGACAACATCGTGCATGCCATCCCGGGCAGTGAGAGGGGTGAGTGCAGGGTCGGACTGACCTATAGAGCAATTTGGCAGTGGTTTGGAGGTTGGTCTGACCGGTCTGTGTGTGGGCTGTTTTTCTAGCAGTTTGTTGGCCTGTGTTATGGCAGATGGGATGTTTTTACTGCTGATTTCCCTGATATTACCAGATGCTTTGGCTGCAGCATACACAATGAAATGCATGCACTCTCCCATATCTTGCAAAATACCTATACAGCATGTCTTAATGAGCTCAAAGTTGGATTGATTTGATTAGCTATCTGGTTCACTATTGGCGGCAAATGTTATTTTGCTGCCCAGGCATATTTTTTTGCCCCAGTTCGACCTCTAGTGAGTGCCAGACATAGTTTGTGTGGGTGTCGCGCAGAGAAAGCAAAGCGCACAGGATGTCTCTAGGGAGGCTGTGTGTTACCTGTGAGCTACAGTGGCATGTCCCAGTGAGACAGCTTAGTGGCTTTATGCAATAGCTAACGAGATATGTGTGTGACCTGCGGGCCACATGAATGCAGCATGATAGCACAGTGTTATTATGCGTATGCTAAAGAGAGATGAATGTAAGTTGCAGCAATGGGTCCGAATGGTAAAAAGAAATGCAGTGAGTGCCATGACAGCTTGAAATGTCTTTTGCAGGTCATAGGTTTAAATTGCAGTTAACATTGCTTAGAGTTTTTCCGAACCTGTGAAATGTCCTATTACTTACCGGTAATCTTCATTACTCCGGGTCCCGTAGTCCTCGACACCGTCATGGACAAGTAAGTCATGACGGTGTCGAGGACGGAGGGACCTGGGGGTAATGTCCTATTACTTACCGGTAATCTTCATTACTCCGGGTCCCGTAGTCCTCGACACCGTCATGACTTACTTGTCCATGACGGTGTCGAGGACGGAGGGACCTGGGGGTAATGCATTTGTGTTTGATCTACAGGTCTCAGCTTCAGATCACTGGAGAGTAGCTCGGTCGGTTCTGCAGTGACTCCTGCATTAATCTGTGTTAAGAGTGTGGGTCTAATGTTTGTATAGTACTAAGATAGTCCAGTGGGTAGGATGGTAGTGCATCCAGGCAGTTGCAGATTCGATTAGCATGCCAGGTCATGGGTCCAATGGGTTCAGCGCCTGCTGCTGTGATGTGTGTAAGTAGCTGAATGGGTGAGTGACTGGCTGTGTAAGTGGCTGTATGAGTGAGTGGCTGTATTGTAGAGTAAGTCTGTGTGTGTGAATGGATGTATGGGTGAGTAATCAGATGTGTGAGTGCTCTAATGATCGAATACTTTCTCTAATGAATGTTTCTCCCACTTGTTGTAAGCTCATATTTTTTTAAGAGAAATCTGCTGATCTGTGCACATCTTTGTGCAACCTGCAAGTGAGTCACATTTAAGATATCTGTGTAGGCTCAGGCCTGCTGCATAGATCTGTGCAGGCCACATTTTCGATTAGAACTGACAGCCCAGTAGGTTGAGAATGGCAGCAGATATCTATGTGAGTTTGAAAGCCACTGACTCTAATTTCAGTAAGGTGCAAGTCTATGCTTCTGCTAAAGAGATCTGCCTGTGATAAACAGGTGATAGTTTCACATCATAGTTAGCGCTTTGGTTTAGATGCCTGCTGCAGACGTGTTTATAAACTGCATGTCACAGGAGCAACAAGAAAAGGTTTTGGCCCTTAATCAGCAGCTTAACAATGTCTAACCTGTAACCTAAAAGATCTTATCTATTTAGTACTGAGATAGTTCAGTGTATTAGAGCCTTTGCTGACATCTGGGGGTCAACCTGAGGTCTCAGATTTACCTTCCGAAAAGGTATTGTTGTGGGTTTGTACATCCACAAAAGAGATCTGAGTGTATTGGGGTGGGCCAACCTCTGAATTCTGTCCTGACTCCTTCCACAATTAACACGCATGACATTTTGTTGAGTAAAAATAGCAGCATTTAGTAAATTCCACCAGAAGCAACTATGTGCTAGTACACAACTTTTCCAATTTGTGACATTTGCTATGCGACCTATTACCCGTAAAAGTTGCATTGTACACCTCCTCCGGCAGCAAGTGTATGGTTTGCTGTACGTCACAATGAAAACCCGTAGACGTTGTACTCAAAACCATACATAACCACTTGTGTTTTATTCTGTAACGACATGCTCTTTACATGCTGACATCTCCCACGGATGGGTGACTCTTAGAGCTGCAGAAAATGTTGGTATTCCTATTAGAAAGTCCAATCGTGGTAATTTTGATTGACCTTGAAGGATGTCAGGTGCAGTTGGCCCAGCTTGAATACAGGGCTGGTTTTTCAAAGAGCTTTGCAGGATGCAATCTGTTGGCCAACTGAGTTATTTTAAGGGCCAACACAGCTGGAACAGCACATCCTCTCCCCATTCAGTGCCAGTCTGTTTCTACGCATTCTGCTTTTGTGGTAGTCCAGCATTAAAGACATATGAACTACTACATTGAGTTCAGAGACCGGACACTGTGAACATAAAAGAGGCTACTGCTGCCTCACCTTATTCACCAGCAGCAGTGAGGGTGTCCATTTTATTTCCGTCCCTTTCTTTATTGGTGTGACCGAGGGCACCGCTGATGCCCGCGGAGGGGGGAGGCATAATTTAGGGGAAGCAAAGCATGCACATTTGGTGGCTGAACTCGATTTCACAATGTGAAACCAGACAACCTGGGATGAATCCCAGCTTCCCCACTTGCAAAATTGTGTGCTCATGTGCAATTGTTTTATTTCAATTTCCCTCCTTTTTTCATTATCACATATAAGCAGATCTCGAAATACATGACTTTAAGATGTGTGATGTTCAAAACTATCTCTTGTGTTTGGATGTAATCACCATCGGAATTGTTGTCAGGGTGGGCGGGGGGGGGGCATGAACATTTCTAAATACATGTTTGAAAACCATCACTTTAAAAAAAAGAATACTTCTGAATGTACTATTATAGTCTGATTTATTAAGGTGAAATGGTTCTACAGGTTAATGAAATACACTTTTATAATTTTGAAAAAACTACCATATTTTTGTCAGTAACATTCTATTGATAGCTGAAAACACACCTGTTCAAAATGGATTGGACTCATTCTGGCACCCTCAGGGTTTTAGTGCTGTATATAAGCAAGATGATTGTGTTCCCTTCGGTTGTACTGCAGTATTGAAAAGTTTCTTATTGGCACTTGTAACAAAATGAGTGGAGGAGTTGCTAAATAGGTAGTATATGAACTGTCTGTAGGGATAACCAGTTATAACATTTATAACAAATATTTTGTCACAGATAAAACATCACCTATTCTTAACCTTCAATGGAGTTTAGACCAGACCGTCTATATCCTTTACATTTAACGTGCTTCCCTAAGAAAAGTTAGAAAGGCTCAGATACATCCAATACTAGTCATTTGTTTGGCATCTGATAAAAACTCATTACAGAAAGGTGCCTGTAGTAGAATAATACCAGGTTGTGAATTTCTCTGTTGTTCCATGTAATTTTCTTAAATACTGTGATTACTGCATATTGTTCTTGAAGTTTTTGAAGGTGGCTTTTCAAGATAAACTCAGGACTTTCATACCCCCTTTTAAACTTTTTCAAAGAGAAAAGATCACAAGCTTTCATCCAGTTTCAAAGTCGGGGGTAAAATAATTTTAAATTTAACTTGCAAGGAAGAACGATTCTCTATTTTTTTAATCATCACGCACCAATGAGGAAATGTTGTCCGGTGGCATGAAAACTTTATGCCACGACACACACATCGGATGATCCTAACTCTTTGGCGTAAGTAAGCAAATAGTGGAGATCTATGTAAAGATTTAGCTGCCTAATAACTTCACACACTCCTGGTCCTCATGTACCATGTAAAACATTTATTTATAATGAATTTGTAGTTGTTCACATAATTTCCTTATTGATTAACCACTAAAGAAGTATATGTAAATATATGTATGGTACATTTTTATTTGTTTTTGGTTTTCTTTTTGATGTATTGTACAGGAGAGCAATGTTTGTTGTTCTTTTATGAACCACACAAAGGCCTGGCAATGTATGTTTATTTATACAGCACTTTCCATATCCCGTGCAAGGGCTGAAGAGTAGTAAGTCGCTGTATTACAAAGTGCAGTCCCCTTGGCGGGACGGCCATTCTGCTATTCTTGCATTTCCTTGTACGTTGAAGGCTAGGGGGCTTCTTACAGAGCAGGATGGACCGCCATGAGCCAGCTATGACCCAATAGCTCTACTCTGGCTGCTGCTTACTGAACTTTGGGTTTGGTTGCCCTCTGGTCTTTTTCACCAGCCTGACCTGTATTTGTAAGGGTTCAATGACACAATATCATGGAAAACAGTATTGTTGACAAACATCTTGTGTCAAAAATTACGTTTACCACAATATCATGTTCCTATACTTATAATGGTAAGTACAAAAATATCCCAAAAATAAAGTGGACAGTAATATTGTCTAAAAACATACAAAAATATTGATTTTGTTTATACATATATTCACTGAAGAAAACCAAAGTTTACAGGGACGTTATAGTTAGGCTCAAATTTCACTCATAGAAAACCAGTGAAATCCAGCAGTTATAGTTAGCTGAGTGAAATATAACTTATGCCCCAGCAATGGACTGCTTATGACCTCACATATTACATCAGTGATTACATGGTCAGTGACATCACTGATGACATCTCAAATGACATCACCAATGACATAATCCAGTGAGTATGAATGTTTTCTAAAAAAATGTGCGTTAAACATATATACTAAGGTACTACAAAAGTTTAAATAGTATACTTTCTGTAATACTAATGAGTGATACTATTTCTAACATGTATTATGTGAGTGGCTATGTGACTGTGTTTATCTGTATGTGAGTGGGTGTCTGAGTGCCTGAGTGGGTGTCTGAGTGCCTGAGTGGGTGTGTGAGTGGCTGTATGGGTGTAAAAGCAGGTGTGTGAGTAGCTGTGTGGGTGAGTGAGTGGCAGTGTGAGTGACTGTATTGGTGAGTGAGTGGATGTGTCAGTGGCTGTATGGGTGAGTGAGTGGCTATGTGACTGGCTGTATGGGTGTCTCAATGGCTGTATGAGGGAGTGACTGGCTGTGTAAGCAGCTGTATGGGGGAGTGAGTAGCTGTTTGGTTAAGTGAGTTGGTGTGTGCATGGCTGTATTGTAGAGTAAGTGTCTGTGTGAATGGATATATGGGTGAGTGAGCAGATGTGTGAGTGCTTGTATAGATGTGTGAATGGGTATGTAAGTGGTTGTGTGGGTGTGTGAGTGTGAGTGCGTGTATGGGTGAGTGAGTGGGTGTGTTAAGAGGCTGTATGGGTGTGTGAGTGGCTGTATAGGTGAATAAGCAGGTATGTGAGTAGCGGTATGTGTGTGTGAGTGGCTGTATGATTAATTGGCTGGTTGTATGAGTAGCTCTACGGATGAGTGAGTGGTTGTGTGAGTAATTGTATGGGTCTGTGAATGGGTACATGAGTGGTTGTGTGGGCATGTGAGTGGGTATAAGAGAGGTTGTAGAGGTGTGTGAGTGCTTCTGTTGAAGATGTCACCAGTGATTGGCATCAGTGATGTAATTTGAGATGTCATCAGTGATGTCACTGGCCATGTCATTAGTGATTTAATATGTGAGGTCATAAGCAGTGCATTGCAGGGGCATATGTTATAGTTAGCTCAGCAACTATAACTGCTCAATTTAATTGGTTTTGTACAAGTTAAATCTGAGCCTAACTATAATGTCCCTGTAACCTTTATTTTTTTCAGTGAATTTCTAATATTTTTTAATTCTATTTCCTAACTATAACATCCTTGTACCCTTTGGTTTTTTCTGTGAATTTCAATTTTTTTAAATGTTGTTTCTGAACTATAATGTCCCCGAAACCTATGTTTTTTAAGGTAAATACATTTCTAAGGTTTTTAAAGTTTTATTTTCTAAATCTAACCCCCATACTTTGACAGTGTGTGTATGAGTGAGTGCATGAGTGTCTCAGTAAGTCTGTGAATGGGTGTCTTAGTCTCTGAGTGAGTCTGTGAGTCGGTTTGAGAGTGTCAGAGTGGGTCTGTGTGTGGGCGTGTGAGTGTCTGAGTGCTCTCTGTTTTGCCCTCTTCTGCTGTTTTGCCTTTTCTTCTTGTTTTTCTGCCCTCTGTTTAGCCTTTCCTGATCATTTTTCTGCCTCTTTCTGCTCATTGCAGACCTTTATTTTCCCTCTTTCTGCTCGTTTCTCACCTTTATTTTGCCCCATGCTGTTAATTTCTGACCTTTATTCAGCTTCTTTCTGCTCGTTTCTCCCCTTTATTTTGCCTCTTTCTGTACCTTTCTGACCTTTTTTCTGCTTTCTTCTGATCTTTATTCTGCCTCTTTCTGCGCATTTCTCACCTTTATTTTGACTCTCTCTGCTCATTGCTGATCATTATTTTGCCTCTTTCTGCTCATTTTTCACTTTTATATTGCCTCTTTCTGTTTACTGCTGATCTTTATTCTGCCTCAAGGTCCCCACGGTCCCAGCCGGCTCCCTGCCTCCTGCGGGAGCCAGTATTGCTGCAGCATGGAGGGAGCTGCTGGAAAGGCAGCTCCCTCCGTGCAGGAACAATCTGTTTCATCTCTTTAAACAGATTAAACCTCCACTTCTAGCAGGTGGGAGCACTTTGACAGATCCCGCCTGCTGGAACTGGAGTGTTTGTTTTTGCTTGGCAGGAGCTGTCAGGTCCCACCAAGCGAAAGCAAACAGCTATGTCCCAGGGGTGGGCACTCGGGACATAGCAGGAGCCGGCCCTGGGGGTGGCAGTCCCCAAGGCCATGTATGGCACAAGGAGGGGGGTGCATGGCCCACCTCCTTTATTGTGCACGAGCTGCCCCCGGAAGGTGGTAGTCCCTGGGGCTGACAACGACCCGGGAGAGGGGTCATATGGCCCTCTCCCATTCTTTAAAAAAATAATGGACCCGAGAAGTTGGTGGTCCCTGGGGGGGCGCGTGGCCCCCCATTTTGTAGTATTTAGCCCAGGGGAGGTTGGTGGTCCCTGGGGAATCTGTGCAGCCCCCCAACAGTGTTCGCTTGCCTTGGGTAGGTGGTGGCCCCTGGTGCTTATTGAGCCTGAGGAGGGGTTCACGTGTGCCCCCCTCCTTCATTATTTAAATAAAGCCCTGGGTAGGTGCTTTATGGCTTCGAGAAAGACCGACTAGGTCGAAACGCGTTACCCGAATAAACTTCATTTGAAAGCTGTCCGGAGTGCGGGCGTTTACTTGCGCTGCTGTGTGGGTGTTGTTTAATAGATAGATAATATGGATTAGACACGCAGATTAAAATGGTTTAGACACACAGATTATCCGTGACCATAGCTTGACTGAACAACTTAATGAACAGATAACTGAACAGTGGGTAATTCATTTAACCGAATATCAGGACCTTGGGAGGAGTTGTATAAACAGTGAAGTATTAGAATTGGTTAAGGTCAAGAATAGTAGTAGAGATGGGCAGTGCATGTCTGAATCTTTAGACCAGATGGAATGTATTGTCACAGATTCAAGATTACCAAAGAGAGCTAGCTTCAGTGTTCTTTTTTGGAATGTTGCTGGCTTGGGTAACAAATTAAACAACTCTATATGGGTGGATTTTATTGAGAAATGTAATACCTTGTGTCTACAAGAGACGTGGACTGAGGATGAAATCCATCTAAATGGATTTAAGAAATATCATACCACAGCAGTCCACTCAATACACGGCAGACCCAAGGGAGGAATTTGTATTTATGTCTCAAACTTGGTGGAGGTACTAAGGATTGAAATGCTAAAATCTGAAATCGATTATCAATAGTTTTGATTCACACAAAATGTAAATGTATTTTGGCCTTAATTAATTTTTACAATAATGCACCAAAGGAACAATTGGGGCTTTTTTGAAGATGCTTGATTGCGATTTGTGTATCTTAAAAGAAGCCTGGGAAAGCGAATTGATCATCATTTGGGGAGGTGATTTTAATATTGGCTTATGCCCACTAGCCGGACTTGGCAAAAGTGCTACTCTGGCATAGAATGTGGACTTTCAGTAGCACAGTCTTGAATAAAGAAATAATTAGAGACTCAATGAAGCTAGATCAAGCCACCAAGATTACTTGGCGGAAGTACATTAAAAACATTGTTTACGATCTTGGGCATCCAGAATATTATAACTGCCAAGAGACAATGAATTCCAGCTCTAGAACGAAATTTAAAATAAAATGTATGATCCATTTGGAGTCAATTAGACTGGCTTTGGAAATAAACAAACCAAGAGTAGTACAGCATCAATTGATTTTAACTACATATGAAATACAACCATATGTTTCGAGTAGCCTAAGTCAATATGAAAGATATGTTTTAACCCGTTTTAGATTAGGGTTTTTTCATCGACTAATTAGCTATCCAGAAATGAATAACTGGTCTAGAGATCTCAGTTGTTGTCCCTGCGATGGTTTGTCACCAAAATCAACAATTCATGCTGTTATTTTTTGTAAGTTTCATATAAAGGAGAGATCAAGGTGGATTTTGCCTCTTTTAAGAATGGGAGCATGGAGGCAATGTCGACCAGCCTTTCTGTATCTGCAACTGCTAGAGAGTGATTACTGCATCTGGGCTGTGGCTTGTTTCCTAAAAAACATACTTAGAGTGAGGAAAAGTATCAACACTATACCCGCTTAGAAAAATGAAATCAATTCAAATAAATGAGAGCCTGTAACATTTAACTTACAATATGATGGGCGCGTGGCTTGACCGGCTGCAAGATGGCCGCACTGTAAGTGGGCTCTGCCAGCCAAGTACTAAATCCACCATCATCCTGCAGACAACGGCGCTTACACCGATCGGCTCTGGCGCATTTGTCCTCACCTCCAGAATTCCAGAGCCGCATTTTGCTGCCTGGGCCCGCTCCTCAAGGCCGGGCCTTCCCGCCGCCGCCGGAGGGCCCTCCTCCTCCTGGATCTTCTGTGCTTGGTGTGCCATCCTGGGGTTCTCTGCCCTCCTCTGACCGCCTGGAGACGCCATTGAGTGCTGCGATCGCTTGGGGCTCTGGCAGCGGGGTTGGGGGCTTGTCTGCCCCGCCGCCCCGCCTCTAACTGACTCCTTGGACGGGCGCTGCTGGGCAACGATCCGGCGTCCGTTAGGGCCTTTACACACACACGTAGGCCGGGTGGTGGGGCGGCGTGCCCCTGCGCATCCCCACTGCCGCTCGGCTCCCTGCGCTGCGGCTACTGGCCCCATCTGCGGCCCGGACGTAATCTCCTTGCCCGGCACCCCCTCCAGTCTGCCTTCTTCAAGGACCTGCCTCTATGCTGTGTGGCAGCCCGGCTGACTCAGGTGAATAGGTTGGGCCCTTCCCTGTGACACTCATCGTCCTGTGCCATGCTGGACCCGGCTCCAGTCTTTCTGCGGTGGTTGCATTCCCGCTCGCCTGACAGCAGCGAGGGCCCCTCTATACTGTGACTTCATTCGCCTCCTATCCTCACACTTACCTGACGCCCTACTTGCCGGCCTGAACCACAACTCTCCAGCAATCAGCACCCGGCAGGAGGTGGTAGGTGCAGCTCGCCGCGGTGGGCCGCTGTGGTGGGGTTGGGGGGGCGCACACCGCATCACGGGGCCCCCACTTAAATGTACAAACGCCTCCTCTGCCACATCACCATTGGCCTTGTGACTCCCGGCCCCGTGTGGCAGGCCTTGCTCCCTCCGTGCATCCCCTTGCCCGGCCCCTGCGGGCTGCGTCCTCCCTCCAACACCGCTATCTCACAACTGCTGCGGAGGTTGTCTTCCATTGTGTGGCTTGGGACACTGCCTGCTGTGTTTGCCTGTGAGGAGGACGCACCCCCGCTGTGACTGTCACCTGACTTACCTGGGGATCTATGTTGTTGCCCTGTGATGCTGAGGACTCTTGAGTCTATCACTGCTTCCTCTCTCCAGACACCCCTCCAGGCATCGACATCTGCCTCTTGCTCTTTTCCTCATTGTTCAGATCTCTCGTACTATTGGGTTCTGCTGCGCCGCCTTCCAGTTGTGCTCCTCTTCTACTCTTCCCACGGACGGTGCTTAAAATAGGTAAGGCGGCCCCAAGCAGCCCCGGCTCACCTTCGACCAGCATCACCAAACGCGCCAGGATGGTGGTTTCGCTGACGGAGGTGACACCACGGCTCCTGCGGAGATGGCTGCCTCCCGGGAGGACGACTTTAAGGTCATCATGCTGGAGGTCAAGTCCGCCGTTTCTGGTATTGCTGCTCAACTGGAACAGTTGACTTCGCGCCTGGATGTTGTCAAGTTGCGAGTGGACTCACACCACAATCGCCTGCTACATGTCGAATCAAGGGTCTCGGATGCAGAGGACGCCGCCACACAGGATCTTCAGAAACTTCTTCAAATGGACAAAATCCTGGACTTAATCCGCACCAAAAATGAGGATTTGGAGGCGCGCTCCCGTAGGAGCAACCTACGCATCTCGGGGGTGCTGAGTCACGGATGGAAGATTTTGTGGAGATTAATAGGTGAACTATTTGGAGAAGTGCTGTCTCCGGTGTTTATTGTGGAGAGAGCCCACCGATCCCTTGGCCCTCGCCCAGGCCCCGGATTGCCGGCTCGCCCAATAATTGCTAAAATACTCAATTTCCGGGACCAGGACGCAATGCTCCGTGCGGCCAGGGACAAGGGTGAGATTCGTCATCAGGGAAATTCCTTGTCCTTCTACCCGGACTACACCCTAGCGGTACAGGCTGCCTGCCGCGAATTCCTGCCAGCGAAACGCATTCTTCAAAAGCACGAGATCTCCTACTCGTTGGTATAGCCAGCCAAGCTACGAGTCCGTCAGGGTTCCAAGAATCTCATCTTCCCGGATCCAAAGGTTGCCCTCGTCTTCGCCACGAAGCTTGATCGCTCTCACCGCTCCACCCCTGCAAATTCTCAAGAATCTGCCCCTAGCGCCCTGAGTGATAATGACTGACTCGATTTCCTGCAGTTGTACTACTGATATATCTTCACTCCTATGGTTTCCTGCTCTCCACCCATCCTCTGATTAAACTCACTCCGCTTGGCTCCAGGCTGCTCTGCCCCCTCATTATTATGCTCCGGGGCTAACCACCACTGTATGATTGTGAGACTTTTATCACTCTGTTGTCTGCTACTATTGTTTGCTTGGCCACCCTGCTTTGTTGGCAGGAGTGTACGCCGAGCTTCGCCATGCCCCCGCGGGATAATTCCCACTTCGGACACTGACTTTTCCCTTCCAAGTTGGGGTTTCCTGAGGTGGTTGTGGGTGGTCTCTCAACCTGTTTGGGGGGTTGGTGTGGGTGGGGGGTGGGTGGTTCTTTGGGATTTGCTGCCTCCTTCCGAGGCGTGTTTGTTTTTGTCAAAATGTATTGTTTTGTCCTTCAGTTTGCCTTGCAACACCATTCTGCACTTGCTCTGTTATGACATGCCGTGCTGCTCTGTGTACTGCCCCAAGTTTTTGCTCCTGGGCACGACCCTCCTCAGCATTCTACCCCCTGGGTTTGATGCTTGTGGTTCCCCCTTGCCGCCCGGCTATCCGTCGCGGCGAATTCTTGGTCATCCTCACCTATTTCCTTTGTTGTTGCACTGCTTTTTGACTTCACCGTTGGATTGCACTTCCATACGCACCTGCTCGAGGGCCCTGGCCAGTTACACCATGGTCCGCCTGATAACCCCCCACAATATGACGGCATGACAGACACTATTCTCTGGACACGAAACATTCGTGGTCTAAATGACCACTGCAAAGCTCGACTAGTTCACGCGCATCTCCTCCGGCACAAGGTGGATATCTGTCTGTCATAGGAGACCCACCTGCTCCCTGCCTCTGCTGCTAGACTGCACTCCCGGCACTGGGGAGAATCGCTCTCCTCTTTTTACTCCTACTACTCTTGTGGGGTCTCCATCCTTATACGTAGGGGACTCCCTTGGCAAACCTCCCGCGCAATCCCTGACCCCGCAGGGCGATTCGGTATCCTCCATGGCTCCCTACAGGCTCAACCCTTGACGATAGCCACAATCTACGGCCCTAATAATGACAACCCTGACTTTTTTGCGCAGGTTTGGCAACACATCTCCTCCTTTGGCCCCGCTGCACTCCTCTGGGGGGGGGGATTTTAATGTCACATTATCCACTGTCCTGGACCGTTCGGGCCCTCATGCCTCCCAACCGCACGCTGCTACACTTTTAACATCCATCCTCGTTGAGAACTCCTTGTACGATGTTTGCCGTCACATGCGCCCTGATGCTCGTGAGGGCACCTGCGTCTCTGGCACCCATGGTTGTTGGTCCCAGCTAGATCTTTGGATCTCTTCTCCATATATCCTCTCCTGGCTCACTTCCGTTGATCATAAGGCGCGCACTCTTTCAGATCACGCGCCAGTTCAACTATGTCTCCGTTTGCCTCAGTCCCCTCGGCGCGCTTTCTCCTGGCGGCTCCCTTCCAACGCGCTGCGCGATTCTGTCTTTTGTGACGAGATCCAGACCGCGATCACTAACTACTTTGAGCTCAATGTGGGCTCTGTGGATTCTCCCTCCACTCTGGGAGGGATTCAAAGTCATCATTTGCGGTGAATGTTTCTCTAGACAGTCCAGGGTCTTGCGCTCCATCTGTATCGCTCTAAACAAACCGGAATCTGAAATTAAATCATTGGATTCCTCTCACGCTCTTGATCTCAGCCCTGTCACACTTGCCCGTTTTTGCGAGAAGCACACCGAATTCACCAAGGAGGCCGATAGAGAACTCTCGTTCCTTGGCAGAGAGGCCCGGGCACGCCGCTTCGGTGAGGGCGACTGACCCGGTAAAACCCTGGCCAAACTTCTCCGTCCGCCCCGCACTGCATCCTATATTACAGCGCTCCAGGACAGTGGCCCAGCTCGGACCACCTCCCCCGAAGAAATTAAGGTGCGCTTCATGGAGTTTTAGACACTCCTTTACACTGCAGGATCAGCCCCCCCGCCTGAGGTCATTAACCAGTACTTCGATACCCTCGAGCTGTTATGGCTCGAAAACTACCACCGAGAATCCCTTGACGAGCCCCTTTATAAAGAGGAAATACTGGCCGCCATCAATGGCATGCCTGGTGACAATACTTTCGCTCCTCTTTTGGTGCCACCTCTTGCCGCCATTTTCCACCTTCGCTCCGAGAGGCTATGCTGACTCTTCTCCTAAAACCGGACAAACCCCCTGAATTGCATGATTCCTATTGCCCACTATCCCTCATTAATACTGATAACAAAATTTTTGCTAAATTGCTTGCCTCGCGTCTTCTCCCTCTCATGCTGCACATTGCTCGCCCAGATCAGTCCGGCTTCATTCCGGGCCGCGCAACCTCCCACAATCTCTGCACAATCTTCTCCGTCCTTCACCAAATCAATCCCTGCTGGATGCCACCAAGGCATTCAATACTTTGGAGTGGCTCTTTCTATTCTCGCTCCTCCCGCGTCTTGGCTTCAGTCCAGTTTTAATACGCAAAATCTTACTCCTGTACACTCTTCCCACCGCCCACCTCCGGATCAATGGCCTGGTGTCGGATTCCATCTCTATCGAATGTGGCACCTGCCAGGGGTGCCCGCTTTTGCCTATGCTATTCGATATCGCGATCGAACCACTGGTGGCTAGACTCCGGCAACACCAAACCCTGAGGGGCATCGGGATCACGGCACGCACCCTCCTGGTCTCCATGTATGCGGACGACATCACCTTATATGTTCGCCACACCCAGGAAAATCTTAGACCTCTGGTGCGTGAGATTATACGGTTTGGTGGCTACTCAGGCATACAGGTCAACTGGTCAAGTCAATCCTTTTTCCCCTCACGGATATCACCACCCCCTTCACTTCGGACTACCCCTTTGTGTGGTCGTAGAGTCCTACTCGCTATTTAGAAATTTGGTTGAGCAGGGACGTGGACGAACTTTGGAGGGCTCGAATCCAGGGTTCCGCTCTGGAGCCAGCTGCCCCTATCGTTAGCCGGTCGAATACCAATCGCCAAGATGGTCGTCCTACCCAAATTCCTATATTTGTTCCTGAATGTACCTGTTCCCCTCACAGCCCATTTTTTTTCGTAGGGTCCGCTCGTTGATCATCTCTCTTATCTGGGCCGGTAGGCAACCCAGGATAGCGTACGACATTCTCACTCTTCCGATGATGTACGGTGGCGTCGGCGGCCCTGACTTCAAACTCTACGCAATGTGCGCTCAGGCCAGTTTTTTGCACTTTTGGCTTCACCCCACTCCTTTTCAGCCACACGTGGAGGTTGAGGCAGATCTTGCTCCCCCGTGGCCACTCACCACTGCCCTGTTTGCCCCGGCTAATCTCCCATGTACTGAAATAGACATGGTCGAGACCTTGCGATGGGTCTGGGAGGGACTTCGCCGCCTATCAGGTGCCCCTATGCTCTTGGCAAATTCAATGCCGATAGTTCGCCACCCGGCTTTTCCTCCTCTCCAACCCTCCGGTATGGTTAAACACGCCACCCGCCTGGGGCTGAACACAGTAGCAGATCTCTATCCGGGAAACACATTCTACTCCCTTGCTGTTGATTCCGGCCCCATGGACACTCTGCTCTCTTATCAGCTACGGGCTCTCTGCAGGGAACTACATTCTACGTTCCCTCTGCCTCCTCCCTCGATGACCACTCTTGAGTTCCTATATTCGTCTTCCTCTCCTCGGAAATTGGTAACCAAACTTTATGCCCACACGCTGGCTGCCACCTCTATCTCCACTGATCATGCCCACGTGGCATGGGGCGTGAACCTTGGTATTGAGATTTCCCAAGTTGATTGGCTTTACTGCTGTAAACAGACTAGGAGACTGTCCCCTAACTATCGCCTGCGCCTTATTCACTTTAAATATCTGCATAGGCTCTACTGCACCCCCGTTCAGCTGCACAAGCTGGGAGGATCCCCAGTGACAGATGTCTGCGCTGTTCTGCTCCTGCAGCGGACATCTCTCATCTTGCCTGGCTGTGCCCTAAGGTCTCCGCTTACTGGCGCGAGGTCTGTTCTGCTATTTCAGAGATCACTTCCTCGTCGGTTCAACCCGACCCCCCACTCTGCCTCCTTGGCTTTGTTAAATTCTGCCCGGACGCTTCCCACCACCTCATTGCCATGTTGCTTGTTCTCGCACGGTGCAGGGTTTCCATGTGCAGGGGTCGTAAACCTGCACCTAAATTCGCTCAGTGGCTCGCAGATGCATCGCGCTGCCAGACCCTATTATCTGAATTCTGGGACCTTATGCCAGCCAGATCCCACCCACACGACATATGGGGGCCCCTTGTGTCATACCTCCTTGCCAGTTTCCCCCAGTGCATGGCTTCCTCTCCCGCGCTCCCCGCACTCCACCCGCGGCGGATGCCGGTAAGGGATAGTAATCGGCCTCCCCCCGTCCCTTCTCCTTCTCAGCAGGGCCCGCCTATCCCTCCGTGACTTGTGCGCCTCATACCAATGACTGTTTATTGTCCAAACGTGCCTGTATAACATCTGCTATGCTGTCGCTTTATGATGTTCTGAGCTATGGTCCCCTTTGCGATTTTCAATTGTGCTCATGTGCATGGTGCTTTGATTCAAGTACAAGAATGTAATTTGTCTATGCAACTTTGTCAATAAAGGTTTTTGAAAAATTAAAAAAAAAACTTACAATATGATCAGTTGTTTTTTTTATCCCTAGGACTATGTGCATTTCTTATATGGATGAATTTATAGAACATATGATGTATTTGTATTCTGGATTTTCAAAGTGTTTAACTGGTATTTTAACTGTTTATGTCTGCTTTTATGATTTTACTTGCCTGAAATCGAATAAAGTTTATTCTGATTCTGATATATATATATATATATATATATATATATATATATATATATATATATATATATATATATATATGAATAGATCCGTAAAGCTGCTGCGAACGCCACTCCACACCGTCACAGCATAAACGGACACGGACCAAAGTTCAGTGCTGATTATTTTATTTTGTGCCTTTCTGCCGCCATAACGTTTCGGCTCCTCCGAGCCTTGATCACATGACGATATATATATATATATATATATATATATATATATTCAATGAAAAAACCAAAGGTTTCACACATGTTATAGTTAGCTGGACATTTCACTCGTAAAAAACCAATGAAATTCCCCCGTTATAGTTAGTTCAGCTAACTATAACTCGCGCGCCCGCAATGCACTACTGATGACGTCACATATTACATCACTCATGACATGGTCAGTGACATCACTCATGACATCACTGATGACATCTCAAATGACATCACTGATGACATCATCCAGTGAATGTGTGTTTTTCTGAAAATTAAATATGTTTAATAAATGTATATCTCAAGGTCGATGGAAGAATAAATGAGTATATAAGTGTCTAAATTGATGATTTGTTTTTGAAAAATTGATTGTATTACTGACTGATTAAGTGTATCTTTTTGAATACATGGCTAAGTGAGTAATGTTTAAATGTGTAAATACCTGTATCAGTCTCTCACTTTGTGTATAAGTGTCTGCATGGGTTGGTGAGTAGCTACATGGGTGTTTATATAGGTTATTATTTGGTTTTTTGAGTCTCAGTATGAGTGTCTGAGTGTCTTCATGGTGCGGTGGGGGGTATTACGTAGTGCATAGATGCATGAATGAGTGACTCACTGTTTGTATGTGTTGAAGACAGCATGTGTGCAGGACTGTATGGGTAGATGAGTGTGTGCATGGGTGTGTTAGTGAGTGAATGACTGTCTCAATAGTGTCTTCATAAGTAACTACATATGTTTTAAACTAGTATATGTGACTATTGGTGTTTTTAAGTGAGTATATGTGAGAGTGAGAGATTGGAAGAGTTCCTGTATGAATAAGTATGTGTTTCTATAAGTGATTGTTTAAAAGACTAAGTATGTGTAAGTTTCTGTAAAAGTAAGTGTGGTGGTGTGTGTATAACTGTATATGCAAGTAAATGGATGTTTGATTCTTTATTAGCATGAGTGACTATGTGTGAGTAACTCTATGGATGAGTGGCATTGTGTTACAGGATGTTTAGGTGTATGAGTACATATGATGTGTGAGTACATGTATGAGTGACTGTATAGGACTGTTGGTGGATGAGTGGATGTGTATGTGGATCTTAGAATTACTGAATAGGTTGTTGTAACTGGTATTGGTATGTCCATTTTTTTGAAAATTTCAGTCTCTTTTTTTGAATGTTTGTATCAAAGGTTATATTAGGGTGAGAGGAGGTCTACCACTCTGTCACAAGGATGATGTCATCAGTGATGTCATTTGAGATGTCATGAGTGATGTCATGAGTGATGTCACTGACCATGTCATGAGTGATGTAATATGTGACGTCATCAGTAGTGCATTGCGGGCGCGCGAGTTATAGTTAGCTGAACTAACTATAACGGGGGAATTTCATTGGTTTTTTACGAGTGAAATGTCCAGCTAACTATAACATGTGTGAAACCTTTGGTTTTTTCATTGAATTTCTAAGGTTTTTTAAATGCTAATTCCTAACTATAACGTGTGTGAAACCCATGGTTTTTTCAGTGAATTTGCAAGGTTTTTTAAATGCTAATTCCTAACTATAACGTGAGTGAAACCCATGGTTTTTTCAGTGAATTTGCAAGGTTTTTTAAATGCTAATTTTTTTTTTTTTCTTCTTTTTTTTTTTACATATTTTTATTTTAATTGTCTATCCTTTTTTAAAGACTATGGTTAAATTTTAAAAATTCTACAATATGTTTTTATTTTACCATTTTTTTAAAATAAACAGGTAAAATTTATTAGTATTACATATTTTTTTTTTCCTTTTTTTTTTTTTTACCGTGCGCGTACGGTAAGCGCACGTCTTGCTGTAATTACGTTAGATTTCTACGCTGTTTGCGTTCATTTACGCAATTTGCGTAGACGCACGTCACGCGCGCACAGCGCGTAACGCGTACGCTGCACGCGCACGTTACGCGGAAGTGAAGGGGCGTGCCTGTTTTGCGCATGCGCGCTTGCGCATGTCTTTTTTACGCGCATGCGTACTTTTGCCGTAAGCGCACCGTAAGCGCACCGTAAGCGTACGGTGGGTCATGTGATCATGAAACACAACTTTTGATTGGTTGAAACTACTTTCAGTTCTAGAACTCTCCTACACCACACCCACTCCCCTCATTTCTGCTTGTGATTCCTTAGGAGAAGGAGCTGGGTTGTCTTTGTGATACGATGGCAGAACAGCAGAGCCCTTCTGAGAGTGAGGCTAGCAGCACTACCTTGAGGCAGAGAGCGAGGAAACAAAAGACCTCTTTCATATGGGAGTATTTTTCTTTTCCAGAGGGCCAGCAAAAGGTAAATGCACCCTTAGTGACTTGTAAGCTGTGTGGCCGTGTACTTTCAAGAGGGAATCCCGACAGGAAGTATTCCTTCGGGAATCACACCATGTTGAGACACCTTAAGGATGTACACAGAAGGACACATGCTCGACTTACTGAAGGTAACCCTTCAGTAAATCAACCAAGCACATCCACAGCAGCTCAGCCTGGACCATCATCTGCAGTGCCGAGTCCTTCTTCTGCAGGTCAGGTGAGCCCTTCATCTGTGGGGGGAGCATCTCCTTTTTCTTCTCCTCAGGAAATTAACCCTCGGTTTCTGAGGGTTGAAATACGGTGCGCCACTTGTCATGATCTAATTTGTTATAGGGAGACCAGTATTTCCCTAGTGAACAATAAAATAGATCAGCACACTTGTCGTACCGTCTAATATTCCCATTCTTTCTTTCCTCTGTCCCTGCATGAACACAACGGCTCTTTTAAGAGCCAACCTTACCTTTCATCTATTTTTTATATATGTTTTTAAAACTTTTTTTTGTTTTTTTTTGTACCGTACGCGTAATCTTTTTTTTTTAAAAAAAAAACACTAAAAATCAATTATCACATTACAAGGTCCTTGAGAGACTACAATGAAAAACTGAAAATGTGATTGTGGAGAAGTGGAAAAAAGGGACCATGATATTTTTGACTTACCATACCCACTCAAAAAAATATTTATTCATTTAAAAAAAAATTTAATTGCTTTAAAAATGGTTCTAGTTTTCGAAAATTTTCTATCTCAATCTGAAAAAAAAGAAAAAAGTATTAATATTTAATAAAACATTTTATAATACAGTACACATATTTACATATTTTTCAAAAAAAAAATTTGCCTTTTTTTTGCTGTTTTCAGAATATATTGCATTACACTATAAATTGTGAAAGCAATCGCATTCATCATTTAACAGCGGGCAAAAAAAAAATTAACAATCTCAAAGATTGTTTTAAAAAAGCCCACAATCTCTTTTTGCATAAACATAACTTTATAGAAATGCATAATATTCTTTAAAAATATCATCTAATATCAATACTTATTTCTTTAAAATACCGTCTGATATTTTTGTTTCAGAAGTATAATCACAAAAATATATCTCACATAACTCCACAATACATCTGGTTCCATTTCCTTTAGGCCAAATAGTAATTTTAAAATTCTTTTTTGATTAAATTTCCAATGTTAATCCAATAAAAATCTAAAGTTTAAATTGTACAGATCTCACCGATTCTCTGTAACATTTTGGTTTCCGAAAGATTTATTAATAATTAAATAAGTCCACAATAGAATTGTTTACCTTTCCGCATGGCCAAATAGTAATTTTAAAAATCTTTTTTGAATAAATTTCCAATGGCAATCCAAGAACATTCTAAAATGTAAATTGTGCAGATGTTACCGATTTTTTCAAAATTTTTGGTTTTCCAAAGTTTCATTTAAAATTGAAAAAGTCCACATTACAATTGGTTACCTTTCCATTAGGCCAAATGGTAATTTGTAAAATCATTTTTTTTTTAAATTCCACTGGTAATCCAATAAAATGGTAAAATTGTTTTGTCCAGATGTTGCCAAATCTCTCTAAAATTTAGGTTTCAGGAAGATTAGATAGGAATTTGCTAAATCAAAAGGCAAACGTTGCTTAAAAATCAATTGGGAATCATTACACAGTGTCCAGCCTTTTTCACATTTAAGATAAACTGTGTAATGTCCAGAAGTTACAGTAGGTCCATCATGGAAAATTATTGCAACTGTTACAAAAGTTTTTCCTGAAATTGATAATTGCTGTCCTGTAAACTTCTTTATTAAAGTATCTAATTTTGAACCATCAGCTTTACAGCGTTGCATCATTAAAATTACATACTGTCCGTATTCCTTTAAAATTAACGTTGAAAACATGTCAGATTGACACTCACTGCATTCCATGCTATGATTAGCATCTTTAACTAATTTAGCAAAAGTGACTGTTTTACTTTCTGGCAATGTTAAATAAATAAACCTTTCAGAATCAACATTAGAGCCACATATATTATAACAGTTTTCACAACTATGTTCCCATTTATAAGAGAGACCAAATACATTTTTAATGGGAACCCCTTCTTCTTCCAGTACCTGAAGAAAAAACATCAAGAATTCCTGTGCGTCTTGCTGTACATTTTGAGAAAACTGTGTTCGTCCTGAACATACATCTAAAAGTTTTCTAATTTCAGTAGCACTTTCTATTTGAGTTTTATCATTACTCAGCTTTTGAAAAAGGAGACTCAACTCAGAACAGAATCTTTTTCCCTGATTTACTATTATCTGCTCTTGCACACTTTCCAGATAAAATGCAACATTCAGCACTACATTAGCGTAGCAGTTGACACCAGAGCTATTTTCAAAATGACATCCTACAACCTGTTCTTCATTTTCCTTTTTCTTTTTGCTTGCAATTACATCACTCCTCTTTTTTTTCCTCCTCTCTACATCTTCATTACAGATATTCTCATTTCTCCTTTTACGAGAAACTACACGTTTCTCCAACACAGGATACTGACCTAAATGAGGAGCATAGCTTCTTCTTAATCTATTATACTCCTTTACACAATTTGCATCAGCACTAACTTTTGAGTCATCAAAGTCTATCATGAATAAACCTGATAATGTTTTCACTCGTGACAAAGCAACATATGCCATACCTTCTTTGAACACAGTTGAACCAATGTTCACAAATGCACAATCTACAGTCAATCCTTGAGACTTGTGAATAGTTACAGCATATGCTAGAGAAAACGGAAACTGCTTCCTACGTACATATAAATCTTTCACAAGCATGAAACGAACTGAACAACGACAAATGTCTTTAACTTCTTCTATCTGATCAAATTTTATTTTTAAACATTCAATTCCATCTTTTTTCTGATAATTAATAAAACCCACAACTCTTCCCATAGCTCCATTAACTAAACCTTTTTCAACATCCAAATTTCTCCTTAAAAATACTCTACAGTTCATGCAAACATATAGATTTTTTTCTAATCCAGCTGTTTTGGAAATGTTCTTCTCTAGTGAATCCAATTTATTTTTCAGTGTGCCTGTTAATGTGACAGTAATTCTTCCATCCTCAATTTTGTCCACTGCTTCCAATTTCCTGATATCTTCCTTTTCCAATTTCAAAAGCTCCTCATTGAATATTGAGCATTCACGTAGAGTTGGCATTAGGCAGATGACACTTTTCTTTTCTGCAATGTTCTTGTATATCTTCTCTGCAACTATTTCTTCCTTTGGAAATAAATTATGTAGCAGCCGACTCTGTAATGCTTTTTTGCCAGCTTCAGTGAGTAGTCCAATTCTGATATCTTTCAGAATACTTCCATATTCTTCATCGTTTGCTTGCCTCATATTAGTAGTAAGTTCCTTGTACTCAAAGAAGGACCAAATATTTGCATTACCGATGCTTCCCAATGACTTCTTTGTGTCTTCATGTGTCACAGTATTAAACACTGGTTGTCCTTTAACTGGAGTAAGTTGCAAAAGATCTCCAAAAACTATGACGTGTTTTCCTCCAAATAACACGTCATAGTCTGTCTTCAGAATTTGCTGCATTCTTAAATGCACAAAGGCAAGCATTAAGTTTGATACCATGCTCACCTCATCAATAATGAGAACTTGCATCTTCTTCAATACTCTTGAAACTTCCAAGCATGCTTCTCCAGTTAGCTTGTTGTATTGTATTTTGTTCTCATGCTCCACTGGTAACATTAGCAAACGATGTAAAGTGATTCCTTTTATGTTATATGCTGCTAACCCAGTTGGAGCAGTAACCACACAAGACAAAGTAGAATCCGTTTTTTGCTGTAGGTAGCTTCTGATGACTTTTATAAGGAAACTTTTTCCAGTTCCAGCTTGTCCGCTTACATACATCCTGATTGGATAAAATGATGTGCATGAGCACTCTTTTTTTTCATGTAGAAATCCGTGATCAATTTTGTTTCTGATCTATTCATAAATTTGTTGCTGCTCTTCGTTCAGTTGTCTTTCCAAATTTTGTAAGTCTATAAATTCTTCTTGAGCTTGATTCATAGCTGTTTCCACTTCATTCATGGCTATTGATGCTTCATTTTCAACGATTGGTTGTCCTAGGGGATCTTGACTGAGTGTTCCTGAACTTTGGCTGTCCTGAGAACTGCCTCTAGCTATTTCTGCTGCAATTGTAGTTTCCTGTTCAATTTCTTCATTTAACATTTGCAGATAAGTTGAGAATGTACTGCATTGTATGCTGTCTTTGCAAGCATTAAAAGAATCTTCATAGCTTTGAAATTCTCCCAGTAGTTCATCCTCTGTACGCCATGGTTTAAACAGCTGTAAAAGAGCCAAGTAGTAAAATTCCTTTTTGTCAGTAGTGTCGCAACTCAGCTTCCTGTGATTTATCAAACTTCCTTTTGTTTGCTTCACCAAACATCCTTCCTCACCAATAACTTCATATTTTCCATTGTTGATGTCTTCTGTGGCTTTCCGTGAATAAATGTAGTTCTGCAGCACTTCATAGAGACACATGTTCTCCAGATGATGACTTCTCTTGGGATAATATGTGTCCAACATGTTTGATTTCAAAATATCTGTACTTTCTGGGTCATTCTCGGCCAAATATTCAATTTCTCCAACAGATTTCAGTACCCGATTTCTCATTGCTGCAAGGCCTAAACTTGCCCAAATTATTCTTCTTGATTTCGAGTAGAGACTTGCAGAAGATAACCTATCTGAACATTCGTAGGATCCAATTTCTCGATGCGATAACATCTTCAAACTGAAACTGTACAGCTTCTTACTGACAGTCTTCTCGTGAGAAATCTCTTCCCACATTTCCTTCAATTCTGTTTTTTCTGATTTCGTAATGTAAGACGTTACATATCGAGCAACAGCAATGGAATTGTCAGCTACATACTGTATATCCATGTTAGCATTCCACATGGATATAATGACTGTTTTGTAGTCATTTATATTTTTTGATTCTTCTTTTCTTTTAAGGTTGTAGGTATTCTTAGGTGATTTTCTTGTGATAGTATGTCTCACAGATGACATAAAACTGTTTACTCTTCCATTTGAAAGAACAGGTCTAGGAAATCCAAATCGACATTTAGTGTAGTATTTATCTTTGCTCTTGTATTTCCGTCGACAGTATTTTCCACACCGATGACTTTGGAAACGTAAAACTTGCTCCTTTAACTTTTTATCTTCTGTGCTTTTTGGTATAGCACATGTTGCATATTCTTCAATGTAAGATAACACTGCTTCATCAGCATCTGTTCCAAACTTTGGGGCATCCTTGATCCACAACAGCATATGAATATGAGGAGCACCTCTTGCCTGGTACTCTTTTCTCCAAAAGAAATCCACTACTTCTCCTAGAGGTGGATTTTTTTTATTGCAGATGAACGACATCATAGCCTCAAATCTATGATTGAAATATCTGCAAACATTAACCGGATCCAATGAGCACAGTTCTCCTGCTGTCTTGTATTCGATGTTTTTAATGTTTGAATTTGCCTCTCGTAGAAAATCCAGTAAATCATCCCAAGCGTACTCAGCACAGCTTAGGGTAACGAACCATGTTGGTGTTCCTAAATTCCGTAACATGCATTTTAATTCACCATGACGTCGGTACCAATATTCATTTGTCCCACGCTGACAAGCCATCAGATTGATCAGTTGTGTTTCCAAATGATCATCTCGGTGCTGCACTTTCTCCATAAAATCCTTAGCAGACACATTTTGTAAATGTGCTCCACTTTTTAAAATGTGATTTACTGCATAAGACAGTGCAGACAAGTCGCTTTCAAATAAAAGATGGAACAAATAAGGAATACTTTGTCGAAATCTGGGATCTTCAGCATATAGTCTTGTAGTCCGATACTCAGAAGCTGGAATCTGTTCCGGACGTTCATCGTATCGTCCTCCTTTTCCTGTAGGAAACAGCTGGGGAAAACATCGAGCTTCCAAGCTCTCCTCCCATACACTCACAGGAGTTCCTTTTGCTTTCTTCATCTGAAACAGATCAATATTGTCTCCCATAACTTCTTTTGAATGAAGAGGATGTATGCTAAAATGTTCATAAATTTCTTCGTCCTTTGACTTGTCCACTTTTTCAATTTGTCCAGTTGGTGTTTCTGTGTCTTCTTGTAAATCTTCTTCTTCTTCTTCTTCTATATAAATTGATTCATACCATTTGTTATTCCTTTTCAAATACAAATTTGCTCTTTGTACTTTCCGTACATCTACCAGCTCCTGCCAAATCTTCTTATTCTTTGTAGGTACACCATTAATCAGAATAATTAATGGTTCAGTTTCCAAAGTATCCGCATCAATAGTTTCCATATTTTTTTTCAAATCCAAGGGCAAATACACCACTCTACCTTTTAAACCTCTCAGTAAATCTGAAGGCGGTAATTTACCAGTTTTGGGCTCCATACGTACTATGGTCTGGAACAGATGAACACATTGAATGAGTATAGACTCATATGTATTTAATTCAGAAAGTTCAGCAGGAATTGCATCCAATTCTAAATTATTATGTACAGCTCTGGTCGGCATTCTATTTTCTTCTAACTTATTATAACAGTATTTACAAATACGCTGAACTTCACCCAATTCAAAACAATTTTCAAGAAATATATATGTGGCAAAATCCTTCCACTTATAATTATCTTCATTTTCACTTTTTCTATAGCGATCAACATACCTGGTTTGTTTTCTATAATGAGTTCTGCGGCAACAAATACAAGTAATATTTGGTCTTTCATTAGAGATTATTGCAAATTTTGTTATGTGATCATTAAATGTCTTACTTACAGAGGGTTCTACATTCTCTTCCACTTCTTCCTCATTTACTGTGTCCTTTTCTGCACTGTTTTGTTCAGGACCAAAGTAACAAAACTGAATTTCATCAACAACCTTCTCTACATCTGATACCGATCCACGGAACAGAGCCCTATTCAATTCATCTAACTTTATTGCTGGACTTTTAGCAAAATACAACCGTCTCACAAACTTTCTCATTTCAGTATGATGAACAGCCAGCATCCTAAAATGATGGAAAACACTATTACACACTTTTCTAGATAGACAAGCCAGAGAATGACCCTGCAAACCAGTATTCTCTCTCACTCTGCATGGATCCAGACTTTGAAGCACCTTAATCTTCTGTTTTACACTTTTTTTTACTATATTCTCTTAGAAACTCACGAAATTTATCAATAGATTCCTGACGCACAGTGCAAATACTACTACAATTCCAAGTGTACACTGGGGCTTTAGGACGTCACCCCATAGCCTCATCCGCCATCACTTGTACCTCATCTCTTGGAACCATTATCTCCTTCTCCATTATGCAACCATTTTTCACTTCGTAAGCACGACCTCTGGTGTCAACTGCATGCAGCAAACTATTACTTTGAAAATAGCTCTCTTCGTTAAAAAAAGGTTCACTACTTGAACTATGCATCCATTTTCCTAAAAACACTTTACAAAAGTTTGTTCTGTTCACTACTCTTTTCCTTTTGCTTTGTAATTTCAGTACATTAACCATTTTATCTAATGTACGCATCCTATTCAAAATTAAAATGAATAGTTTCCTTTTGAATTCTAATGCCTTTGCTGCAATGGCTTCAATTTCTTTTTTCTCTTATAAAACTTAGCCTTTTGCTTATATTTCTTCACATCCTTTATCAAATTGGACATAACTCTTCTCTGAAACATTTTTCTACGTATCTCTTTAAACGCTGTTTTTCTGTTTAAGTTTATCTTTTTAGTTGCAGAAGGTATATTTGCATTAACTAAATGCTCAATTTTTTCCTCTCCTTTTCTATTGAAATTTTTTTTTCCAGTACAGACATTTTGTACATTTTTCCTTTTTTTGAATATGTTCTTTAAAAAATCTTTTGTTTGCTTACCAGAAGATTTTTTCTTTTTCCCAACATGAGCATCTCCAACTAACTTTGGTCCTCCAGTTGTCTTCAAATATAGGTTTTTTTTGTGGTCTTTCTTTACTCTGGATTTTGTAGGCATCTTAAATTTTGTTCACTGCTCTTCAGCAATACCTGAAAAAAACTAAAAAAAAAATCCTTTATTTTATTTAAATATATTACTACATTTTTTATGTTCTTTAGAAATCTTAAAATACTATAAACCCCTTTCCTATAAATGAAAATCACAATAACACCTTCACAAATTAAATTTCTAAAAATAATTCCTGTGTGCACACAAAGTCATGCTTTGAAATTAGGCAGAAAACAAAATTTCTTTGCCAATTGCAAAGCATACTTTCTACTACTTTTTAGGCAAGTGAAAAGTACTTTTACAGACTGACACATTTTGAATCCACTTTTTAGATTCTTAAAAAAGCACATGTCCAAACTGCTTTTTCAGACCAGCACCATGTGTAACCTGGGTGACTGCCTACACTCCAGCAAGGGCAACCAGCCTTAGTATTTGCATTACTGACTGAAACCTCAAACCCCACTCGCTTGTGAATACTGTGCATGATTCCACAGGGTAAGCAGCTGGGTGTGTGCTAAGAGTCTGCTACAGCACCAAAAAATGGCTCCCCCTTTCCATCTAATGCAACTGTGAAATCACCAGAGCAATACGCAATAAATCTCTGCCTGTAATTCCTATATGCACACAGAGTCATGTTTTCACATTAGTCACAAAACGAAATGTCTTTGCCATTTTGAAAGCACACTTACTACTCTTTTTTTTGGCAAGTGATAAACACTTTTACAGTCTGTCACATTTTGAATCCACTTTTCAGATTCTTAAAAAAGCACATGTCCAAACTGCTTTTTCAGACCAGCACCATGTGTAACCTGGGTGACTGCCTACACTCCAGCAAGGGCAACCAGCCTTAGTGATGCTGTATGTATTTGCATTACTGACTGAAACCTCAAACCCCACTCGCTTGTGAATACTGTGCATGATTCCACAGGGTAAGCAGCTGGGTGTGTGCTAAGAGTCTGCTTCTGCACCAAAAAATGGCTCCCCCTTTCCATCTAATGCAACTGTGAAATCACCAGAGCAATACGCAATAAATCTCTGCCTGTAATTCCTATATGCACACAGAGTCATGTTTTCACATTAGTCACAAAACGAAATTTCTTTGCCATTTTGAATGCACACTTACTACTCTTTTTTTTGGCAAGTGATAAACACTTTTACAGACTGACACATTATGAATCCACTTTTCAGATTCTTAAAAAAACACATGTCCAAACTGCTTTTTCAGACCAGCACCATGTGTAACCTGGGTGACTGCCTACACTCCAGCAAGGGCAACCAGCCTTAGTGATGCTGAATGTATTTGCATTACTAACTGAAACCTCAAACCCCACTCGCTTGTGAATACTGTGCATGATTCCACAGGGTAAGCAGCTGGGTGTGTGCTAAGAGTCTGCTTCTGCACCAAAAAATGGCTCCCCCTTTCCATGTAATGCAACTGTGAAATCACCAGAGCAATACGCAATAAATCTCTGCCTGTAATTCCTATATGCACACAGAGTCATGTTTTCACATTAGTCACAAAACGAAATTTCTTTGCCAATTTGAAAGCACACTTACTACTCTTTTTTTTGGCAAGTGATAAACACTTTTACAGACTGACACATTATGAATCCACTTTTCAGATTCTTAAAAAAGCACATGTCCAAACTGCTTTTTCAGACCAGCACCATGTGTAACCTGGGTGACAGCCTACACTCAAGCAAGGGCAACCAGCCTTAGTGATGCTGAATGTATTTGCATTACTGACTGAAACCTCAAACCCCACTCGCTTGTGAATACTGTGCATGATTCCACAGGGTAAGCAGCTGGGTGTGTGCTAAGAGTCTGCTTCTGCACCAAAAAATGGCTCCCCCTTTCCATCTAATGCAACTGTGAAATCACCAGAGCAATACGCAATAAATCTCTGCCTGTAATTCCTATATGCACACAGAGTCATGTTTTCACATTAGTCACAAAACGAAATGTCTTTGCCATTTTTAAAGCACACTTACTACTCTTTTTTTTGGCAAGTGATAAACACTTTTACAGTCTGTCACATTTTGAATCCACTTTTCAGATTCTTAAAAAAGCACATGTCCAAACTGCTTTTTCAGACCAGCATCATGTGTAACCTGGGTGACTGCCTACACTCCAGCAAGGGCAACCAGCCTTAGTGATGCTGAATGTATTTGCATTACTGACTGAAACCTCAAACCCCACTCGCTTGTGAATACTGTGCATGATTCCACAGGGTAAGCAGCTGGGTGTGTGCTAAGAGTCTGCTTCTGCACCAAAAAATGGCTCCCCCTTTCCATCTAATGCAACTGTGAAATCACCAGAGCAATACGCAATAAATCTCTGCCTGTAATTCCTATATGCACACAGAGTCATGTTTTCACATTAGTCACAAAACGAAATTTCTTTGCCATTTTGAAAGCACACTTACTACTGTTTTTTTTGGCAAGTGATAAACACTTTTACAGTCTGTCACATTTTGAATCCACTTTTCAGATTCTTAAAAAAGCACATGTCCAAACTGCTTTTTCAGACCAGCACCATGTGTAACCTGGGTGACTGCCTACACTCCAGCAAGGGCAACCAGCCTTAGTGATGCTGAATGTATTTGCATTACTGACTGAAACCTCAAACCCCACTCGCTTGTGAATACTGTGCATGATTCCACAGGGTAAGCAGCTGGGTGTGTGCTAAGAGTCTGCTTCTGCACCAAAAAATGGCTCCCCCTTTCCATCTAATGCAACTGTGAAATCACCAGAGCAATACGCAATAAATCTCTGCCTATAATTCCTATATGCACACAGAGTCATGTTTTCACATTAGTCACAAAACGAAATTTCTTTGCCATTTTGAATGCACACTTACTACTCTTTTTTTTGGCAAGTGATAAACACTTTAACAGTCTGTCACATTTTGAATCCACTTTTCAGATTCTTAAAAAAGCACATGTCCAAACTGCTTTTTCAGACCAGCACCATGTGTAACCTGGGTAACTGCCTACACTCAAGCAAGGGCAACCAGCCTTAGTAATGCTGAATGTATTTGCATTACTGACTGAAACCTCAAACCCCACTCGCTTGTGAATACTGTGCATGATTCCACAGGGTAAGCAGCTGGGTATGTGCTAAGAGTCTGCTTCTGCACCAAAAAATGGCTCCCCCTTTCCATCTAATGCAACTGTGAAATCACCAGAGCAATACGCAATAAATCTCTGCCTGTAATTCCTATATGCACACAGAGTCATGTTTTCACATTAGTCACAAAACGAAATTTCTTTGCCATTTTGAAAGCACACTTACTACTCTTTTTTTTGGCAAGTGATAAACACTTTTACAGTCTGTCACATTTTGAATCCACTTTTCAGATTCTTAAAAAAGCACATGTCCAAACTGCTTTTTCAGACCAGCACCATGTGTAACCTGGGTGACTGCCTACACTCCAGCAAGGGCAACCAGCCTTACTGATGCTGTATGTATTTGCATTACTGAGTCCAACCTCAAACCCTTAAAGTATTCTTTATTTTTACCAGTACACCTAAATTTATGGTGAAAACATAGTCCATATTATTTTACATGTTCCTCACATTTAAATTTCTCCCAAAACAGAAAATAATAAACACAACTTCAACAAAAGGAATTCCATTTCTATTATTCATTTCTTAATTTACCATATACATCCCCTCTCAAACTCTAAACTCACCTTTAAAATTAGTTAGCTGTGAAAGAAATGTGGCACTCAAACAGCAGATTATCAGAGCCAGGATCTCTGTTCTTTACACCTCTCTCCTCTCAGCAGAACCAGATAATGGCAAAGTTTCCCTCTCTTTTTCCACACATATACATGTAAGTTTCAAATCTCAGTGCTTCCCCCTTTTTTTCAAATGTAATCACACATTTCTATTGGTTGAAAACCAACCCTTTTCCAAAAGTACCCTTCCCCCAACTTGACTTCTGCCTAGTACCCTTCCCCCAACTTGACTTCTGCCTGCTACCATAGCAACAGCTCATGGAACACTGCTGTGTGGAGTTAGGTCAGAAGTTCACCAAACAATGTTTCAATTCCACAGAGCAAGAGTGCTTGACTTTTCAAACCTAACAGCAAATCCATAGTACTGTTCTTTGGTAACACATTTTTCTGTACCAATACAAAACATGCTTCTATTAATTTACACATACAGCCTAGTTTTTATTCTAGAATGGTATGAAACAGCCAATCAGTTCTTTTTTTTATGAAAAAAATATGTATGCCTCCATTTCCAAACTGTCTTTCATTTCTTTTTACCATTCTACTGAATTACACCTCCTGAGTGCATCCAGTTCTCCTTTGAAGATGTTCACAGTGTGGATTGTAGGGCACAGCTATGTCTTCTGGAGTGAAAAGTATGCAGAGAAAACAGGTATGGTGAGAGACCTTGCTTTACCAAATGTAGACATTAAATGGATTGGTCAGAGAAGGTTAAAGTGGCACCAATTGATGCCATTGGTGAAATCCTTCATGCAAATCCAACACCCTGACCTCATAATAGTGCACTGTGGTGGCAATGACCTAGGCACTTTGACTGGGGTAGGTCTGGAAATGCTTATGAAGGAGACCTTTGCACAACTGTTTTCACTTTTCCCAAAAACTGCCTTTGTGTTTTCTAACATATGCCAAAGGCAAAAATGGAACTGGTCCAATCATTTCTGTCCGCAGATTGAAAAAGCAAGAAAGCACGTCAACAAATCTGTTTCTGCTTTCCTCCGTGACTATGGTATGGGTTCCATTTACCACAACAACTTGCGTTACGACATGCAAGACATTTATAGAGGAGATGGTGTGCACTTCAATGATGAAGGGAACAGAGTCTTCCTCTTGAACCTTAGACTCTGCATCGGTACTTACTTGTAGGTACCACTAAAAAATCACTTCATAAACACAACGGCTCTTTTTAGAGCCCCCTAATATCTAAACACTTAAATCTGCATTTAATTTCATTTTTAATTTTTTTTTTTACCGTACGCGTACGGTAAGCTTACCGTACGCGTACCCCGCGATTTTTTTTAAAATCAATAAATGTTTTCTTTGTACTTTTCTGTCCTTCTTTGACCCCCTTACAAATGTTAGGGGGTCTGTAACTCTCCTCCTTGCCCCCTTTTCAAGATATCACTCTTTTTTTTCTGAGTGAAACACACGAAATGGCGGCCGCCGCTTCCTGGTTTCGACCGATTCGAATGTTTACTAAGATCTAAGAGCCAATCAGAATCGCGCTCGCGCACGCCACCGTACGCGTACGGTAAGCGTACCGTAAGCGCACCGTAAGCTGGCTCAGATATATATATTGATTTAAAGGCTATTTTCTCAGAATCTACTGAACAGATTTACACCAAACCTACAAAAGGCACTTCCTTGACCTGAGGACTACCTCTCTGCCAAATTTCTAGTAATTCTGTTCAGCCGTTCGGGCTGTAGCTGTGTCTAAAGGTCCTATGGAAAAATGCATGGGAAAAACGCGTTTTGGGACCCCCCTTTTATCTCAGCCCCCGCTTGACGAATCCCCCCGAGACTTTCAGGGTAGGAGCGGAGCGTAGCGCCCCACCTATTTTGAAATATCCGCGAGGATTCGTCGACCGGCGCCAAAGTTATTCCAAATAGAATGTTGCAGATTTCCTATGGAAACAGGGTCCTAACTATAACTACCTACTGGCGACCGCCAGTAGGTAATATATATATATATATATAATGCTATATATATATATGACGCAGCCGCGCAGGTAAAGAATGCCGGCACTTCAAGGGTAATGTCAACAACACGTTTAATCGAAGCTAACGTGTTTCGACCAACAAGGTCTTTTTCAAAGCACAATATACTTATAAATGTGTGTGTGTATGTTTATGTAAATATATGTATATTTCATACCCTTCTTCCTCTGTACAGAAGGCTTTGGCAGACCAATGGGGTAATGCTCTGTGTGTTTATTACATTTACACGCATTTCAGCTACTCTCGCAGCCTTGTTTGCATACTTTATATCTATATATATCTGTAGAACAACATAATCATTAAAAATATTTATTTTACATTATATTAATTTTACTTTTTTAATATTTTTATTTTACCACTAAAATCTATTTACCAATATTAGGAAAGTGTTGGAAATATTAGATATAACTTTCCCCACTCCAGTTTATGCAACAGTAAGGGAAAATGGCGAACTTCGGAGACATTACATTTGCTGTTCCCACTCCAATCTAAATAACAGTAGGGAAAATGTTGGATTTTCAAGCGTTTACATTTACTAGTGTTTACAAACAATCACTATTCCCACTTCAGTTTAGGCAACAATTGGGAAAGGGTTAAACTTCAACTGAGTTAGATTTACTTTTCCGACTCCAGTCTACAGAACAGTAGGGAAAGTGTGGGACATTGGACGGGTTAGACTTATTATCACTAATGTGGATGTGGCGCAGTGGGCAGAGCTGCTGACTCTGGAGTTGAGGACCCAGGTTCAGGTGTTGACACAACATTCTGTGATTCTGGGTATATCACTTAATCTCCCTTTGCTCAAGGACAGCCCTAAATTACCTCACGGGTGATAAACTGCGCTATAAAAATCTATAAACTCTACATAAACTCTACAACAGTAGGAAAAGAGCCTATGAGTCCATCTACTATAGAGGACTAATGATAGGACGTCCACTTTTTGGTGATTAGTATGACAACATTTTGCCTCTGAAGTGAAGAGAAGCTTCCTTTTTCTTTGATATATTTACACTGCTGTAAGAACAGTTATGTATCGCCCAAGCTGTAAAGCCAACATGTAATAGCTATCTACTCTACACAGAGATGCTCAGGTCTACCTAATGGAGAACATCATCTTCTAGCTAGAGTACACCACCCATCACCAGGACGCATCCCATCTTCAAGCAGTGGGGTATGACCGGCCCTTCTATCAGTACTATCTGCTTGGCGCCATATGATAGCTGGGCGCTGTCCTACTTCTTTCCTTCTTTGCAGCCTGGAAACTACTTAAAGCAATCGTGAACATAATCTACTCAGTCAAGAGGAAAACATAAAAGGACTAGAAGCTAAATATAAAAAATTGCAATTATTTCATAGTTTTGCGTGAATTAGTGTGGAATTAATAGAATACCCTTTGACCTATGTCCTCCCATAACCCTTGTTCCTCATCATCCACTTCCTATATTTTACATCCTCAGCGCTTAATTTGGAATCAAATGAGTGCCGGAACCCAAAGCTCTGCTTGGAAACCTGCAGCCGATGCAGTCAAATATCAGCACACCCAATACCAGGGCTGCTTAGTTTTGAATTCACCCCAGGCCTCTTTACTCCACTACCACACACTCCTTCCTCTAGCTCACTTTTGCTAGTTCCTGCTTTCTTTCTTTATGAGGGGTTTTCCGTCGTTCTTTTCCTCAGACTTTCAGCTTTGTTTGTTTTTTCTGTCTTATGCTCTCTGTTGCTGAAAATAAAGTGCCAGTCTGCAAAAATAAGTGGCGGTGCCCTCCACCAGCCACTACCAGCTAAAATTAAGCACTGTAATCTTCCTGTACTTCACCTGACTGTATCCCACTCTTGTGTTCTGTTTTTGCAGCCTACCCCATGGTACTTGGAAGTGCACCCATACTTTCCTAAAAAAGCAGTTCAACCAAATTTACTTGTCCCATTTTACAACTCTTTTACTCTCTGACCCTTTGCTTTTTGCCGTGATTCATTTTGTTTGTTTTTTGCTTATTAGTTTTTATCAACATTTTACTTTTTCATATTTGCTGATTTATTTGTTTTCAATAAAATTGCCTTTCAGCTAATTTGGTTAAATTGTTTTAGTATGTACACCAATCAAACTAATCATTGGTTACTATTAAAGAGCTTAGTCAAAATGTCTTCCACTTTAGCTTTTAGATAATTTCCAAATACTTTGATCATGTTCTCAATGCTCCCTCAAAGTTTAAATGGCTGGTAGGTCTCTAGGACATAGTGACATTTCCTTCTGCAGCTTCAGTCGTGATAGCCAGAAAAATAAAACTCACAGCCGCCATACCATATGAATCGATAGCTTCAGCCGTGCTAGCCAGAAAAATAAAACCCACAGCCGCCAAACCATATGAATAGATAGATTCAGCCATGATAGCCAGGAAAATAAAACTCACAGCTGCCAACCCATATGAATAGATAGATTCAGCCATGATAGCCAGGAAAATAAAACTCACAGCTGCCAACCCATATGAATAGATAGATTCAGCCATGATAGCCAGGAAAATAAAACTCACAGCTGCCAACCCATATGAATAGATAGATTCAGCCATGATAGCCAGAAAAATAAAACCCACAGCCGCCAAACCATATGAATAGATAGATTCAGCCATGATAGCCAGGAAAATAAAACTCACAGCTGCCAACCCATATGAATAGATAGATTCAGCCATGATAGCCAGGAAAATAAAACTCACAGCTGCCAACCCATATGAATAGATAGATTCAGCCATGATAGCCAGGAAAATAAAACTCACAGCTGCCAACCCATATGAATAGATAGATTCAGCCATGATAGCCAGGAAAATAAAACTCACAGTCGCCATTACATATGAATAGATAGCTTCAGCCATGATAGCCAGGAAAATAAAACTCACAGCTGCCAAACCATATGAATAGATAGATTCAGCCATGATAGCCAGGAAAATAAAACTCACAGTCGCCATTACATATGAATAGATAGCTTCAGCCATGATAGCCAGGAAAATAAAACTCACAGCTGCCAAACCATATGAATAGATAGATTCAGCCATGATAGCCAGGAAAATAAAACTCACAGTCGCCATTACATATGAATAGATAGCTTCAGCCATGATAGCCAGGAAAATAAAACTCACAGCTGCCAAACCATATGAATAGATAGCTTTGGTCATGATAGCCAGGAAAATAAAACTCACAGCTGCCAACCCATATGAATAGATAGCTTCAACCATAATAGAAAAATAAAACTCACAGCCCCCATACCATATGAATGGATTTATACACTAACACCAGTGCATTTATGGATTTCTTTTGGGGGTTTTCCCCAGAAATATACATAATCCATGGTACTGGTAATATTTTTGGCACGATAGAAGTACAAATCGATCACCACCTAATACAGATTGCGAGAATCTTAATAAGAGGACTGTGTAAACATCAATAAAAAGAAAGTCATTTCAAATTAGCCAACAGGTCGCATAGCCACTAGGCAAAGAACGATCAGATTATGAATTGCGTGGGCTCACTCAGGCTCAAAATGGTTGCCACGAATGTGAACACAGATGTAGAACATCCAGGTTCAATCTTAAATTGTGTGCGGTTCTAGCAAAGGTGACTGTGACAGTCACATCCACAACAGGAAAGTGGGATAACTGTGTACCTCCTGGAGACCTATTAATACAATACGTAGCGAACTCTTACAAAATCACTGTATAACATGGCCCACTGATGCTACTGAGCAGTTACTGAAATTGTTATTGCATTTATATAGCGCTTAGTTTTAGCGCGGGAACTCCAATTGCCTCTTGGTGTGTTAGTGCCACCAGAATCCCACAATGGCTTTGCGGGACCATTAAACAAATTACTCATTATGTGTTTTTATGTTACAAGTTGTGTTTTTAGTGCAGTTAACATGAAAATAAGTTTCTAGCAAACAGCTATATTGAAAATGGCAATTTAAAAATAGTACGATCCCTTTTAGTTGTCTGTACTCTGTAGTAAAAATAATAATACATTCTGCTAAGGTATTCAGATTGCGAGGCTTTTCCCTGCAGAAATGAAGGCTTTTGAAGCTGCGCTCTTCTGTGTTCCACTGACGAATAAACTCGTATTGCGACAAAAATTGCAGGTTGTGTTTTGAGTTTGTGGGCCTTGATGACTAAACATTTTTTTTATGCTTTCGGTATCCAAATGCCATAGAAAACATAGAGACTAGTTATGCATTGAAAAGGAAAAGAGTGTAGGTCTTCCATTGGATGACAGCAGCATGGTTATGAAAAGTGCGGCAGGTGCAGTGGCACCAGAGCCACAGGTGTGAGTGTGTCTCAGGACCCCAAATATGGTCGTTTCTCTACCAAACCGTGGACTACAGGGGATTTTACTTGCTTGCATTAGGGACCCTGGCACCCTTGTTACCTCACTGCAGGGTGAAGCCTGCAATTCACTCAAAGAATGTAATTTCTGCAAATTATGAAAAAGTATGTGTAAGGTAATTCATCACCAGTGGCCTTTGCAGTAAAGGGCAGGCCCAAGATTACCATTCTTGAGCTATAATGAATCTGCACTATAAATATTTAGTTAAGCGCCTGCAACACGTTAACACAATATCTCTCCAATTTCAGGCAATTCCACACACAATAGATCAAAGTCACCGTGGTCCCAAATCTCCTTTGCTGATTTTGGTGAATTCCATGGATGAAATATCAATACATTAGGATTATGTGTGAGAAGCTCTTTCCCATCAAATTACGGACAAATGTGCGGTCTTTCCAATGCGATATCTCCCACTCTTTGTTAAAAAAAACTCTATGCTGAGAACCTTTTTCACCTTTTTTGACCCAGGAATTTATCTAGAGGTGAGATAGCAAGAATTAACTTGTAAATTGGCAATATGATGTTTCTGTCATGATTTCTTCCTTCCTCTGGTGCTCAAAGGCTGTAAGCTCTTGGGTTGTTACAGTGACCCGGTGCCTTTCCTACAGATACAAATAGCGCTTGGACTTCAAACTTTAAACACCTTGATCCTCGCTCCTAGAAACAGTGATCCCATCATGAGGCACTTGGAGTCTCTCCACTTTTATTTCAGGTGTCAGTGATTCATAACTAGAGAGCAATCATTCACCAAGTGGGATCCATGGTTCTAATCCGCCCCTCCCCCAACTCAGCGCCTTGAGACCCTCATGGGTGAGTAGTCACGCTTTACAAGAAACCTGATTGATTGAGTCGGGCCATACACTTCCAATTCTTCTCTGCAGTCAGTAAAAGCAGAAAGACATTACCTAAGCCCAGCCCGCCTTCATGCAATGATTGGGTCGCCGGATGGGTGTTGGAGACATTGCAGGAAAAAGAAACTATGGCACATATCGGGTAGTCTTGTCGGCTAGTCAGTCATTCTGAAGAGATGTTTTATTAAATTAATAACAGCTATTGGTTTGCCTCTGAATCCTCTAACTCTCTTATTGGAAATCCGGGAGAGGATTTGGATCATCCTATAACCACTCTTAGAGGCAATCTTGTCACTCACTTACTTTTAGTTGCACATTTTATGCAACAGAGAAAATGGCTGTGATTGTGAAAGATACAATGAATACATTTAAAAAAATCAGGGGAACATTTCGTACTTTTATTAAAAACACTGGCCGTCCCCGGGGGGAGCCCGGGATATATATCTATATTATTACACAGTTCAAGGATCTGCTGAACTAGATCCCCATCCTCGAACAATAATAGCGAAAATTAGCAATGATCGGACTCATAAACCCCATCTATCTATAATTATTAAGCTACTCAGAATTGGGTAGTTGATTCCTGTTGCTATAATGGTGTCAGTAACTTTTTTAAATACATAGAGTCTTCATTTCGATATGAACAATACCAACATTATGTGCCTTATATGTTTTGATATGTTACAACATTGCTGCTGTTGAGTGTCTAATGGTTAATGGAAATGGTTTGAAAAGTATCATTGATTTAAGGAGGCTTGCAAGCACTTCCATGAGTATACAATCATGCTATTTCTTACTGAGAAATCACATTAGGAAGGAAGTTATAGTGATGTCAGGTCTTAAACATTTATATAGCTTCTTTGACTGATTATGTTGATTTAATTCACAGTATATTCCCTGATGTAGCTTCAGACTGTTGGCTTCAAATTTTCCATGGTCAGGTGCAATATTATAAAATGTGTGCTGCTTTTGCTCTTTTACCCAAACTTTATTTAAAGTTCTATAAAAAACAGCAAGACATTTTTGCAAGTTCTTTGTGCGTTTTCTATGTTGTGGAGAATATTTTTGATATTGCAGCCAGCTCGGCACAGAAGTGTGGTGTGGGACATATCTGGGTGTACCAGGTGTGTCATCAGCCCTCGTAAACGAGCTGCAAGGATACCTGGGTGGTGTGTCGGTTTATCAGGGAAATGGATCTGTAGGAGCCCCAATGGGAGACATCCATGCCCAGTACTGCCACTACCGCACCTGGGTCAGGTGCGGCCAGCACAGGTAAGAGCGGTGGGGCGGGGTGGGGTGGGGGCTCGAAGTCGAAAGACGACGGGATAGGTAAAATTAAATAAATAAAAAAATTGCTTACCTTGCTCTTGCTGCATGACCCTGCCCCACCACTCTTACCTGTGGCGGCCGCATCTGACCTAGGGTCCTTGCCAGGGCCTTGCCCAACTGTAGTCAGTGAATGGCTCCAACCACTTCGTCTGCTGCTGTAATCGGATCGCCCAGCTCACGAGCTTGTGTTGCACACACCTTTAAACTATATTGCGCCCTCAAATACTTCTCAATCTGGGTGACTTCCACATGCTTTTATTACATAAGTCCAGATTTAGAGCATGGTGGCAGACCCACTGTCTGTCAGGGTGGCAGAGGTCATTCACTTGCTGTCCCTTTCATACCTCTGTCTTTCCATCACTTTTCTCAGTTCTCAAAATTCTACTCTGCTCTATATCTCATCCTCTTTTCATAATCTTTTGTTCTGTCATATAAGAATCTTTTTCATTTTAATTTCATCCCTCTTTTCTTTTTTCTCTGGTCTCCCCCTTCTTTCAACTCATCTCTCCTTTTTCTTCTATCATGTCTTCATCTCTCATTTTCTTCCCCTTGACTGCGTTTGTGTCTACCCTGATTTCGTTTTTGTATTCTACTCTACTTTATTTTGATGTGATCACTCCTTCTTTATTTTTCTCTTTAAACCGTTGATCATATTTCTTTTTCGTTTTACTTTATTATTTTCATTCTTGCTCTTTCTTTTTAGTCCCCTTTGCTTATTCTTTAATGCGTTATTTTCCTGTTCATTGTTACTTCTTTCAATCCCCATCTTTCTATTTACCTTTTAGCCAAATCCATTCTTTTTTCCTATTTCCACCTTTCCTGCAACCTCCCTGTTTTCATTTTCTTTCTTACTTCCTTTCTTCAACATTCCCTCTCTTTATTCCAAATTTAACTCAGATTACTAGTCAGGCAGGGCTGAATAACCTTTTTCTGAGTGGTCTAGTGTTCCAGCACACGTGTTTTTCTGGACTTTATTTTACCAGGCTATAGTTCAAGAGCAGCCTAGCTTCTTTTCCCATTTTTTCTGGCAGTGGGGGCCATACAGTGCTCCCCCAACGTGAACTTTTCTTCTCCTTCCCTCTCCTTCTCCCCACAACCCTCCCAATCTCCCAATCTCCCACCAAACCCACACAGAGGCTGCAAAGTACATTTGTTACCTGCTCTGAGAATTGGAAATGGGGTGTTTTTGCACCCAGTAAATTCAGTCTCGTAATTGCATGGTACTCGCACGGGGTTATAGCACAGTACTGGAATTTTCACGTGCAGATTTACCATCCTGCCAGCACCATGTATTGTAATTGCATTTATATAGCGCTTACTACCCCTGACGGGGTGTCAAAGCACTTTTTCGGCGAGTAGAACGGTGCTCCGGAACCCATAAAGGATTAGTGTTGAATTAGTATAGTGAAATATGAAAGTGATTTAAGTGGTGGATAGGTTAGTCAATTATTTGGATTCAGAAGGATAGTGGGAGTATAGAAGGGGGAAAAAAGGTTTGTATTTATATAGCGCTTGTTACCCCTGATGGAGTGTTGAAGCGCTTTTTTTTGGGCGAGTAGCACGCTACTCCGGAAACCCATAAAGGATTAGTGGTGAATTAGTATAGTGAAATATGTGAACTCGTAAACAGCACTTTTTCAGACTTTATTTTTTTTGCTTCATTTATTTTCTTGACTCCTCATTCATTTCTCCTTCATTTTGTTTCACCGAAAGGCATGAGCTAAGTGGGTTCTGGCCCAGGACCATGCCCTCAAGGGGCCCTCTTCATTAACCAGTCTAAGCAGTCTTTACTTCTTGCTTCCTTTATCATATTTTTTTAGGGTCGAGCCTGCAAAAGCAGGCGCTTGCTTGCAAGACCCTGTTGTATTTCATAAAGGGCTTGCAGCCCACCCATAGCTTACCATTTGTTGGTTGCAATTTCAGTCTTTTTTTCAGCTTTCTAATTGGTCAGTGCCGGCCTAACGTTACTTCCGTTTGTGTCTGTGCAGCAGGGACCAAGCAGAGAATAATCAAACCTAATCAGTGCCCGTCCACTGCTCCCGACATGGTTAAGTTACTATATCTTCTCCCTGCGCTCCTGCCCCGTGCCTCTTTGCCAGCGATGGTGTACAGAAAATGTTATGGTGCTATGATCGCATGCCCGTGCCTCTGCCAGCAGAAACATGCATTAATACAACTTGAAAACTTGTATAGAGGGGAAATATACAGTCCCCACAATTCTTCCTTCCACAGGAGTCAACAGGTGACACAAATGCGCAAAACGCAGCATCCGCTCTTGTTTATCTTTCTTGCAGCTGAGAAAAACTGTCTTCTTTCTCAGCGTCTACCTGAGCCAGCTGCCACCAAGTCTGCCCCTTATACCAGCAAGAGGGAAACAAGCATTGATAAATGCAGAAGGTTTCGCCTATATAATTCATAATAAGTTGTAAGTAAGTATTAGCTTGGTGAGCCGTTGTGCAATATAAGTTACTGAAACTTCATAAAAGCGTTATGACTAGTTTATTGAGGAAGGCAATACATGATCTATTTACTGCTGGTACTATAAAGCTTGCTGATTAGGTAAAGGGTGTAGGACAAAGAAATAAAAACATGCAGCAGACAAGCACGCTTGAAATGGGTGCAGCTACGGGGGAATTAGGTGAAGGGTGGAAGACCAACTAAACAAGCAAAGCATAAATGCTATGCAGGTAAAACCTAAATGAGATGGGAAGGAGATAGTGAAAAAGTTTGCTGTTTACTACCATACCTCACTAACAATGTTATTTCCTTCTTGTAATAGGTTCTTTTTGTGAGTTATGTTTTGCTCTTTTTACAGTGTACAGGGCTCAGAATTTCAAATGTCCTAGTGGGCGCTATAGAAAACATTAAATAATGAATTTAAGTGGAAATCTTCTTTAAGCAGATGACCTTTTTACCCCTCCCTCTGAATTTGTCCCCACAGCAGTATTTCTCAGTAACATCCCTTTCTTTTTGTGCACTAATTTAGCAGATAATAATGATTGCATCCAGTGGGACACTATTTCATCCAGTCTGCAGCTCATAAAGCGTCACTATAGAAAACAGAGGGCACATTGCATGCATATGTACTTGTCTTATCTGCACATCTGTTAATATGTGTGTCTTAATATTCACCCATTCAAAGTCCGAGGTGCAAGTCAGTGTTTTCCAACCATAATGAAGAAACATGAAAGTTCTTACAGAGAGGCACAATGCAGAGAGGAGAGAATGTTATTTGTGGAGGATGGGAGCGGCCGAGGCCATGGAGGGTCTTTTATAAAGACTCTTCTTGAGTCACTGACTAGCTGGTCCAATGGCCAGGCAGAACTGGTGCAGGCTGTTCGGGTCCCATCCTCATGGTCCAGTAGTCACATTGTATGCCGATTTAGGTCAGAGCAGCAGGCCTGTGTAATGTAACTGGCGCTCATGTAAAGCGCTCCAATACCTTCGGATCACATTTGTGCTGTATAAAACTGCATTATCTAAATTCAAGCAGGAAGTAAAAAGCCGAAAGTGGGCTCAGGACTCCCTAAGGCCAAACAAATAGAACAAGTCAGCACAACGTGCAGTATGTTGAGTGTTAGGATTGGTTGACTGACATAACCAATCCCAGGTCAGCTTGGGTACACTGACCACAGCCCAGGGTGGTGCTTGAATGACAAATGCAACCACATAATTAATTGGCTGTCATTTTGCATCTTTCAAATTAAATACAAACAAAAGCTGTCTATGAGAAGAATTATTATGGACATCAGACATTGCACCTGAATTATGGAGGGGTGATATTAAATCTGTGTGCAAGGAACCGATGAGAGCGCGGGGAAGGTGTGGAGCTTAGTAAGGGGGGGTCTGATCCTACTCGCACAGGTGGAAAGGATGTAGTTTCAAAGGCCACCTGCAGCAGCATGTAACACAGTCTTCCTGCAGCAAGACCCTAGTAGGAAGGCCCTTCGAAATATCTGTGTTTACATAAATAATACATTCGAAAACCACACTAACATGACAGATGAACCTGCCTCTTTCTGTGTCCATCACTGCAACAAGCCTTCAGACGGGTGTGGCGGCGCCTCACCGCAACGCCAGCTCATCGCACAGCTGCTCCAACTATGCGGGAAGAACCTGCAAGCTAACATTCCACCATACAACTTCGGATCACGGGCCTAGAACATAAACAAGTGCCTGCAGTGGAAGGACACTCCAAGCACTGCCTCTGTTCAGGCACTACTACTCTGTACTGATGGACCACTCTGTTTACTTTCGTGCTGCTTGCGGTTGTTGTGCAAATAGAATCAAAGCGCCCGGATACCTTTGTGTCAAGTTCATGCTAAAATTGAAAAAAACATTTTTTTTTAAAGCTCTGTCTCCTGGCTGTCGTGTAGCTGCTGTCGCAGAGGGGCCACACCACTGATGGTCATGTGACCCTTAACGCAGTCAAACAAGCATGCTTGAAATGTGTGTAGTCACGTGGAGATTAAATAAAGGAAGGAGACGACACAAAAAATGAAAACAAACATGCTTGAAATTCATGCAGCAATGGGGAGATCATGTAAATAAGCACATCACAAGAGCTGTGCAGCCAATCCTAAAAAAAGAGTTCAACAAAAGCGAATGAAAACAGTACTTGGGCCATGGGACAGTGATAAGTGAAACGCATGAGAGGAACAACAGGAAATACTATGCTATAGCCAATAGACACAGAAGAAAAGTAAGTGGCAAGCACACCAACCAATCAAAAGCAAGGGCGGGATATAAGCCCCTTTTAAGATTTATATTAAATGCAATAGATTTCACAAGCACAGCCCAAGTGCTGTGCAGGTAAAACCTAAAAAATACACCCAGGGATAGAGCTGCTACTCATTTTTTCACTCCTAGGTGTTGATCTTATGTGACTGACGAGCATGAAAAAACAGCAAGAGTTTGCTTTAAATATCTAACACCATATAAACAAGCATTTGCAATGCAATAGGTCTCGCATTTGCGAGAGTTTAAGCTATTGACATTGTAAATGACAAAGCCTTTTATTAATCTGCTTTGATGATTAACATAAATAGAAGGCATCATCATTTACAATGTCAATAGCTCAAACTCTTGTAAATGCGGGACCTATTTCATTTTTAAAAAGCGGCCGCCATTGTCCCGGGCTACTTGGAAAGTGAAAGCCCGCTTGGTGCGCTGAATGTTGCAGGAAAGCATGTCATGCCTGCAGTAGGAGAAACTCATTAAAGAAAATAGTGCTTACAGACTAAAAAAGACATAGTGTCTGAAGCAAAAGGCAATTAACACTACTGGGAGCACTTTATAGACAATTTAACTTCCTTATTAAAATTAGAACGTGCATCCCTGATTACTTTAGCACCTAATATGCAAACTGACTATTCTGAATCATTTGTTTTCCCTCCAGATCTAGTAAGTGTAATAATAAACATTTAATATAAATAATTGAGTAAATATGTTCTCTAAATAATTACTTAGGAGACGTAGTAAAACAGGGAGCCGCCAATAACATCCGCCATTGAAAATTCACCGCTCCAAGTTGTTTTGAAACTGTTAGTTGCCCTTCCCCCACCTACGCCATAGCTTCATGGGACTGCAAGATGCCAAAGATTGTTGTTTATCCATAAGGAGTTTTCCTAGACAGATCTCCTTTATTCCGAGGAAAACAGGAAGTGCTCTGGGGCTCCAGAAAATCTCAACAAACCCTGGCTTTCAACCTCGAGTCTCCAAGAAGAGGGGGGAGCAGGTGGTTTTTCGAGGGAGATGCCATCGAAAACTACAGAGGCGAACTAAGTATTTGAGGGTGAGGAAGAAGATGAAAGGTGAATTAGAGTCAAAAGGAGAGAGTGACAACTTGCAGATAAGGGGCGTATTAAGAAACGTGTATCTGAGGTTAAGAGCACTTACAAACTGAATAAACTCCCCTTATCTGGTCAATTACATTTATATGCCACCAAATCCCACGTTTCTGTAAAATAGTGGATCGAGTTAGACGGGGTAAACAACTCCGTTTGAGTCTCAGACAAATCACTTAATCTCCCGTGCTTACCAAATACTGAATAATAATAATAATAATATTCCACATTTGTAAAGCGCAAACAATCACCCGTAAGGGTCTCTAGGCGCTGGGGGCCGTCGGGTAAATTAAGCAAGCTATTGCCCAGAGTCACATGGTGCTGGGTTAATCTGCCGCCGGGGATCGAACCGTGATTCCCAGATTCCGGAGTCAGTTGCCCTGGCCGTGGCGCCACACCTCTTCCCTGTGTCCTTGTGTAACGTAACTGGTGGCCTTGGGGTGCGGTTCGTGCTATAGAAAACTACAAACAAAAAACAACGCCTGACCTGCAATAGCCAGATGGGAGGAGGGAAGAGAGGCCATCACACGCCGTACTGTGTGATTGATGACCCAAATGCTCCCTGAGTGAAATTGTCGGAAAGAGAGATAGACACACAAAGAAGGAACTTTTACAGAAATGCACCAATAATAAGCCAGCATTTATGAATGCCACAGATAGTAACCAATGGCAATCAGTGGGTTTGCCAAACCACACAGAAGACACAACAGGTCGATCGAAGCTCGACCTAAAAATAAGCACTCCAGGCCCTAGACATGGTTAAAAACCACAACATAAATTATACATGTAGAGTAGTTATTTAATAAGTCACAAATTGCTTTATAACTAAAGCTCTACATAAATACAACACAATTCTGATTTACAATGTCATAAGTTAAAAACAAACTAGAAACAAATAGTAAGGCACAATGCCACAGGAAAAGGCAACAGAAAACACTTACTCTACTTCTCATGTGCTCATCATTTGCTGATGCACATAAGCAGAGCAATCCAATTCACACTTTCTACACATATAGGTTTGGTACAGGTTAATGACCTAAGGGCATTCTAGATACTCGTACTGTGAGAGCAGAATCTACCCACAGGTGTCAGGAACTTGCTTAACAGCATAAGCCACTAATATGCTGGTGGTCTCTCTGTCCACTTGGGGCCCCGCCCAACTGGAAGGATGTGTGAGGGCCCAATATAAATAAGTTATACATGGAAACATCTCAGCTGCCTAAGTGTCCCACAGTCTCAGCTGACTGCACCACGCATAGGCTGTCGAGCACCATTTTGTATTATCATCACAGGCTGAGGCCAGTGCAGTAAACTCCCATACAACATAACCAACAGTGTATGACTGTCAGAAACCTGTTTTAAATTACCCCGGCAGCGGATTTGAGAAATAAATCACAAACGTAAAAGAGGGCACAGAAACACACACTTGGTCACAGCCCGTGCCGTGCCCCGCAGCCAGTTGCCTGTTAGCTATTCTCATTCTTCAGCACTTAAGTCACAGGGAAAGTGACATTGCATACCGTACTGTCCTGTTTTGAACATGCAGTAGATTACAGGCTCTTCATAAAGACATCACATGCCATTCACTGCAGACTATGCATGCATACATTTGTAAAAGGTGGCGGAGAGGGATGAGAAGGAAGAAGACAAACAGGAGGAGGGGAGAGAGGGAGGGAGGCAATGGGAGTAGGGAGAGGGGTGAGAGGGGAGGAGGAAGACAAAAGGAGGAGAGAGGTGAGAGAGGGAAAGATAGAAAAAAGAAGGGGCGTAGGTGAGATTGGAGGAAAGAGAGGGACAAAAACAGAAATGGAAGGGGAAAAGAGAGGGAGTAACAAAGGGAGGGTATGACAGGTGAGTAGGAATAGAGGCAAAAGGAGGATTTGTGATAGGGAGGAAGAAAAGGAGGAGGAAGAGGCTTTGAGAAAGACAAACGAACGGAGAAAAATGATCTTAGCATCAAACACGATGAAGTGAAACTGATTATCACCTTATGCAGAAAGGATATACCTTGCTCAAATACCACACGAACCTTGAGAGGAGGCTACCCTCTGGCTAGCTCAACAGGCCTCAACTCAGTTGCACACATGTTGTTCCTTTGTAAGTAATGTCTTCTTGGTTATATATTAGGTAACAAAAATTCTTATAACACTTTTTTAATATAACTTTTCAGTATGCCTCGCAGCAACCACGCTTCTCTACAACATAGCTTAAAGACATTGCCAAAGCCAATCGCTCTGGCTAAACACTTACGAGGTCCCAAAGGCGAGACCTATTGGCTATGCCAATGCTTGTTTTTCTAACAAAGGCTCCAACATCATTTGGAGAACTCAATTCTGTCACTCTGAGATGCAGAGCAGCCATGCACAAAATTATAGACAGTTTGTTTGCTTCATAGAAGTTTGGGCCTTTCGGACAAAGTTCAAAGCTTCAACTTTCGATAGTAATTTTCCTCACTGCCTTCCCTTTTTTATCTTGGGAAGCATGAACAAGGTGGTGAGCGCCATATTAGTGCAGGATATAAGCTCTTTGGCCCTATTTCGAGATCAGTGGACAGAGCGTTCCGTCAAACTTGGCCAATGTCCCATATGAAGTTATGCTATGTGTATCTGTAAAGCGCTCTATCATCTGTCTGGGGATCCTGGCGCTGTGCAGGTTTTGACCTTATTACTCTATTATTATGGCGGACGTTTCTAACATACCACCCCTTCTACCAACCCACAAAAAAGGCGGTATTATCACTAATAAAAACAACTAATGAAAAGAGCTCGATGTGAGGGTCTTTTCAAAGCCTTCAGTAAACGCTTCCATTTTTTAGCTCCTCAAGGTCTAGACCAGACACTAGCTAAGCACCGAAGCCGGTGACGCAAGAAGTCAAAAATAAACTCTTTAACCCGGAGCAGCGGCCCACAGAAACAATCCCGGCAACTAACAGAAATATCACATATATCAACAAAAGACAGGTTTTGAAAAGAGGCATGAAACGGAACACCCACCCCCGGTTTCTTACCAGGTTTTCTCCGCTCCTGTCCGGGTGCTTCGCAGGTCACAGATGCGCCTGGCTGGTGGTTGCTAAGTTACTACATGGCATGTGCAACTCAAATGTACGTCATAATGGCGGCAGTGACGCCTCACAGCTCATGACGACACCAGCCACCAAACAATCGCCAGGAACGGTGGCCTGTTGGGAAATATGAAACTGGGGCATTTTGCAACAAAGTCATCCTCATTGCTTTAAATGTCTGAGTAGGGACTCGAGACTAATTAAATCAATTTACCATTGACAGAGGCTAACGGAAATGCATGTAAAGCTGTTTTCTAAGGGGCAAAATCACTAATGTTACTGCAACCAAAGAAGCAATCCAGGGAAGGCATGGATTTTATGGCAACGATTACACATGTGGAGAGAAAAGGCAATGAAATGAGCTCCATGCAGACAAGCCCGGGAGTGGTGCGTGCATGCGTGCGCGCGCAGTCTGCTCTTTTTGGAAGTACATACTTGTGGTTGTGGTGCTCCCCTGCTCGCTCCGGCAAGGTGGATGCCGCCACAAGCACGAGTATGTGCTTCCAAAAAGAGCAGAGCGACGGCTAAAGGTCCTCCTATGCAGCGCATGCACGCTGCATAGGCGAGACCTAAAAAGGGTAGTGCCCAGCATGATTTTAGGAAAAGCAGTTTCATAGTCTGTCTGCAAGACGCTCCAATTTCTACCACACTGTCACAGCAAAACATGGTCATGGTTGCATGCAGCAACTTCTGAGTTTTTTTACCTGGGAGTTTCTCAGAATATTAACAGGACTCCATCTGGATTCTCTGCCCTTCAGCTGCTGATGGCTGCTCTGATCCGGCTGCAAGATCCCTGTACAGCTGGGGAGGGGCTCAGAAAAATAAAACATGCCCCCACATAAAACAGGTGCTCCCTACGTTTGGATGTCCGTAGACAGCGCAACATCCAATTTGTTGAAGTGATAGCGCAGCAAGCACCAGGTGAAGAGAGCTGTTAGGATGTAATGAGAAATGTACTCCGCAATTTGACTCCGTGAGGCAATAAGGAGACCTTGGCTGCCTTTCACATGCTGCGTCAATTGGTGAGAAGTAGCAAAAAAAAGTCTTTTACTTTTAACTGAGATGCAGTTAGAAAGGAGCCATGTGCCTTGGAATTTGACGTGTGTCGACTTGCAACACCATTAACATACGTTGCATCTGCTCAGGTTCCTGGCCACCTCTAGCACTATTCACACCAACTTAGATCAGGAAGATGCCCTGGTCACTTTGAGTGAGTGTGAATTTAGGATAATCGTCAGCTCCTTGGTTCACCTATTTACAGAGACTGTGTGATCTTCAGCAAAGCAGCTGTCAAACTTGACTTGCCTATAAACATGCTGAATGCTGCTATTAAGTGCTATAAAGAACTGACCACAAAATCCAGATGATGTAACATTTCTTCTAAGGCGGGGTCCCCTGCCTCACTGTACACCGAGTACAGTGGCATTGTTAGTAAGTTGGTGACAGTTGAAACACTGTACCTTATGAAGGCTTACTCTCTTGACCAAATGTTGTCATCTTGGGTTAATCATTACAGGTTTCTCCTGGGGCACTTAGTGTATGTGCCTCACTTGGCTGTTCCTGTGAACGGTCTAAATGCCCGTAATATTCAATGCATAGCAACTGCACGGGACACATTAAGTGCTTGAAATGTAGGAATTCAGACTTCTTCCTAGACAATGTTGACTAGTGGGTATGGTGTTAGCCACAGGAACTGAGTTTTGATACCCACGTCTCCAAATTGCATGGTCTTTGCCAACTCACTTTTGCCCATCTTTCCTCCACCAGATATTGTGACCTCTGCTCCTGTATATGCCAACAATGGTAGCATTTAGACACAAACCAATTGTCGATAGTTAGGACTATAAACAAATTACTGCTCTCTCCTCCACTGAATTCTGTGTTGCTCTCGGTTGAACATGTGCTTCTTCCCATGTTGCTTACTCACTCCTGCTTCTCCTCCTCCTGTTCCATGCTGCTTTCCCACCCATTGCTTCATCTCCCAACCCACTCTCTGAGATGCTTTCCCAGTCCTTCTTTCTCACCAGTTGCTTCTCTTCCCCATCCCACCCTTAGTGTTGCTTCCTCCCACCCTTGCCCTCCTTCACTGACCCTCATTGCTTCGCTTCTCCACCTCTGCCCTCTATGTTGCTTCGCCCCACCCATGTCTATTTTACATTCAAAGAAATGGTGAGAGCGGCTACAAAATAACATAGTCACACGCACATCATAGTCCCTTCTTTCTCCTTTATTTTACTTAGCCATGCTGAGCAGCATTGGCTATGCTGAAGAATGACTAAAACCATTGTCCTAAAGGTGAGACCTACAGGCTTTGCCAATGCTTGTTTTTGTTTGTTTATTTTTAAGCCAGTTAGATTGGTAGCTCCTGCCTCACTCACTCACTCCTTTGAACTTGCACAGTGAGGGTTACAGATGCCATCGTGATAGTAACAGTAACGTTCTGCTTGGGCTGAGCATGTGCCCTGAGCTTCTTGTAAGTGCGCGTGCCCACTCAGATCGCACGTGTCTTTTCGATCTTGAAGAAAGAGCGAACTTTATGAATGGCGGTCAAAAATGTGAGCCAGCCAATGGGCTGCGAGGCGCAGCGTTGTCGCCTTACTGCTGCTTTCTCATCACCCTGCTGTTCCAGCTCATCATCCAAAAAGTACGTTAATCAGTCCCGGTCTCACGTTAATTTAAAATAAGGGCAAAGAGTGTAAGGTCGCTATTAAAAATTGCATTCTTTTTGCAGTTTTCCTGTCATAATGTTTTAGGCTGTGGGCAAAGTAACATCTCTTGTGTTTTTGGTTGCAAATGAACATTCGCTCTAAACCAAATCAGTGTGAATGCAGCTGGCGCCTGGGCCCTCCCAAAATGCAATGCTGTTTTGTGGCCCTGAGAGAGATGTTATTTTCTGTGTTCCTGTGGGTGGGCGAGTGTGGCTTAGGGTGTTGTTAGCTGAAACTGCTTGTGCTCACACTTTGAAGAGGAGGCGTTGCGGGTGCCACTCCACGCCGAAACTCGTCTGCATGAAGTCGCGTCGTCTCTAAAAGACCAGACATTGCTTCAGTGATAACTTAGTGGTTCCACTAACTACGGTTAGTTTTTGGAGTATTGCTAGAAATGTCTGTGCATCACACACAGCAATTAAGTGCCCTAAACACCTCACTTGTTTACCACACCCCAGGGGATTAAGTGGGATGAAAAAAGTAGGAGGGTCTCTGAATGTAATTAAGGTTGTGGCGTAAATGTGTAAACACAATTTATGTGTTTTCAATAGCGCCACCCGAACAGCATTTTGGTTCCTCTCTACTGATATTGTATCCAGATATATAACACAACTGGCGAACACCTAGAATGATCCAGGACTACTGACTTTGTCGATGATTTTCTTGAAAATAATTAATATTTGAAAATGTTTTCATTGTGCATTTTGACAACTGTGTACCACCTTCACACACATTTGATCAGAACGGAAATAGCAACTAGAAAAAGTGAATATTGTGCTGTGCACTCTGCAGAGAGGCCAAGGATTGGATGGCCATCTATTCTGAACACCTTTCTGACCCTCTGACAGGCACTTTGAGAAACTCACACTGCTTCAGCCCTAACTCCAGAGCTCTCAATTGTGATCTGTTGTAAACACCCAGAGGTAACTCAGTTCATAGAATGGGCTTTACATGAGTAATAGCCGGCTATATAAAAAAAAACAGAAACGCATAATACTGGAATTAGCAAACATTCTTATGGAGTGAAATTAAGGTGAAGATTAAGAAAAACGTGACACATAAAGAGGTATTAAATCGCTCTTATGAATTACCATAATGTTTTCACATTCATTATTCAGAAATCACAGAGTCTCTTTGCATCTAAAGTTCAGGACATAGATTTAGGGGCCAATAGGGACCCGTTTTAATGTCATTATTAATTACAGCCGGGTCTTAGACCCCATCAGACCAGGCCCACTTAAAGCCCTGCCACACCCTCTAATGCGTATTGCACTTTCTTCGAGACAGACTGCATTTCCCTACTCCAGCTATTCCGTTTTGGGGTCTCCACGTCTTCAGTGCCTCACAGTGCCCTGAAGCCTTTGATGGCATGGCACTTTGGCGCTATACAAAAGAGCAAATCCGTCTGATTATTTTGCAGCTCTAACAGGCACTTGGGATGAAGATGACTGGTTGTTCTATGTGTTTTAGAGGCGCGTTACAGGACAGACTTGGAAGCAGCTTTACCCAACCAGCGGTGAAGGTTCATAGTCCCATTATAGGCACAACACCCCACCCACACCCCTACAGAGTAGGCATGCATGAATAAATACACAACACAACTTTTGTTTGGAGAAAATATTGCTGCAGGTTTATTCCATACAAAAGTATGCAAATATGGTGGGTTATCTTACGGGCGATCCAAGGGCAGGCAGCTGTACCAACCTATGCTGCCCTGCCCTCCTGATGAGCCAAGCACTGTGGAGAACCCAATCAGCGCTACCCTTATGGGGGTGATCCCCTTACTGGATCATGTGACACATTGGTCCCTTATTACTCACGCCCCTTTCATGGTGGAGCGTAGCAAGGCAAGCCCCTGGTTGTTCAGGCCCACAACCGCCCGAAGGACTAACGAGGCGCCAACGTAATTGTTTCAGGACCCTCCCACGAGGTTCCTGGGATTTGGCTCCGGCACCCCTATTGTGCTCTTGCAGAGGTACCCTTCTGTACCCATACTGCTTCTAGATCGCCCTGTAACTCCGCCACAGCTCTGGAGGCGGCCCCTGTCACCTAAAGAGCCCCCCCCCACCAAACAGCAAATTCTCACTTGCAACCTGCTATTTCCAGGGCCTGGGATTTGGCTCTGGCACCCCTATTGTGCTCTTGCAGAGGTACCCTTCTGTACCCATACTGCTTCCAGATCGCCCTGTAACTCCGCCTGCAACGACAAAGAAAAATATTACAAAGTCCTCTGTACTTCACCTGCCAGTTCCACGCCGGGTAAGCGGTAGGGTGGGAGACTGCGTGCCAGTCACCAAAGAGGACCCAAAATGGAGGGGCGAGGCCTAAATAACCCCCCCCCCCCCCGTGGCGCGCCGCAAATTACATGCTTGGAGCGCCAGGTAAGGGGACTTCTCCTGGAGTCCCGCAGTAGTAAGGGGGGTGGGGAAATGCCACTAAAGGGGCCGCCCTTTTAGGGTGTTCCACTGCGGGAGCCGTGGGCAGCCGCATAGTCCCATTATAGGCACAACACCCCACCCACACCACTACAGAGTAGGCATGCATGAATAAATACACAACACAACTTTTGTTTGGAGAAAATATTGCTGCAGGTTTATTCCATACAAAAGTATGCAAATATGGTGGGTTATCTTACGGGTGATCCAAGGGCAGGCAGCTGTACCAACCTATGCTGCCCTGCCTGCCTGATGAGCCAAGCACTGTGGAGAACCCAATAAGCACTACCCTTATGGGGGTGATCCCCTTACTGGATCACATGACACATTGGTCCCTTATTACTCACGCCTCTTTCAGGGTGGAGCGTAGCAAGGCAGGCCACTGGTTGTTCAGTCCCACAACCGCCCGAAGGACTAACGGGGCACCGACGTAATTGTTCCAGGACCCTCCCACGAGGTTCCTGGGATTTGGCTCCGGCACCCCTATTGTGCTCTTGCAGAGGTACCTTTCTGTACCCATACTGCTTCTAGATCGCCCTGTAACTCCGCCACAGCTCTGGAGGCGGCCCCTGTCACCTAAAGAGCCCCCCCCACCAAACAGCAAATTCTCACTTGGAACCTGCTATTTCCAGGGCCTCTTGTATGTCTAAGAGGAACAGGTCCATACCAACCTGTGACAAGTGAACCCCATCAGCATCAAAATAGCCCTTCACCTTCAATTGGATCAGCTCATATCTGATAAACCCAAGGCCTCTTTGGTCTGTGAACTTGCGCATTGCACTATTCACCCTTTTGCGTGAATGTTCCACTGCTTCATTTGACTTGGCCCCGTGCCAAGCCAGGTGCGGCACTATTTCAGACCAGAAGAGCTCACATTGCCCCATGTACTTGCTGATCTCCCCCAAGTCAGTCTTCATTGCTTGTAGGAGAGCACCCCTGCCCATGGTGGTGAGATCGTTGCCCCCCAATTGGATTATTAACATGTTAGGGAAACCTTTTTGCCCAGCCAGGCCCTGTTCCAGCCTGTTCAGGATGCTGTTCCATCTCATGCCAGGAAAACCCCACCAGACAAACTTAGTTTGTGAGAACCCTTGAATCCACTTCCTGCGTGCGGCCCACTGAGCCAGCCTGGAGATGAACGAGTGGCCGATTATCCACACTTGGAATCCTGGCAAAATAAACGGATGCAATTTTCACGCACTATTTTTAATATTCTTGTTGTTGACACAATGCACTACACGTTATGCTACTGACATTTACTGCACACATATATACAATTGATACCTCGTTATGCCACTGAAATAAACACAGCATACAAATACAATTGCCCATTTTCACTTGACAGGGGGATGTGGGCTCTGTTTACATTTCCCTGTCCCTATCAAGGACGAATGTAGCATTCAAAGCAACGGGACTCCCAGCGTCCCACTTTCTTTGTGCTTTCCTGACCCATGCCTGCCTTAAATGCTGCAGTGGCCGCCCGATCCAAAATGAGTGACTAGAATACTTCCTGTTAGGACGCGCGAGGCCAGCCCGCTCGAGGCAAGCCCCCATGACTTTATCTATTCGGAATTTCGAGAGTGGCACCTGGTCTGCGTGAATCAGAAAGTAACCACGGACATTGGGGCGAACCTCGAAGTACTCTTAGACTCTAGAAACTGGGCAGTACCTCTGATCCCCCAAGCGGCATCAGTACTATGTCAGTCCCCCGCCTTGCTTGGTCCGTTTTGGACCTCCTGAGATGGATCACCAACCTACCCGTCACTTTTATATCTTGGCTAATTAAGGCGTCCCCTGACTGGTCGGTCTTGGCCCTAGCCAACAGTTCGCTAATCCGGAATGCCCCAAAAAACGCAAGGCAGAATGCAGCCGCAGAGAGTCGGGCCTCAAAATGTGAATGGGTGACCTAGTCCACTACCTATAGCATGCCCTGGAGTGTGTGGAACTTAATGGACGCCCTGTTATCTGGAAGTCTGAGTTCCTCCCTGGCCCACCCTTTCAGCACCGCCCTGATCAAGAATGCCTTGGTCAGATCTTGCTCTCCTCTCAGCTTGGCATCGTGGCTTACTGCCGCCAAATGCCCACGCACCCAGGAATGACTCTTCCCCTGCTTTTTTGCCCATAACACGAAGCCTTGCACCCTCTGCTCTAAGGGATGCGATGCTTGGCCCAGCATCCTTGATATGTTCTGAAAGGTGGTGAGCTGAGTTTTGTATCTTTTTCTGGTCCCCGGTGCAAGAGAACGTTCCCTCATCGCTCTCAGTTGCTGTTCCATTGCAGAAGTCGCTCTCGCTCGTGGCCAGGCCTCCCGGAAACGGAGCCACTGAAATCGAGAGAGAGCATCAGCAGCTACATTCTTGACCCCCTCAATGTGTCTCACCTTAAACTCGACATTGCAGCGCATGCACGCCCTGATTAGCTCCCTCAACAAACACAGCACCAGGGGGCATTTGGCTGACTGCCTGTTGATGGCTTGTACCACCGCCATATTGTCTGACCAGAATACCTCCCTTCTGGCTGACAAAGCCTCAGGCCACAAATGTAGGGCAACCACTATGGGAAACAGCTCTAGTACCGTTATTTTTGCTGTTATGTTCTTTTTACTCCAAGCATTCGGCCACTTTTGCGTGTACCATTCGCAGTCCATTATCGCGCCAAAGCCCTCCCTGCCTGACGCATCTGTGAAGAGACAGATTTCTGGGCTACCAGCCCAGGGGGATCTCCAAATGACTGTTCTATCAAACTCAGCAGAAACTCATGCCACATCAGGAGGTCCTCCTTCAAGCCCTTCCTTATTCTGACCATGTAATATTTTTTGTGCACATTGGCTGTGGCCCTTGCTAGTCTCCTTGCGAAGACTCTGCCCGGTGGAATTACTCTGGCAGTGAAATTCCCGTTCCCCAAGAGGCTCTGAATGACACCCAGGGGGGTCTTGTCCTTGCCCAGGATGGCCTGGATATCCATCCGCAATGCCTGCACCTTCTCGGCCGTAAGCCTGGACACCCCATTGACGGTGTCCATCTCGATGCCCAGAAAAATGTGGACCTGCGCCGGACCCTCGGTCTTCCCCGGCACCAACGGAACCCCCAAGTGTCCTGCCAGCTCCTGGAAGTGACTCAGTGCTCTGCTGCAGTCCCGTGTCCCTGCTTCCCCTATGAAGAGGAAATCGCCCAGGTAATGGGTGCCTTGTGTTGTATGACCAGGTGAGTGCCCACTGCAAAAAGCTGCTGAACGCCTCAAAGTAAGCGCAGGACACCACACAACCCATCGGCAGGCACTTATCAAATTTGCCTTTCCACTTAAATCCCAACAGGTGGTGACTCTCTGGGTGGACTGGAAGCAGGCGGAAGGCTGACTCGATGTCCGCCTTGGCCAGCCATGCCCCTCTCCCTGCTCTTCTGACCATATCCACTGCCAGGAGAGGTGTGGCTCACTGGTTAGAGGCGGCAGACCCGTAAGCAGAGAATTGGCCAGGGACCAGGGTTCAATTCCCGACGCGGCAGGGTTGTGGACCAGGGTCAAAACAGACTCGATAATTCTCGCCTCGGTACCTACTCTAACCAGGAACACACTCGGCAACTCTGGGCATTAAGCTTGCCTTATCTCTACAACGGCCCCCCACAGACGCTGGGGATGCCTGGTTTCACCTTGGAGATACCCAGAAAGGGACCATCTCACAGGGATAGCCAGGACGGGTTCCCCAGCGGTCTATAGCGCCGGGACACCTCCTCGTGAGGCAGCTGTTCGCGCTCTACAAATATCAGTATTATTATTATTATTATATCGAATGAACAGTATGAAACAGAGCATGTTCCGTCCTCCAGCCAGTGACTGACTGAATTGTCCTCTGGGTAAGACAGGTGGTGTATCAAGCGGAGGGACCCAGGTTCTTTTTTGGGGACAACACCCAGGGGAGATACCAGAATTGTGTTTTTTCAGGGGGGGTGGTCAAAAGGCCCTGCTACCCTCCCCAGCACAGTCTCCTTCCTCAGCTTTTCCTGCACCACATTCGGAGCTCTCTCGCTGACTTCAGGTTGTCTGTATCCTGCTAACTAATGGGCCTTGGTATGGGATCTTGAAACCCTCCGCCAGTATCTTGCTGTCCTTTGTGTTGGGGTAAGCCCTGAGCAGGGGGAGGAGGTTATCAATAATGATCGGTGAGGGTCCCTTTACTGAGCAAACCTTGGCTTGAGTAGTTGCTGATGAGGGGAGGGGAACTGGGCTGCTGGAGCGTGGGGAGGCTGAAGGCGGGCAGGTGGGAGGGAGGGGTTCCGTTCTCATACTCATGTTAGCTGTCTTGCCTGCTGGCAGCTGTGGAAGGGCCCTCCCGCTTGTTGCTGCATGACACTGCCGAGTGACCGGCCCCACACTTGCTGCAAATGTGCCCAAACTTGCAAGCCTTTCCCCATGTGCAGGACCCTGCATTGTACAATCTGCACAAGCCTGAGTTAAATCGCTTGCCCCCTCTTCCCTGATTGCCGCCTCCCTGTCCACCCCGAAAGGACTGCTTGAATGGATGCTTCCCTGATTGCTTTTGTCCTTTGGAGATGCCCTGCCCCTACTGACTTTTTGTGGTCCCTTTGGTGTCTGCAGTAAACATCCCCATATGATCTACCTGGAGCTGGATTTCCTTTTGATCCCAACCCAGGTCTGGACACATTGCCATTTTCTTGCAGAAGTCACGGTCATAGTTATACCACCCAATGCCCCCTGTCTTTTCAGCCTCATCATGGATTAAACGAGAATACTGCCACATTGCGGGACCCTGTTCTGGGAATTTCTCCATCACCGCCGCTGCTAATACCGCAAACGCGTCACCCCAGTTCTTAATGGTCTTTTCTGGCCCGGCCTGGAATTTTACCTTTTTCTCATCGTCCTTCCCCCATCTTTCTAGTATCCTGTCTGTCCGCCCCATGCATTAGCAAGGTAAAGATGTCCACAAATACCCGTCTCCAGATCCCTTCCTTAGCCGCCAATGGTACTTCCCAAGCCAGAGAGCAGCGACCTGATGCTAGCGGCGCAACTGTGACGAGCGGCGGCGGTGTTGCTGCCGCTGAGCCCGCCTTGGCTGCCTCTGCTGGTGTGGCGGGCTTGTGGGCATTCGGGGAACCGCAGACAGGGGGGGGCTGCCTTGTCTGCCATACTGGTACTGGGGAGGGGGTGATGCAGCGAAGTTTACCAGCTCTACGCATTCATACACATAACTCTCATTTGGGCCCCAATACATTCATACACTCAATGAGCTAGTAAATATCCACTGGTCATCAATTTTATTTCACCCTAGGAAACCCTTATACCAGTATTCTTACCATTCCTGTCTCCTGAGTAAATGCACTTTAGAAAGATCTAGTAGTAGATTAGAATAGGGAGGAAAATACAATAATGCATTTTACTTTTATTCAAAGAACCACAGACTCAGAAAGATTTTTAAAAGTTTATCTGAATTAATAATTTTGTGTGTCAAATCAGAATACACATGGATATATCAGAAGTCTCCATCAGGAAAATAGTACAGTTAGCTTATAATCAGTTTGCATTAATACATTCTAGCTATGACAGCACCTGAGGAGAGAAAGGACAGAGAGCAAGTACGGAGCATTTGCCCTACAGATATATTTACCTAGAATGGTGTGAGGACCCAGACATCAGAGAGTCAAGGATTCAGGACAGGTTCAGGACAGGTTCAGGACAGGGAAAGGTAACCTCTTCTAGTGTAACGCCAGCATTACACCCCTCTCTGGTGCTACTCTCTCCGGCTTGGGCACGTCCGGACCCGTTTTTAGATGTGCCTCCTCGGTTGTTCCGCGGATTTTTTCCCTAGTGTTGGATTCTTCACTCAGATTGCAGCATAATCGGGCAGCATCTCAGCATTGCATCAGCATCTCAGCATCAAGTGTGTCTAACTATCTAGAACTTACCTCTGTTATACCAAATTCAAATGTATGATCCACCCCCAAATGTTTCAATTCCATGTTCACCCGCAATTTTGATTGGGCCAAGCAGTGGGGGGAGGACATCACACCATGCTAAGTGCACTATTTTTCTTTAGTCTATTGTCTAGCTCCCCGCCCCTTAATTTTAATATCCACAAGCTTTATTCCCACAAACATTTCATATGTGGATCGATAAGTCTATTTTACAAAGTTGCTTCTTCTTCCTCTCGTAGGGTCAAGAGTTGGTTTCCCATGTCCTTGCTGGGCTTAGGGTTTGGCAGCCAGTCAATTATTTTACTTGTTCAAGACAAGCAGACGTTTGCGCATGCGTAGAAACCACAAGGAAACAGAGACGCGGTCACCCTCCAATACCCGAATACGTACTATTAATAAAGTCAGAAAAGAACATGTTAGAATACAAAATTAAATCAATTCACTATATACCACTTACTTCTACTCTAACCCCATTTACTTAATAAATCTTTTGCATTAATAGCTTAGTAAAACTTGCATAGGTTAGTTTCAGCACTGCATGTGCATTAGTGCATTACTTTAAAGTGGCCATATTAGAAGCTATTGCGCAGCTGCAGTTTTCCCCCCAAGCGACTGAAAATGTCATACTACGTAGATGTAGTAGACGCATGCGCAGAAGAGTTCCCGCGTTTTAGCGGCCATTTTAGGACACTCTGATTATTTATTAGTGAAGCAAATAGGAAAGCTTCCCCTGGATACAAATGTAAAATGTGGTGCACTGTTAGTTCTCACAGACAGGTTGATTATAATGTTACAGGTTATTCGAGAGGATTGCATACAAGCAAGTTTCTTTTTATGCGAAACCTTGCTCCATCAGGGGTGTGCTGCAATTACCTGTGTAATGGGTGTAGCCAGCAATTGCCCGCTGTCAGCTGTATGGTCGCTTCTGGCCGGGGCGCCCCTGAGTTCTACCAGCCAGTTCCCCCCAAACTTGCACAATGGATGGTGGACCCTTCCCCCTTGGCGCAGCGGCCACAGGTGTGGGTGTTTGTACAGTATTACAAAAACGTGATTTAAAGTCATCCAAGATGCTCAACATAGAGTCCATCATCTTACTGAATTTATCAGAGTTTGTGTTGCTAACTGTGATAGGGAGTGGTGGGCCAGCCAGGATGACTGTAGGCACCGCTGCTCGTAGAGGGGAAGTCACCCTGACCTTCTGCACTGGAGGCCATGCTGGAAACTCCTTGTTCGTCGACCTGCGAGCACGCTTCGACCTCCCGAGTGCTGCCTCAACTGGCACTGCTGTAGCCGCAGCAGGCGCATCCTCAACTACACCAGAGTCGGCTTGTTCACAGGCGTCAAGCATCCCTTTGGCCCAGGAGACTCCTCTAGCCTTTGCCATTTCCCAAAGGTCTGCCCAGATTGCCTCCTGCGACTTGTCTGGCTGGGACTCTTCCACTGTGGTGATTTGTGAGAACAGGAGGGGAGGGGATCCTTGGCTATCCATGCCTCTGGTTTGTAGTGCATAAACCTCTACGCAGGTCCTGCAGAGATAAAGGATCATGAATATCCGACCCACTGGGCCTTACCGCTGATCTGCGGGCTCATCTCCCCCCGTTCTGTTTGGCCAGAGTCCATCCCCCCTGCGTTAGCCAGTACTTTACTTCTGTCTTTGCTTCCTGGCTCACCCTAGCCTGCCGAAGTATTTACGTTGATTTCGGACGTCTGTTAAAGGTTGACCTTGTAGGGGGGGTGCTGGTGTCTGTGTTTGCAGGCAAGTGAAGGGGGGGCCACACTCTTTGCTGTAAATAATAAAAACAGGATAAGCACTTAGCCGCTTTACGGGGTCACCCGCCAGAGGTAACGGGATTGTGGAGGGGCTTGATGATCGGGGCTGGGGGGGATAGGCGGGGGGTGGTTTTGCGTTCTTGTTTACCTCAACCGATTCCGCCTTGACTTGCTCCTGCCTGAAGCGACCATCCAACTATCGTATGTTCCCCTTTCCTGGAAAGAACAACGATTAGCGCAGACATTCATAGCGACTTGGTACCACCCCAACCCCCAGCCCTGCCCCCCAGCCACAGCTGGGCCCAGCCTCGACAACTCACTGATTCCGACGTTTGCGCGGCCCGGCAGCCTCCGTCCGTCCTCCTGATCGGGTTTTGGGCGAACTGTTCGTGAACCTCGGTGATAAAATTGACAACCGTTATGTCTCCTTAGAGTTTCCGCCTAAAGACGCACCCACCCATTATGGCGCACCCTTGCATGAACTTCTGCACCGTGTCTACCCTCAACCCTTGGTGCCCCCAACCCCCACTGTGGCCCCCCCATTAAGCTTACCCCCCCCCCCCCCCAAATACCTCTGTGCGTCTGCCGCCCTGTCCTGCTTTCTGTTTTGCCACTGGCTGAATAGACTGCACCTGAAGCCTCCACTCGCCGCAATTGACGATGCTCTCTGGGGGTGGCAAAGACAGCATATATTGTTAGGCATTGCAGCATCTTGGACTCCATACAGAATCACTTACAACAAGGCGACACCACAGCAAAATGTTTGAAACATACTCTAGGGGAGAGGGGTGAGAGCAAGCGACCTCAACTACTGGGCCATCATGGGAAAGCACCTTACTGGGGGGGGGGACAACCTACTCAGAACCAGTCAGCAGAACAGGAGGTATCCCACCTCGGCCCCCAGCCAGCTCTGTCCTCAAATTGCGTGTAGCCCGAGCGGAGCTGACCTATACCTACAAACCTGTGTAGCCCACTGAGGGGGTGTGGTACAGCTCCTGCATGGGTGGGTGTCCCTCCACCATTGTCACCCGACCTCTCCAGCCTGACATACGCAGACGGGGGCAGCGCCGCTGCGGTGCCCCCCGCGCCTCCTATCACCGCCCCAGCGTACTAAAGGCTGAGGCGTAGCCGCACCATGCCGGGGAGGGCCCTGTTACTCTGTTGGCACCCTCCCCATATCAGATGGCTCACCGCACGGCATTCGACCATGTGAGAGGGAGAGGGGGGAGCGAGATCACTGATCTTCCCTCACTGCTGAGGCCAACAGCAATAACCAAGACTCGCCTAGGGGGGCCAGCGCTGCCAACGGCCGGCCCCTCGCGCACCTATCCGTCGAGCAGTGTGCTACCCCCTCCACGAGCCACTGTAGCCCCCCCCATATGGGAGCACAAGAGCATATTTTGCAAACGCTGGAACCACCACAAGCAACGTGGGTGACCCACCGCAGGCGATGTTAGAGCTAGCGTCGGTGAATAACTGTAGCGCCTTTCGGAGGGTGGGGGTGTTGGGCTAAAGTCGCGCGCTCACCATCACCACCTGCTTCATCCTGCGTACGCAATGGGAGCCCAATCGGGAACCGGGGAAGAAGCTGTGTCTGCGGGCACGCTGGGTGTGGCGAGGGGGAGCAAACGGCAGAAAACCACCATAGACCGTTGAAATGGTCTCTACAACTCAAGGCGCCAAGACGCCAGCGGACTAACCTGCTGCCAGCGCCGCGGGCAAGTGCCGGAAAACAGCCGAGGGATACCCCCCGACCCGCACTGTAACACGGTCTGGTGTTATTCTGGGTGCCAGCGCTAACCACAGCAGGCCGGCTCGCGCACCTCACGGGGAGCCGGGTGCTACGCCTCCCCGCACCGGACCCTCTGCAGCCCCCCCCATCCGGGGGCACTAAACAGTGTCCACATAGACTGCCGCGAACTGAACCCCCCCAGTTGCCGACACCGCAGCCTCTCGTGAGACCTCCCCCCAGGCCCGACCGCGCTGTCCTAAAGGCGTCGGCACACGCGCCCGCCTAGATTGCACCACTTACCGGGGGGGGGGGGGCTTTGCATATCACACTAGGGAGGGTGGGGTGCCTCGATCACAATTGGACCTCCGAGTCAAATTCGTCTGTCAACAAGCCCCGGGACACTGTCGGCTACCCCCCTGCCCGCGGCGTCCACCAACTGCCCCCTGTAAGGACTCGCCGCCTCGACATGCTGGACTACCTAAGGCGCCGCGGCAAACACTCGCCGCCTTAGCATTCCACCAGGCGCTTGTCCTCGGGGTCTATGGTGGAATCTGTCTGGTTCAGGCTGCTGGGACCGATTGGGACGCCCGTGCGACGAGGGTCAGGGGTAAACAAAACCCCTATACCCTGCCCCCTGCCCCGCCGCCCCACTTGCCCCGGCCCGGCTCTGACACCACCGAGCCTACTGCTGGGGTCGGACCTCCGCATGCCACGGGGGCGGCAAGTTGTAGGACGGGTGGGCTGGGCATTGCCTGCACTCACCTCGTACAACGCGAGCCTCGGATCCGGATAAGTGTCCAAACGACCAGAAGCACGACGCGACCCTCGGATCCGGATTGATGTCCCAGCGACCCACAGCACGACCAGACGGCATGACCAGACGGCATGCCAGGCACCAAAGAGGCCCCAAAATGGAGGGGGAGGCCTAAATACCCACCCACCCCGCAGCGCACCGGAAATGACATGCTTGGAGCGCTAGGTAAGGGGACTCCTCCTGGAGTCCCGCAGTAGTAAGGGGGTGGGGAAATGCGCAAATGCCACTAAAGGGGCCGCCCTTTTTAGGGTGTCCCCCTGCGGGGGCCGCGGGCAGTCACATTCCTTGAGTCATTGTTGTAACCAGTCTAGCGCCTCAGTAATATTTGCTGTTTAGTGTTCATTAGAGAATAAAAGATTTGTCCTGGGCAGAAATATACCATGAAGGTGAAGACATATATAGAGACATGTTTCCAGTCTGAACCTTTGAAGGCTAGGAGGGCTGGGGAAAAGTGAGGTAGAAGTGAGGCTTTGCCTGATATGCAGCTAAAGAATATTCTACAATCCCATTGGCCTTTTTCGAGATCCAGGACTGTTGTTGAATCCAAAATGTTCCTATTGGCCCACCTGCCCCTGTAGAATCACCTCTGAGAGCTGGTCTCTGTCGGCATGGCCGGTGGTGAATGGTGTGGTAGTTATTGGTGAGTGTCTCACTCTGTGCTGGAAAGGCGGTCTTTGTGTCCACAGGTGAGTAGGGGATATGCAGCGTCCACAGCTGGAACATAGAACCATTCCACTTTCAAATGGTAGCCTTAGGTTGGTCATGGAATATGGATAGTGGCGGCTAGTAGGGAGTGTGGGTGGTAGGGCAGAGGGGGTGCTGGGGGACATAGGGGTTGAAACTATTTTTAAAAAAACGCACTTACCTTTTCCACCGGCTGCATCTCTCCTCTGCTTCTCTGCTCTTCCTGACTCCAGTGTAGAAGAAGCTGCAGGAAGCACCGGGACACACAGGCCCCCTTGGGCCAATCACAGTGCTGCAATGCAGCATTGTGATTGGTCTGAGCGCCGTGGGGTCAGCACTCAGGTCGGGACAGGGAACCTGTGCATATTCCCTACCTGGCTGTCCATTACAGCCTGGTGGCGAATATGCAAAGTGCGCATGACCGCCTGGCCGGCCAAGCAGTCATGTGCACTTAGTGTGCATAGTCCTCTCCTACTCCCAGAGCCACCAGCCTCACCTCGCCCTAACCCAGCCCCGCAGCAACCAAAAATAAAATGATAATAACGTTCAGTTATCATTTTATTTTTCCCTCTTTCACTGTTCTAGGAGTGGTGAGGCAACGCTCCTCCGCCTTAGCGCCACTGAATATGGACATGAGAGTCAGCTGGAAAACATTGCAGAAGGGACTGCTCTCTAAATGGCAGGACCAAGAGAGTTCTAAAAACATGTTGGCGCAGCTATGAAAATTACAGCTTAACGTTTTCATTTAATATTAATAGGCAGGCCCATGGTGTTCAATCAGACACTGTAAAAGATGCACCCTGAAAGCAGATTATACTATCAGACTAGCCTTTCACTAGGAGGATAAGTTGGTTGCTTATGTTTTATGTTTGCTTTTGTCTTGTTCCTATGGATTATGGCGGGAAAGGGGCCAGCTTGCCCGTCGACAGATGCAGTCTGTGTTTCCTGCTGCTCACTAAATGCAAACCAGCCGGACTGGACTCATATCAAGGGACAGGCCTAGGCCTTCATGCACATGCTGGGCTAGGGTGAGGCTGGGTTCAAAAACTCCCAAAAAATCAGGATACCTGATACTTGCAGTTGGCCTCGAAGCGAGGGGAATGACTGTACACCATGTTGGGGACCTCTCCATCCATTGGGATGAGAATATCTCCGCCAGGTGGGGATGCTAAGGGGAATGTTGATTCTCCTCACCCCATAGTCTTTGCATCAGAATTTACCTGCCCCTCACAGTGCCCTGCAGCAGGGAGTCAGAGAACTCGCTAATGCATTAAAAGATTCTGCCTGCTTATACCTACGTACCATGCAGGCTGCAGCTTAGATTCTCCTTGGACTAGGCAGCTTGATTGCCAATTACACAGGTCCAATTTGCACCTTTGCAGCCATTTCACCAGAGGTGTGAGGTGGCTTTTCAAATAAAGCTGCAAAAAAGTTACTTTGCAGGATTGCTGCATCAGTAATGCCTGAGATCGCAGCCCTGTAATGTATCACCCGTATGTAGAGCATACGAATGCAAGCATATATAATGCATGAGTGATGCCACATTTAGTGCCTATGAACCCTGATATGCCATGTCCCTAGAAGCCTCTCATTTTATATTGTCTATAGTGCTACCATCCAATGTACCTGATTGCAGTTTTCTATAGTTTATTTATTTGAGAGTTTTGTGTAGCGCTAGCTAGAATCAAAGGTGTCAGAGCGCTTTACAACAGTAAATGTTCACATCAAAAATAACAAGTATAATAGACATTGATGCTGTACAATGTGAAACTAACTGCCTCCTGATGCATGGTGTGACCAGCCGGAACTGCGTACTGCTTCTTGTCCATGGGCTGCGGCTGCAGGGAGTGCTTCCAACTCTGCTGTCTAGGAGCCCAACCATCATCTCTGCTGCCTGAGCTGCAGCTCCAGCCTTCTGTTGCTGCTGGCTGTGGACTACACAAATATCATCTCTGCAGCATTTTATGTAGTAAATGCATGTCATCTGTCCTCTTTCTTTTGCTTTTTCTGGAGTTTTAAAATGCAAAATGTATATTGTTTTGCATCATGAGGGCGTGAAAGAGCTGTAAATGATGTATACATTTAAAGTTGTTCCCAACATGGGTCCCCAATATATGTTTGATCTGTGGCATCCAAAGTCCTTTAGATGTCCCTGCGTGGTCCTCGTGGTTATTCCACATCCTGGGGACTTGAAGTCATAATTGCAATGTAGGGGTACAATTACCAGCAGGAATTGGTGATTTGGAGTCCCTACGACATGCTACTCTTTTTCGGTTCCCATATCATCTGCATAATATGTCATGGGGCTCTACCACTAACGAAATGTGGAACCATTGTGGCATCTTCAGCTCTTAATCCAGGTGTGCCATGAACAGATTAAAGAGGAGTGAGACAAGCATACAGCCAGGCCACAATCGTCTTTCATTACCAAGAGGAGCATTGATGCCCATGTATCGAAGTTCAGTTTACCTGTGCATACAATAAGAAATCTTGGGGCCCGCACCGCAGTACCTCCTGCCACAACACTGCCAGATTAACTAGTTCAAATGCAGTATGGAAATCCACAAATACAGAATGCAGCGGCAAAACATTTTTTCCCCAGGCTCGCCAGAGGATATACCCATGCATGGCCATGGGGGCAGTATAAAACATCTATCAGGATATTGGTGCCAGGAGAATACATCCAACTTTATTCTGTTTGCAAGAGAATGACTGCATGAATTACCTACCCGTGGCACTTAGGTTATTTTTAAACCACACACGACAAAAAATTGTAGAGCCTTTGAACTGTCCTGAAGGCAGGGACTTGTTTTGGTAAAAGAGAAAATGTCTGGAGTTTGTTTTTAAAATGTTCAATAGGTACAACTCATGGAAGAAAAGAAAGTGCAGTGTCCCGCCCGATTACTAGAGGTCACTTAATAAGCCAGGGGATGGAGTTCTGTTTATGTTAGGGTTGTTCTGCTCTCTTACTAGCAGTCACTGTCCTTCAAAGCACTATTCAGTCCAGTTCAGCAAGAGGAAGGAAGGAATGAAGGATGTGGTGCATGGTCCCTGCACCACTCCTGGGCTTTAGTTTAACAAAATATTGATTTACGTGAGTTGTACTCCCTTTGCATGTCATTGTTTGAATTGAACTAATACGCCAGAAAACAATGGTAGAAAAAGACAGAGGACTGGGACATTTTGTCTTTGGTAAAATGGGGTTTCCTGGTAACCTTAAGCCAACGTCTGATAGGACGGCTTATGCTGTTGCGTTGTCTTCACCTTGCTGAAAGCAGAGGCACTCAATCACCAATGAAGCAAGCATTTCCAAAGCAAATATACCTTGCCTTTGGGAGTATTTGTCAATAGATTTACTAATGCTGTACAGAATATGGGGGTGGCAGCAGTACAAGGAGTAGAGAGCAAGAAAATACATTCACTCCTATTGAGTACTGAAAAAAAAGATCAATAAATTGATTCACGGTGGAAGCGGCACAAGGCTACAAGCCATCCGATCAAAAGGATGTTAAAGAGGTTGTGCTCCAGGATAGGGTCAAGCACAACGAGAAGAAGGAAAGCCATTGAATAAGAAACAAGCCAATTTTGTATTGGTGAGAGAGCCAACAAATGATAAGCAAAAGACTGAGCCAGAGCCCACTAACAATATTCAGATAGTACAGAATACATCATTGGCACACAGAGCTAAAAGCGGTCTTTAGGTGAAACCTAAATAGTGCATAAAGTCAAGTGCCCAAAAAAACAGATTTTCTAGCTTTTAGCAGAGCTGTCGATACGCCTAGGCTACCCAGATCATTGACTATGGCAACCTTTACATGTGAGCACCGTATAGGAGCAAGATCAACTGGGCTAACACCTTTGAAACAATCCAGCAGAGCAGATGATGAATGGATGAAATGCAGAAGATAGCAACACCTGGTTGGGACTTTGTAATTCCCACTGAATACCAGCAATGACGCAGGCCAGGACCAAAGTTCAAAGGAAGAGCAGTTGTGGCTTTTGGCACTGGGACATAGTATGACTATTACGCCCATTTTTCTGTTTTATTCATCTTGATCCAAAAATGCAGACTGTGAACTACCTACCTGTCTCATTTTAGTTAGAAAAAAAGAAAGAAAAACATACAAATTTGATCTTGTGTTGAGTGATCCTCCATGCTGTCTTTCCTGATAGGTAGTCCAAAAGCTGTGCTTACAGACAGCACTGGGTACTCAAAAAGCATTACAATTCCCAAAGTTTAAATAGTAGCATATGTGGCAGTAGTGCAATGCTGATGCCTTTATGCGAGTATAGTGTTTGTCTGCATTTACTACTTAGTTTACCCTACAGAGATTGAAGTGGGAATGTATGTTAATCAGTTAGGTAAACGTAAAAGTGTTCTAGTTACAACATGATTTTTTTAGAGAACAATAAGTGGATAAACACTAAGAAAGTGAGATAAAACATCTTCAGAGAGTAAACAGGAGTAAATGTAAAAAGAAAATACCAGCAAAAACTAGAAGACCTAGGGCCTCATGTAGGTAAATAAATTTTACCGGTTCTTAAATACCGAGCCGTACCGAATCGGTAAATTAGAATCGGTAAGTTATATGTAGGTAAAAATTCGGTAACAGTTACCGATTCGGTAACAGTCGGTAAATACGAATCGGAATTCACCGAATCGGTAAATATCGAGGTGGTATTTACCGAATCGGTAAATACCGAATCGGTATGTACGGAATCGGCAAATCAAATCACATGACTTGACGAAACAGCCAATCCAGTGCAACGACAGCCCACCCAACCAGGAAGTGCCCACACCCAGGCAGGTGTACATCATTAGCCGAAGTGGCCACACCCAGGCAGGTGTACATAATCAGACGACCCTGGAGAGGCTTGGAGTGCAGAGGAGAGGCAGGGAGCCGTTGCATGTGCGAGCGGGTAAACGAACAGCATGTCCAGCCAGAGAACACAGAAAGACGGAGGGGAAAGGAGGAGGAAGCTGAAATTTAGCCCCAAGGAACTCCAGGTGCTGGTGGAGGAGGTGGTGAAGCAGCACCAGAAGCTGTTTGGAAGGCAATCCCTGCAAGTGCCTGAGGCTGAAAAGCGCAACATATGGCTGGCCATCCAGGCGCAGGTCAATGCTGTGGGAGTGACCCACAGGGACATTGAGGTCCTCAAAAAGCGCTGGTATGACCTCAGGATTGTAACCAAGAGGAAGATGGGCGACATCCAGAAGGAGGCCAGCCAGACCGGAGGTGGAACCAACAGGGCACCTGCCCTCACCGAACTGGAGGAGCTGGTGGCGGCCACAATCGAGCAAGAGAGCGTCGTGGGTCTTGGGGACGCCGACAGCTCTGCCAGAGCCGCAACACACCAAGGTAAGACGAAAGCACAGCAATGTTGCCCCCCCTACCCCTATCCCACATCCCCCATTGTGAAACGAGAATCACACTGCAGTCCACACGTGTCAGTGCAGACAGGCAATGCATTCCGGGAGATGTAGTCAGGGCAACACTGACCATGACGTAAATGTTACAGGGCAACAAGGCATGTCACGCACTCGAGGCACAAGGAGACAGGGGACATATTGGAATGTGAAATGATTTATTGTGACGCTTGCAATGCAGCCCTTCGGGGACACTGAGCCAATGTTGTATTTCTGTCCACAGATGTGACCTCATGCAGGACAGGGCATGCTGCAGGAGAGACGGCACACCGGCCACATAAATCACCTCTAGCCAGCACAAGTGCAGACCAGGGAGCAGGCCCACTGGCAGCCGCACCACCAACACAGCCAGCCTCGCCGCACACAGAGCCAGCATCACCTCACCGAGAGCCAGCATCACCACCACCAGAGCCAGCATCGCCACTCATGTTCGATTCACCGGCCACATCTCCGCTTGCAGGTGTGAGAATGAGGAGGCGTCCAGCAGCCAGGCTACGAGCCTTAGACACCTCGTCAGACGACAGCATGGGCCCAGAAGACCGCACCGGGCCCCAGGAAGGGAGCCATGCCACTGTGCCCCACACCTCACAGGCAGCACAGACGGAAGCAAGAGGGCGCCGCAGGTCGCGTGTCCAGAGTCCACCAGCACCCACTGACGGCCATGGTGTCTTCTTGGGGCTCGAGGGCCAAATGTTGAAGCAACAGCGCCTGCAATCTAAGGCAGTCATGTCAGTCCAGAGGCACATGCGGGTGATGACGACAACATTAGTCAACATGGACACTAACATTAGCGGCATGGCTGCGGGCATTCGGGACATGTCCCAGTCAATCCAGCAGTTGTGCAGCAAATTAGATGCTGACATCGAAGCACGGCGCCGGGAACGCCAGAGACGGGACACCACCAGCAGGGCACTCAACCGTCTGGCAACTGCGACTTCTCTGCTGTGCCGGCGCTCTGTGACGATGCAGGAGGGCCTAACACAGTGCTGCAGCGACCTGTCTCGGGGGATGGTGCAGGTGACAAGTGCACTAGGGGTGCTATTGACTAGTCAGGCGTCGACAACTGCTGCAGGGGATGCTGCGGAGAGCATCGACACCAGCAGCAGCATCACACCCCCCGTCCCAGAAGCACGCAGGAGCAGCAGGCGGCTTGGGGTTGGCTCTAGTGAGGATGCACAGGCCGTGCAATCCACCACTGCAGCGCGTATGCGCAAACATTGATGTGGCCCTGCTTAGCCACTTCCCATTGGGTGACGTAACCCTGGACATACTCCTTGTATAGATGGTATATTGCCAGATTGGCCTGTTCATGTGTTCATGGCGTGGTGCCACATTAAAACTACGTCAGGACTTCTCACAACTCGCTGTGTCCCCTTACTTACTCAGAAATAGTTGCATGTGATCACTGCCCGTCTCTCTCTCCCATCGATTGCAGTTGGCACTCTAGCTGCGTTGCCCTCTGGCTGGCCTGACTCATCCTCGTTGTCCTCAAAATATGTCAGTTCCACATCTGTACCTTTTTTCGTGGCAAGGTTGTGCAGCATTGCACAAGTGGCAATAATCTTGCAGCAGGTGATGGGTTTGTACTGGCGTGCGCCTCCGCTCTTGTGGAGGCAGCGGAACCTGCTCTTCAGTAGTCCAAACGTGCGCTCCACCACATTGCGTGTTGTTTTGTGTGCCACGTTGTATCGTCTCTCACTCTGGGTTGCTGGGTGTAGGTAGGGAGTGAGGATGAATGACCGGCATGCATATGCACTGTCGCCTGGATGAGTAAAAGGGAACCATCAGTAACAAGCCTCTATGCACTATGATTTGCAGGTTTCAAGGGGCGTCACTGTTACTTACCTAGCAGGTATCCCTCTCCGAATTCTCCGGCACTCAGTCGTGTGTAGATCCCACTATTCTGGAAGATGTAAGAGTCGTGGGTGCTCCCCGGAAACTTTGCAACTATATCTGTGATGATGTTCCCTGCATCACAGATCACCTGCACATTGATGGAGTGGGTGGACTTCCTGTTCCTGTAGATGTGCTCTGTATCAGCTGGAGGACAGATTGGGATGTGTGTACCATCGATGCAGCCGATGACATGGGGGAACTGTGCCATGTGATAAAAGTCAGTTTTTGTTTTCTGCAGTGCAGCCTGTGTGTTCGGGAAGCTTATGTAGTGGTGCATTCTCTGCATCATGGCATCCAGGAACTTCCTGAAGAAACGTGACAGGCAACTCTGGGATACCCCACCCACCGCAGCTATCACCGCCTGATAACTGCCGGATGCCAACAGATGTAGGCTGCAGAGCACCTGCACATGTGGGGGTATGGCGTGCGCCCTTCTTATTGGATGGTCCAGGAGTGGGTGTAGGTCCCTGATTAAGTCCATGATGGTTTCGGGGTCTAGCCTGTACCTCTCATGTATCTCTGCATCAGTCAGCTGGAATAGTGTGATGCGCTGTCTGTGGATTTGTTCCTCCCGTCGCCACACCCTCAGTCCTGCTGCCTGTAGACGTAGGCGCCTTGCAATGACGTACATAGCGGCCATGTTGTCCACGCTGTTGCATTTTGGGTTTGATTATATGCATTGTTGATGGTTACCACCTGCTTTCAATCCGTGTTAATTACCGACTCTTATTTACCGATTTTACTGGATTTCTTAATTACCGAGTGCTCCTACATGTCATTTTAGATTTTACCACTTCATATTTACCACTTCATGTTTACCGATTCGTTAATTATGTCTTCGGTAAATATGAATCGGTATTTTAGAATTCGGTAAATATGATTCGGTATTTACCGCCTCATATTTACCGAAAAGTCGTTTTTGGACTCCTACATCTCACTTGTCTGAATACCGGTCGGTAACGGCATATTTACCGAAAATCGGTCGTTACCGACCGGTATTTGGCTACCTACATGAGGCCCCTAATTAGGAGTCATCTGTAAAGCCTCATTGGTGTTTAAGTGCTGTACATACCAATAGACATGTACGCACGGACGCACACACACACTTACACACACACACAAAAGTATTCTAACTACAACTTGATTTTTTAGAGAACACAAAGTAGATACACAGTAACAAAGTGAGATAAAACATTGACAGAAAAGAAACAGATGTAAACACTAAATGTAAAAAAGAATACCAAAAAAACAAGAAGACCTAACTAGAAGGCATCTGTCAAGCCTTTTTTGGTTTTCAGTACTGGACATACCAACAGACAGACAAACACACAGACACACACACATGAAAGTATTCTAACTAGAACTTGATTTTTTTAGAGAACACAAAGTAGATACACAGTAACAAAGTGAGATAAAACATCGACAGAAAAGAAACGGAAGTAAACACTAAATCTAAAAAAAAAATACCAAAAAAACAAGAAGACCTAACTAGGAGGCATCTGTCAAGCCTTTTTTGGTGTTTCAGTACTGGACATACCAACAGACAGACAAACAGACAGACAGACAGACACACACACACACATGAAAGTATTCTGTCAAGCCTTTTTTGGTGTTTCAGTACTGGACGTACCAACTGACATGCACGGCGGCACACACACACACAACACACACGCTATCTCTCTCCCTCTACTTGTTTTATTGCACAAAAATATCTATATTTTTAAAGGGACCACCTGAATGAAATTTGGAAAGTATTTCACTGGTCCCTCACTGTGAAATATGGAAAATATTTCACATGTACCTGCGAAGTACCGTTTTTATCATTATAATGATACAACTGTGCCCAGCTTTATTGATGTCCACTATTTATTCAGCATTCTACTTCTGAAAGGTAAACAAAACCTTATCATTCTAGTTCTAATCAGTGCCCACTGTTAGATGTACCTTGCAGAGAAAAGCTGCAACACTTTCTCCCTTCTACAGACCAAACCTTTTCATTAGCAAACCAATGGGCTTTTTCAAAAAATCTATTTTCTCAACTACATTATGAAGTATTTATCTTGTTTTTTCCGAATGGCATGCAAGCAGAATAGTCAAATATTTCACTCCCTCTTTTAAATAAATATTTCCCTTTTGCAGAAAAAAAATCTTTTTTTTCTAGCTGACAATTTCCAAATAAACATTTAATATAAAAACCACATAATAGTCAACGTGTCCTACATACACATATATGTTCACACACACACACACACATCCATGTACACACACACATTTATATATTTATATATTGCAAACAACTTTATTTTAAAGGATGATATTGGGGGACTGTATGAAGCGATTACAAAAATATATGGTGAATAGGGTTCACATGTCAAATAATGAATTATGTGCAAAACTTGGAACAGGAAGTTTTAGCGGGCGTGGGAAGAAATCTTTTCCATGGGATTGTGATAATACATTCCGTTAACGGCAACCCAAAACGTGTTCACAGGCCCCGGTCCGCTGCGGGCTGCCATCATCTGCTACCAACCAGGAGGCTTTAAGAACAGGACCTCCACATATCAACCACACCTTTGTTCGTAATTATCCAACAGGACTGTATCAGCTTCAATTATATTACTGTTCTAGATATTGGTGTCCTAGACATGATTATAGATTCCTAGTGGAACACGGCTTTTTGAAGGTTACTTAATATTAAACCAGATCTCTGTTTAATTTATGCTTCCTTACTAGTGTTTCCTGTGAGTTGGCACATTAAGTATTCTATGTATCTTTTAGGCTTACAGCCATAAATAAATAGGAATTTGAATTTGGAGAGTGCCGAGGTACAATCTTTTGTATCAATTAGTGTAATATGGGAGTTCGGCTGAACTACCGTTAGGTAGTGGGGTGTTTTATTTGTTACCTTGAGGGGCACTATTACTGTCTTATCTAATATTATCAACTATTACCATACTGATTATTCATAGGATTGATGTGCTACTGCTTTGACCACCACTACCTTGTATTTCATTGTACATTAAATTCATGTTTACCCTCTTGCTGCTCTATTTTACAGTGACCATACTTATCATTTCATCATTTCACCAAATTGTATTTTGATTTCCTAAAGGCTATCACCTATTGCCATTAACTACAAAGCTAGTTTAGGACATTGTAAATTTTGATTTGTTTAAAAAGAATCACCAGAAATAAAGTATATCAAATATGAAAACTCATTTTAGAAAGCAATTGGCTCAGATCTGAGGGTTAAAACAAATCCCAAAGGTAGTGTCGGCCTTCCATTGCATCAAACTGCTTTATGATAATCCACAATATTTGTTTAGCAAGCATTTGTATTCAGTTTTTTGACCCGTAAAAAACATAAACCCTGAGACAGGATTAGCTGGTATGGAGAAGGGGAAACAGCCTCTACAATGAAGGCCGAACCACGCATGCCTTTACAACAAAGGCAGATCCACGCAGGATTTAACAACGCATATGCCTTTAGCACGCACGCCTTTACAACAAAAATCATTGTAAAGGCATTATTGGCTAAGGCCTATGCTTTTTTGCAGGCTCAGTTGCATTATGTGTCACCAGCCCGTTTTACATCACGATTTATGCTTTAAATATTTGGACGGTGTAAAGTCATATCATTGTAATTTCAAACCTACCTCTGCCTACTCCATTTTCACCACTACTCACGCATCACCAGCCCACTTTACATCGATTCAGTTAAACACATTCCTATGCTGTCTATGCGCAGCAAAACAATAAATACTTTCTCCCAAGCAAACGGATATTATGAAGAATCACCCCTCCTACTTACATCACTAAAAAAACATATGTGCGATGAAATTCTTTGAAAGCCACCTCAAACCAAATCGTATTTTAATAATAAAACAGTACTTGCACAATACTTAACACACTGACTGGCTTGGAGGGTCAGACATTTTGTTGAAAAGGCATACGTGGTAAAGGCGTATGTGTGGTAAAAGTTTTTGTTCTAAAGGCATGCGTACTAAAGACATGTGTTGTAATGACAGCGTAATAACAGCATGCGTTGTAATGGCATGCATTATTCCGTCATACATTCATGGAGAAGATCACATCCCTATTACAAAAATCTCTTCCTCCATCTCTGCATTATTCTCAGTAGAATTGAATGCACAATTTTTCCAACAAGCATTCCCGAAACCAATAGTTCTTGACTATGCAAGATCTATTGGCTTTGTCAGTGTTGAATAGAAGCACGAGCTGCTGTGCAACATGGCCTAAAATCAAGAAAAAAACACTAAGACATGTCCAGCATTGACCGCTTCTTATGGCTTTTTTTAAAGCTATGTTATACACGCTGCTGTGCAATATGTTTTTAAAAAAGCAGGAGGAACAACACAAGGGGAGAGTGAGCAACAATAACAGAAATTGGAGGAAGGGGATTTGGGAAAACAAAATGAGGGAGGCGTGGGCGAGAAGGAAGGGAGTACTAGACAGGAGCAGGGGGGTGGGAAGGGGGATGAAGAAATAGGGCCTCAATCACAACGCAAGCAGCTAATGGGCATTCATTAATTTGAATCAATCTGTCCGTGGTCCGTGCTACAAAGAAAGGAACAGAAGTGATGCTTGATCTGTGCTGGCCAATTAGGAGGCTGCCAAAAAGAGTGACACTGAAGCCAGCCAACGGTAATGGTAAGTAATGGGTGGCCTCCAAGCCGTTCATTGTAAACAATAGTGTCTCGCAAGTGAGAGCGCGTGCAGGCATGCACTATTATAGGCTCAACCTACAAATCACTTCAACGACCATTGGCAGTACTTCAGCCTTACAAACAGTGTTAAAGTTCCCTATTTGTTTGGACTGGTATCCCTTACTCCCTCTTCTTTTTCATTTTACCTGAACAGACTCTTTTCACAAATGCTCTGAGCAGTTTTAGAGCTAAGAAGAAGAAAATGAATAGAACAGCACTCAGTAATCCTATGACATCAAGCAGGTAGTACTGATAGAAGGGAAGGTCATTCCCAGCTGCCTGAAGATGGGACGCACCATTGTGACGGATGGGGTACTCTGTCCAGAAGATGGCCGTCTGCATTGGGTGCACCTGTACATCTCTGTGCAAAGCAGACAGGCGTTGCATGTTGATTCTATAGCTTGGATCATCAATAACTGTTCTTACAGCAGTGTAAAGATCTTCTGTTGTGAACTCTGACAGGTTGTCCAACAGGAAGGCGGCTCCTCGGCTCTTAAGACGCAAAATGTTCTCATACTGGTCACCAAAAAGAGGAAAGCCAATCACAGGAACTCCATGATAAATGGCCTCATACACTCCATTCTCTCCTCCATGGGCGATGAAAGCCCTTGTTCTGGGGTGGCTGAGGATGTCATTCTGGGGCAGCCAGCTCAGAATCTTGGTGTTATTTCCCAGAGTAGATGGTGTCTCCCCTGTGTAGCGCCAGATCACTCGTTCCGGAAGCCTGGCGAAGGCTGCAGCGATCTTATTTGCTATATCCCATGGTAAGGTTCTCACAAGAGTTCCCAACGAGAAGACCACCACTCCTGCATCGCTTGAATTGTCCATAAACTCTTGAATCTCTACGGGGAGCGGCTTCGCAGGTCGGCACTGAAAGCCTCCAATATAGATAGCATTGGGCATGGTCGGCCTGGGGAACTCGAACACAAAGTCAACCTTCATCAGGTTAATATCAGCCTTTTTGTACAGATCATAAAGGCCAAAGTCTGTTTTCAGATAACGATGACACAGGTCATCATATGTGGGGTAAATAAAGAAATGACTTAGAACTTTGTTCAAACTGTAGAGGAATACGTTTTCGAATCTTTCAGTAAAACTCATTTTGTTGGTCACTCGAGAATTTAACACAGGCACATAGGAGAGAGGCGATGGCGCAATGGCAAAATGGATATCTTCCGTTGGCATCCACCTTCCGAAGAACACTACTGGAGTCTTCAGGTGGTGAGCCAACATGACCCCTCCTGCATAATACGGATCAGCCAGGACAAGGTCGAAACCAGCATCCTCAAGACGTTTCATCAGCACCTTGTTATCAAACGTAGTTTGCAGAACAATCGCATTCCTCTTGGTAGCTTCTTTCTGTGCTTTGAAGAATTCCCAAGCACTGGAGAGCTGTGATGTTTTTGGGGAAAATGCAGTTTTGAAAACATATTCAAGGAAATATTCCTCCAGCTGTTCTCTGCTGAGGGTGTCCTGTTCCTGCAGCTGGATTGTTTCGATGTAAAAAGAATCCGATGCCTCTTCTATAGATATGGCATTGAAGGGCCTCAGCACGGTACACTCGTGTCCCCTGGCAATCAATTCCATCATTAGAATCTTGATGTTTACCCAATGGCTGCCGTCCACTGGGACCACGAGGATCTTAGCTGCTCCTGCGCCATTGACAAGAGCAAGCAACAGTAAACAAGACACCACAGAGCAGAGGCTCCTTTCCGCCATCTTTGAAAGGGGTTCTGTGCGCACCATATTCCGAAAACGTGAAGTTAATCACGTTTTAATCCGAGGTATACAGCGACTTTGTAGCAAACCTTCCGGCGCTTGTGTAACTCAGTCTGCCCGACGGCTCTGCCTCTCGTCCCTTGGACTCTGGAGGCGGGTTTACGTGTGCAAAGTCATCGCCTTCGGTGTGAAGTTCAGCCCGTTGCTTCGTTCACATCCAGGAAATCCTGAGCAGTAAGGAAACAGGTGCGGCTCTTTGGTTTAAGGAAACAATTACCTCACGCCCTGTTAACGTTTCCACGTATTTTAAAGATATCCTATACCATGAAAGGCTGGGGCATGTTTTGGTTTTGGTTTCCACCTTCCTCTATCCACTCACTGCTCTTTCTTTATTACTTTTCATATTTCGTTATTTTTTCTTTCTTTCTTTCATTCTTCCATTTCATTCTATCCGCATTTTTCTCTTTCTCTTTGTTTCCTTTCATTTAATATTTCCGTTCGTATTCATTTCCTCCATTTTTTCTAATTTCATCTTTTGGTTTTCTTCTTTATCTCTCTTCCTCTGGGTCTTACTTTCATTGTATTCCGTGTTTTCGCTCCTAAGTGTTTTTCTCCGTTTCTTTTTCACTTCCCTTCTATTTACACAATTGTTCTTTTCACTCACTTTCTTTATTTCTTTAAAATGCCCTTCCATCATTCCTTACGTCTATCCTACTTTCGTCCCATCTTACTTTCATATTAGTCCTGCGTTCTTTTCGTCTTTTTAATGTGTCTTTTTTCTTTTCCTCTTTCTAGAATTCCTTCTTTTTCCTATTATTCCTCATTTATTTCATCAATTATTTCACTCTTTTTTCCCATCCTCTTTCATTCCTTCTTTTCTTTATTCCTTCTTTCCATTAGCCTTTCCATCATCTGATCTTTTCTACTTTCTTTTCCTAATTGTTTATTTCCAACTTATTAAAAGTTTCTTTCCTTCTTTTCATTATCCCATTATGCAGTACTGCTTCTATCTTTCATTTATTCTGTCCATTCTTCTATTATTCCTTCACTCCTTCTATCCTTATGTTGGTTGTTTAAATTCTCAGTCTTTGTCTCCTTTCCGCCCTCCTCTCATTCCTTACTTCTTTCTTAATATCTTTCTTTCTTTCCTATCTTTTTCCGCTCTCTCTTTCCCTATATATCTTCGTTTCTCTTTCATCCCATTTTTTAATGTTCTTTCTACCCTTCTTTCCACCTTGCTTTCTCTCCTTCAGGCCAACTTTCCTTCCTTCGCTACACTTTTATTTCCTTCTTTCCTTTTGTGCTCTTGCTCTCCATTTGCCTCTCAATATTTTCCTATACTGTTTTCCTAATTTTTCTTTATTCGGTAAACATATTTATTAACTCCAGCTTCTATCCCATGACCCACACTGATACTGTAAAGGATGCACTTTTCACTCACACTCCAGTTTCGTATTGGTAGGGGGTCAGGGCTCAAGCAGAAAAAAAACAGTCAGTTGCTGTACCATCTCTTTGGACAGTGCTTTTGGGCACTCTGAACCCTCTTTTACCCCATTCCAAAGGATACCAGAGTATTGTGACAGTTAGATACTCTCGCGATGTATACACATATTTAGTTATATCAGATTGGTCGCACACTGCTACACCTACCAGTCGTGTTCCCCCAATGAAAATGGTCCCTGAAGGTCAGCGTCGGCGGATACACCTATGCTCAAGAGTGCGTGCAAGTATGCGTGGCGTGTGCCATCCCTGGACACGTGTTTCGAGGTAGTTGCCTCTCGTCAGCAGGGAGTAGGAAAATGAGAGTGGGGTTGCTGTGTAAGCTGCTAAAAACATAATCAGGTCTAGTACCTCTCTTAGCGCGCAGGTGCGTAACCATGAGTCCGTCGACTCCACCGGCTCAAGGGAGCCTGAATATAAAGTTACATCAGATTGGTCGCACACTGCTACACCTACCAGTCGTGTTCCCCCAATGAAAATGGTCCCTGAAGGTCAGCGTCGGCGGATACACCTATGCTCAAGAGTGCGTGCAAGTATGCGTGGCGTGTGCCATCCCTGGACACGTGTTTCGAGGTAGTTGCCTCTCGTCAGCAGGGAGTAGGAAAATGAGAGTGGGGTTGCTGTGTAAGCTGCTAAAAACATAATCAGGTCTAGTACCTCTCTTAGCGCGCAGGTGCGTAACCATGAGTCCGTCGACTCCACCGGCTCAAGGGAGCCTGAATATAAAGTTACATCAGATTGGTCGCACACTGCTACACCTACCAGTCGTGTTCCCCCAATGATAATGGTCCCTGAAGGTCAGCGTCGGCGGATACACCTATGCTCAAGAGTGCGTGCAAGTATGCGTGGCGTGTGCCATCCCTGGACACGTGTTTCGAGGTAGTTGCCTCTCGTCAGCAGGGAGTAGGAAAATGAGAGTGGGGTTGCTGTGTAAGCTGCTAAAAACATAATCAGGTCTAGTACCTCTCTTAGCGGGCAGGTGCGTTACCATGAGTCCGTCGACTCCACCGGCTCAAGGGAGCCTGAATATAAAGTTACATCAGATTGGTCGCACACTGCTACACCTACCAGTCGTGTTCCCCCAATGAAAATGGTCCCTGAAGGTCAGCGTCGGCGGATACACCTATGCTCAAGAGTGCGTGCAAGTATGCGTGGCGTGTGCCATCCCTGGACACGTGTTTCGAGGTAGTTGCCTCTCGTCAGCAGGGAGTAGGAAAATGAGAGCGGGGTTGCTGTGTAAGCTGCTAAAAACATAATCAGGTCTAGTACCTCTCTTAGCGCGCAGGTGCGTAACCATGAGTCCATCGACTCCACCGGCTCAAGGGAGCCTGAATATAAAGTTACATCAGATTGGTCGCACACTGCTACACCTACCAGTCGTGTTCCCCCAATGAAAATGGTCCCTGAAGGTCAGCGTCAGCGGATACACCTATGCTCAAGAGTGCGTGCAAGTATGCGTGGCGTGTGCCATCCCTGGACACGTGTTTCGAGGTAGTTGCCTCTCGTCAGCAGGGAGTAGGAAAATGAGAGTGGGGTTGCTGTGTAAGCTGCTAAAAACATAATCAGGTCTAGTACCTCTCTTAGCGCGCAGGTGCGTAACCATGAGTCCGTCGACTCCACCGGCTCAAGGGAGCCTGAATATAAAGTTACATCAGATTGGTCGCACACTGCTACACCTACCAGTCGTGTTCCCCCAATGAAAATGGTCCCTGAAGGTCAGCGTCGGCGGATACACCTATGCTCAAGAGTGCGTGCAAGTATGCGTGGCGTGTGCCATCCCTGGACACGTGTTTCGAGGTAGTTGCCTCTCGTCAGCAGGGAGTAGGAAAATGAGAGTGGGGTTGCTGTGTAAGCTGCTAAAAACATAATCAGGTCTAGTACCTCTCTTAGCGCGCACGTGCGTAACCATGAGTCCGTCGACTCCACCGGCTCAAGGGAGCCTGAATATAAAGTTACATCAGATTGGTCGCACACTGCTACACCTACCAGTCGTGTTCCCCCAATGAAAATGGTCCCTGAAGGTCAGCGTCGGCGGATACACCTATGCTCAAGAGTGCGTGCAAGTATGCGTGGCGTGTGCCATCCCTGGACACGTGTTTCGAGGTAGTTGCCTCTCGTCAGCAGGGAGTAGGAAAATGAGAGTGGGGTTGCTGTGTAAGCTGCTAAAAACATAATCAGGTCTAGTACCTCTCTTAGCGTGCAGGTGCGTAACCATGAGTCCGTCGACTCCACCGGCTCAAGGGAGCCTGAATATAAAGTTACATCAGATTGGTCGCACACTGCTACACCTACCAGTCGTGTTCCCCCAATGAAAATGGTCCCTGAAGGTCAGCGTCGGCGGATACACCTATGCTCAAGAGTGCGTGCAAGTATGCGTGGCATGTGCCATCCCTGGACACGTGTTTCGAGGTAGTTGCCTCTCGTCAGCAGGGAGTAGGAAAATGAGAGTGGGGTTGCTGTGTAAGCTGCTAAAAACATAATCAGGTCTAGTACCTCTCTTAGCGCGCAGGTGCGTAACCATGAGTCCGTCGACTCCACCGGCTCAAGGGAGCCTGAATATAAAGTTACATCAGATTGGTCGGACACTGCTACACCTACCAGTCGTGTTCCCCCAATGAAAATGGTCCCTGAAGGTCAGCGTCGGCGGATACACCTATGCTCAAGAGTGCGTGCAAGTATGCGTGGCGTGTGCCATCCCTGGACACGTGTTTCGAGGTAGTTGCCTCTCGTCAGCAGGGAGTAGGAAAATGAGAGTGGGGTTGCTGTGTAAGCTGCTAAAAACATAATCAGGTCTAGTACCTCTCTTAGCGCGCAGGTGCGTAACCATGAGTCCGTCGACTCCACCGGCTCAAGGGAGCCTGAATATAAAGTTACATCAGATTGGTCGCACACTGCTACACCTACCAGTCGTGTTCCCCCAATGAAAATGGTCCCTGAAGGTCAGCGTCGGCGGATACACCTATGCTCAAGAGTGCGTGCAAGTATGCGTGGCGTGTGCCATCCCTGGACACGTGTTTCGAGGTAGTTGCCTCTCGTCAGCAGGGAGTAGGAAAATGAGAGTGGGGTTGCTGTGTAAGCTGCTAAAAACATAATCAGGTCTAGTACCTCTCTTAGCGCGCAGGTCAGGTGCGTAACCATGAGTCCGTCGACTCCACCGGCTCAAGGGAGCCTGAATATAAAGTTACATCAGATTGGTCGCACACTGCTACACCTACCAGTCGTGTTCCCCCAATGAAAATGGTCCCTGAAGGTCAGCGTCGGCGGATACACCTATGCTCAAGAGTGCGTGCAAGTATGCGTGGCGTGTGCCATCCCTGGACACGTGTTTCGAGGTAGTTGCCTCTCGTCAGCAGGGAGTAGGAAAATGAGAGTGGGGTTGCTGTGTAAGCTGCTAAAAACATAATCAGGTCTAGTACCTCTCTTAGCGCGCAGGTGCGTAACCATGAGTCCGTCGACTCCACCGGCTCAAGGGAGCCTGAATATAAAGTTACATCAGATTGGTCGCACACTGCTACACCTACCAGTCGTGTTCCCCCAATGAAAATGGTCCCTGAAGGTCAGCGTCGGCGGATACACCTATGCTCAAGAGTGCGTGCAAGTATGCGTGGCGTGTGCCATCCCTGGACACGTGTTTCGAGGTAGTTGCCTCTCGTCAGCAGGGAGTAGGAAAATGAGAGTGGGGTTGCTGTGTAAGCTGCTAAAAACATAATCAGGTCTAGTACCTCTCTTAGCGCGCAGGTGCGTAACCATGAGTCCGTCGACTCCACCGGCTCAAGGGAGCCTGAATATAAAGTTACATCAGATTGGTCGCACACTGCTACACCTACCAGTCGTGTTCCCCCAATGAAAATGGTCCCTGAAGGTCAGCGTCGGCGGATACACCTATGCTCAAGAGAGCGTGCAAGTATGCGTGGCGTGTGCCATCCCTGGACACGTGTTTCGAGGTAGTTGCCTCTCGTCCAGCAGTGTGCGACCAATTGGACTTTTGTACATATTTAGTTATATTTAACATTTATATAGCACAACTAGGAAATAAGAGCGAGGGTAGTAATTAGAAGAGGACTGTAGAAACATAGGTGGTTTATAAACATTTTACCAGCTGTGGTTTTATATAAGTTGGTGCTGAAACAGTCCTTCATGGATTGTAGGTATTGCAGTGTGACTTTAGAAAAGGAACTGTTTAAACAGATGGAGAGTAGGTTATTTCCTGAATGCCATAAGCCGGGTTAATGTCCTCAAGTTTGCTGGTAATGAAGGCCTCGCGGAGGTAGTCGCTACTATCCAGGTTTCTAGCTCCCTCACAATGGTAATGAGTACAGACAGATAAGGGAGGTGGTGAGGTGTTTCCATTAAATGATTTCTGTCAGCTTGCATGGCTCCACTGCTCCTTTCAATAACTCTGCAGTGTCTAACCCCCTTATCTCAAGCACTGAAGGCCGTTTATCACAGTACCACACATGCACTCAATTGCTGTGCAGACTAACTCATTTAGAACGCCATCACACAAAAAACGCCTTTCCAAGCCTCAAGAAATGAAGTGCCAAACAGAGGTCATCACACCAAGCATAGCCTCATTTAACACAACCAACCAGTTGAAGACCTCCCCAAAACACTCAACTGCTTACCTAGTGATCTCTGCAACACAGAAGCACCTAAAGTCCATTGAGCTCTACGCACCCATCAACATATGCTCCAACACCCCAAAGCAAAAATGCATTGAAGCTAGACATCTAAAAAGAAATCCCTAATATTAGGTCCAAATGCCATTTATGCCCTCTGGAACTCCTAGCACATGACCTCAGATGCGCATTGCACATCACATCCTGAGGAGGAAGACCACCTCCCATACACGACATACCCATTGTGCACATTGGAATCCACCTTATCAAGATGCACCATCATTGCCAATGGATCTAGTGGGCCAGTAAGCCCAGACAAAGCAAGGATACTGTTCACCAACTGGGTCCAGAATCATCAAGCCCCCTAATGAAAGCCCAACGCTTCACCAACAAAAACATAAGCACAGACTTGACGAAGACTGAATACAGCAAAACCACAAACCTCTTCACCAGGCATCACCCCAGTATCAGCAGAACATTCAAGTGTGCACCATAGTCCTTCAATACTGTCATAATCTCAGTTACCAAAATCACTTTAACAATATCTCAAAGAAACACTCAAGTCTGCACTAACCAAGTCACACATCTCTCCCCATTGATACCACATAAGACCATCCATACCAGCAACTTCGTGATACCTATTCGTTGAGTCTTGAAGCAGTCAGTGAATTAAGGGCATTATCAGTAGTGTCTACCATCATTTATCACTGATGTCTCATGGCCTCCAGTACTACTGTTCTCCAAACTATGACACTCTAGGCAATTGCTCCCTTTGATGATTTATCGCTCCAGGGGTAGCAACAGGGAGCAGTTCAAGCATACTGCCGGAGGTGGTGGTGGGTGAGGAACACTAATACTGCATGAAACAGGAAAGAGCAGATATTAGGTCTTCAGGCGTAATAAGGCATAATTGTGTGAGAAGAGTATTCCAGCATTTAGAGGTATTTTATTAGGGCAAAATGCACCCTTGTGTCCAAAATGGGCTCGAGGATGCATTTTGCACAAATAAAATAGCACTAAATGGACAGGACACAAACCACAGTAGCCAGCAGCTGCCCACTCTCCCTTAGTTTGTTGTTCCTGTTCTCCTGTGATTCAAGTTTTGCCCCGAATTACTCTTAAATACTCAAGCCGGAGTAATAGGGTAATTTTGGTAATTTCGCACCACAAGAGTAATGCCTAATTACTCAAATCACTCCAGTTATTCTGCCCAGGCATACTTATGACCTCAAACATTAAAATGGGCACTGTTGAGTATACAGTATAAAAACAAATGACATAGAATGCTGTGGGTATTTGTCACCATAGGCACGCTGTGAAGCCTACTAGATATTTTTCAATCCCAGGCTCAATAGTTGGAACCTGGCAGAATGTTTTAATACTGTTTTTGCTTTCAAACTACACTCAATGAGCCAGAGGTGCCAGAAAGAAAGATGCAATGCTTCCACTTGGATACATGTCTGGCTTCTGCCCTGGTTTTGCATAACCCTGCATGTAAAATTTAGGAGCTTCCTGGGATTAAGCCTGTGTGGCGCAGAATCCACTAAAACGCTTGCAAAAAAAACATTAAAGCTCAAAAACCCAAGACTCAAACTCGAAAAGGTTCCCCTTCCAAATGTAAAAGATTCTTTTAGGTGCAAACACTTTAATAAATCCTTAACATCCAGTAAGTGGGATTACTGGGTGTCCATTAGTACCAAGAAGGTCTTTGCACTGGCCACACTCACAGGAACTTGGAATACATTCCTAGATATCCTTTAATCGGTTCTGTAGTCGGGGTGATTGGTTGCAACCAAAGGTGTGCTGTGGTGTCTGAGCAGTGTCACAGGTATGATCGAGGTACCTAGATTGGGTGTGTGTGGATTTTGTGGTGGAGACTCATAGATGCGTTTGAGGCTGGTTTCTGCTTTAGGGCTCCAGGGTTGCGCCTTTCTGAATTTCCTACATCTTTGAATGCAAAAAATCCGAAATACATTTATTTATTTAGAGATACGTTCTGCAATCGCATCTCTAAATAAACTGATGCATTTAAGTCTGGGCTGCCTGTCCCAGGCTGCCTGATCTGCCTGACTCTGAACAAGGAGTCAGAAGCCAGGCAGTATATCAACTTTCTGCAGTGTGACGTACAACACTGAGCTTACCTTTTCAAAGCCCTTCAGTGCCACGGCAGTCTCTGGTGATATCCGCTGCAGGCCAGTGGCACTGCCGGCGTCACAGTTTCAGGTGCTGCAGGCTGCATCCCTGCATGAAGCCAGATGTCATTCACAGGTATAGATCCCACCCTTTCTATTTGTCACAGGGTAGGACTGAATGCGAGGACGGTAAGTAAGAATTGGTGCCTTGTCCTCTGTAATGGTAAGTGTTAATGCTAAACTCATATTAGGTATATTGGGGCACATGCATCCAGCAAAGGAATTGTGATTCCTTAATAGCGATTATTGAGGAATCGCTATTAAGAAATTGAAATTCCTTATGCATGTAGGTTTTGCAGAAAAAATAGCGATACCTACACATTCCCTATTAGCAAATCGCAAATTGCGATTCGCTAATATGTAATGCTTTCCCGAATGAATGGGAAAGCATTTGCAATTTGCGATTACCAAATAGGTAATCGCAAATTGCGAATGCAATTCAAGGGTGCAAGGGGGCCACAAGGCACTTAAAAAAATGCAATTCTGTGCATTTTTCTAAGGGATTGCAAATTACCATCAACTTGAAGTTGATGGTAATTTGCGATTCCTTAATGCAAAGTCGCATTCTGAGAATGCTTCCTGCATTGTATTTAGGGAATCGCAAATTGTGATTCCCTAACTGCATTCGCAAAATAGATAATTGCAAAAATTGTGATAACCTATTTTGCGAATGCCTTTGGGGTTGATGCATCCCAAAAGGCTATTTGCCGTTCAAAAAGGGGTCGATTCTGTGGATCGGCCTGTTTGCGACCGGTAAATAGCTTGATGCATGTGCTCCGTTGTGCTGAGACCCTTGTTCATGCTGACCTCCACCACTGTGACACCCCAGACCGTGGCTGTAGGTCACTGGCCCCTTTAGAAATGGAGCTGCTGTATTTGTTCCCCGGCGAAGTTGATCCAAAAGTAATGCAGGGCTTTTTTCTCCCTGGTGAAGTCGATCCAAATATCCTCAGCTTTTGAGGGAGTCAAGCGCAATGGTTCTATAATGTTTCATCCCCACTCTGGACATGTTTTGACTTTAAAGACAGATGCTGTAGTCAGGGCCGGACTGGCCGAGGGGGGCACCGGGCGTTTTTCCGGTAGGCCGCCAGGGTGGGGGCCGTTTTTGGGTCCCTGGGGGGCCGTTTTTGTTACCGGGGTCAGCAATATCGGCCCCCTGCAACAAAATCGACCGAAACCTGCCTTCGCAACCAGCTCGGCTGCACCACCCAGACCCCAGGGGGGCAGGCCGAGCAGTTTGCCAGGGCCTGTTTTGGTTTCCAGTCCGGCCCTGGCTGTAGAGTGCGAGATGTATGTGGTTGCATAATTCTGGGGATCTGACTCTGTCATACATCACTAAAACAGGCATTAAAATGGCTTCCTGTTAGGCCCTATATTCATGCCATTTTCATCAATGCCACAAACATGGATTGATTACCGAACAATGAACGTTAAAAACATGACAATAATACATGTAACCAAATTTGTTTTCCTGTTTCTATTACATGTGTTTTATTTAATCTTGGATTTCCTAATAGTGTAGGCTATTTCCATCATATTGTGCTTCTGTGTGTTTTTTGTGTGCATTTTTTTATTCTTGTATAGCGCATACTTTGACCTGAGTTGCTCCAGGTGTTTATGACAGGCCGCAATTCAGAGCTCTGGCGCTGAGGCTTAAGGCAGTGCGAGCAGTGCTTAATTTGTGCCGGTGCTTTCTGGTGCTTAGCACAGGCACTTAATTATCAGGGCCGGGTCTACGCATCGGCTGTGCACGCCCACATTGATGTTTTTTAAAATGTACCTTTATTGTACTCGGTGCAGCCACAGGCCCGTAGTGTGTTTTTCAAGTATCCCGCCGAGTGTGAGTCACAGTGTCACGGCGTTTAGTGTTGCGACGACTCACTTCTTAATCACTTAGCCTGCAGGCAGCCCTGCCCAAGTCCAAGAGAATAATTAATAATATAATATATGTTATCATCATGGCGGCTGCGAGCTTGCGCGGCCCTTCTTAGGTTAGTCAGTGCAGACGCAGTGTTGACTGTTTGCCACTTGCCAGTGGGTGGGCCGCGGAAGTTCGGAACACACACACTGATGTATTTTAGCAGGCTGTGGGACCGGGCTAGAGGTTCTGATGGGGTAGGGGTTGTGCGCGTGGGAGCGCGCACACATTTTTTTCACTTTGCCACCAGTTGCCACGCCCCAGCATAACCACCGCAGCTCCCCACGAGTTATCGTCAGAGTCAAGTCAGCCCGGCAGACCCGACCGGACCGATGACAATGATGGTAAGGGAAGAGCTGGGCAGCCTGTGAGCAGGCATCGATCAACTTTCTGGCAGCCAGTACTGACGGACTGGCACTGGCAGATTGCGGTCTGGACTAGTAGCAAACAGGCAGCACCAGGCCGCCGCGACCTAATCAATCATAGTACGTACGTACTAAATAAAGCAAAGGCACAAGGCAGTGCAGTGCAGCCAGCAGTGTGTCGCTGTCCGACCGGCCCACCATGAGTAACGGTAAGATTAGAAGTTAAGCACTTTTAAGTTTAGCAGTAATTGTAAAGTAACTAACTTTAGTACTAGTAGCTAAGCGAAGCCAGCTAACTAGGGATGCCAATGCTATGCCGTCACCGACCGTGCCAAAACCAACGCTGTTTTTTTTTGGGTAGCGTGATGGTCCGGTTGTAACTTGTAAGATCACTGGCGTGGAGCGTGGGACTGGAGGCAGGCAGGCTGCAGGCAGCTCACCTCCGGCGGCTCCATAATATATATACGAATATGACGATTATTAGGATGCTCATATTCCGATGTCTGTGAATCAATCAGTTTCACTTTCACTGTCTGAATGCCAGACCAGTGCCTGCCTGGCCTAGTAGTAGCCGCGGAAGCCGCCATGCCCGCCGGCCGTAGCGGTGCGCTTTAATTTAAGATAGCAATCAGCAGGCCTCGGGTGCATTTGGTTCATTGGGTGGCTCTCATAGAGGGAGTGGTGGTCCTACAGATGGGCGGCGGTACCAAGTGCAGTGAAATTCATATTTGTGCCATTATGAGCACCTCTTTATAACATATATGTCAATAAGTCAGCAAAAGTTTTAGAACACAATGAAAACTGCAATGTGTTGCCACTTTTGAAGCAATTCCACAAAATAGAAATACCTTAAATATTATAGGGCAAATCATGGAGATATAAAACAATGTTTTTGGGCCTTCTATTTTCTGAAATGTAGATGGACATGGCTTAGGAAGTGACGGCTGCTATAGCAATATTGTGCCACACAGCGGCGCTCGCTGCTGTTCGACTCTGTGAGCTAAGTTATCACTCCTCTATTAGCTGCTGAGCAACCTAGCCTGTGCCTTTGACCGTCACAAACCTTGACACAGCTTTCGTCTGTGAATGTTCCCGGTAGGTATTGCCCAGGTCTGAGCACATTAAAATTACGCATTTTGGGATTCTATAGATGTCTGATTTACCACTGTAGTATAGATAACTGCAGTTTTATAAGCGCAATGTAATGAAAGGTTTAGCATTGCAAGCCATATTCATATCAATGACGCAGTGAATTATGATATAACTTTTTCAGTTACATTATCATATCTAAAGAAAATTCATTTTTTACTAACCGTGTGCTATTGTACTTTGTTTTAATGCACGTTTACATTGTTTTTTTTTTTTTTTTTTTTTTTTTGAAACCGTTTATTACAGAATCCAAAAAATATACAAAGATGGGCCTACAACCTTCAGGCCGGCCGCTAGCAAACAGAAGGAGCATGTAATACAGACAATAGAACGCACGCTGCGGCAAAAGGGAATTCACAGGAGTTGAAAGAGGCGTTGGCAGCCACACCATCCGGACCCCACACGACGGTTTCATTTTTATATAAATAACAACAAAAAACAAGTCCACAAGGCAACCCACAGTCGGAAACAACAGCATGTGCTCCCCTAGGGGGGGGACCCCACCGATTCATAGGAATATCGAGGGGGGGAATAGGTCAGGACGGGGACTAAGTAAACTCATTGCCCAGAACCGGGAAGACAAACAGGCTAAGGAGACGGGGCCGGTGACGGATCAGGCAGTAGCGGCGGGGTACAGATTCCCCCACGGTAAGCGTTCCAGGGGCCCCATACTTTCACCCATGTCCCAGGCTTACCTCTCGCAACATACACCACCTTTTCCCGAAACATACACCAATCCATGTTGTCCTTCCACGCCGAGACAGTCGGCGACCTCTGGGAACCCCACAGTTGCGCAATGTCACGTTTGGCCACCATATATCCCAGAGTCGCCCACCACGTCTGCGGCACTGAGTAGTCGGTTGGCTCCCATACATTCAAAAGACATCTCCTCGCCTCAGGCAACAGCGGCACATGCGTAACTACCTGCAAAACCTCATGCACACCACGCCAGAATCGCACCACCTCCGGGCATTCCCACAGAATATGGAGAAAGGTCCCCAAAGAACCACACCCACGCTTACACAACCCGTCCACAGCATAGCCCATACGCATCAGCCTCGGCCCCGTAACATAGACCCTATGGAGTATTTTGAGCTGGACGAAGCGAAGGCGGGCCGGTATGGCCACCTCTTTCGGGGAGGCCACCGCAGACACCCAGTCCTCGTCATCCAGCTCCAATCCATCAGCCCCCCACGCCTCACGAAGGCCGGTCAGCAGTCCCGAACGGTCATTGATGAGCTTTTTGTAAATTAATGAAATCGTGCCGTCCGGGACATGCCCATCTAGCACTCTATCCTCCAGAGGGGAGTACTCCGGGATGGAGGCAACGTCCGGAAATACGGAGCACAACGCATGACGGATCTGCATATAACGAAAGTACTCCCTGTCCTGCAGCTGGAATTCTGTCTGCAGCACATCGAACGTTTTGAATCCCCCCCTCGTCCAGAGATCGCCCACCCTGCTGATGCCTATCATGTCCCACTTCTCAAAGCCCTTCGAGGTCCACAGGGAGCCCAGCCGCTCAGATGCGTATAGTGGCGTCGCCCGGGTCAAGCGATCCTTCCACCCCATCGCCACGTTAGCCGTGTGCCACACCCGTACCATGACCCTCGTGGGGCCCGTCAGCCGCGCGTCATGCGAGCTAGAATAAAGCGCCCGATTATAGTCACCACCCGGCAGTAACATTTTATCCATCTCAAAGGCCGGGTTTAGGGCGGGCCCGTAAAGGCCGTGATTGATCGCAGCCAGCTGGGAGGCCCAGTAATATCGCTTGATATCTGGGAGGGCAACCCCCCCGTCGTACCACGGGAGCGTCAGCTTCGCCAGGGCGATACGCGGCCTACCCTCCCAGAACAGTCGGCGCTGCAAACTCTCCACCTCGCGAAAGTAGCGCGCCGGGACAACGTCCATTGTGTTCTGCAAAGCATACAGGAAACGTGGCAGCGACATCATCTTAAACAATGCCGCCCGGCCGAGCGGCGAGAGCGGCAAGCGCCTCCAACGCGCGACGTCCTCCTTCAGGCGCTGGAGGGGGGGAAGCAAGTTCTGGTTATATCGGGCCTCCGCGTCCAGGGTAATGAAGACACCCAGGTACCTAAATCCCCGCGGGGCGATCTGGATAGGACAACCCAGCGGAAGGATAGGATCCTCCCCAGAGAGGACATACACACACGATTTAGCCCAGTTGATGACCAGGCCGGAGTTGAGGCCAAATGAGTGCAATACATCAACCAGTACTATCAGTGATTTACGTGGGGAAGCCAGGTACAGAAGAATATCATCAGCGTAAAGAGATATGCGGTCCTCATACTCGGGGGTCCATCGGAGACCACGAATAGAAGGTTCCCGCCGCAGCCACTCCGCCAGGGGCTCCAGGGCAAGCGCGAAGAGGAGCGGTGATAATGGGCAGCCCTGCCGCGTGCCCCTGCCCAGCTCAAACGGAGCCGACACTCTACCGTTCACAACCACCTGCGCCAGCGGTCCCGAGTACAACAATTTCACCCAACCGATGAATCCCGGGCCAAACCCAAACTTCGCCAGTGTCGCCCAAATATATGGCCACTCAAGTGTGTCAAACGCCATAGTGATGTCCAGGGATGCCAAAATGGCCGGTTCCCGTATAAACGGGACACGCGCGAGCACCCCATGCAAGCGCCGCAGGTTAAGTGCAGTGTTGCGATGGGGGATAAAGCCGGACTGATCCTGGTGAATCAAATCGCACACCACGCCAACCAGCCGATTGGCCAACACCTTGGCGAGAATTTTGGGCTCCGCATTCAGCAGCGAAATAGGCCGGTAGGACGTGACCCGGTCCCGCGGCCTCCCCTCCTTGTGAATGACCACGATAGTAGCCAGACGCTGGTCTAGCGGGAGGGAACCCGCCGAACGGGCCGCGAGGAACATCGCACGGAGATGCGGCGCCAGCGTATCCGGTCGCAGCTTGTACAATTCGATGGGAAGACCATTAGGACCCATGGCCTTGCCGGAAGCGACCGAGCGTATGGCGAGGGCAATTTCTTCAGAGGTTGGGGCGGCGTCCAACGACACTCTGTCCTCCTCCGAAAGGGAAGGCAGCGCGATATCCCTAAGCAGGGCATGGGAATCCTCTTCCGAGCGGGAGGACACCGGGGAATACACCCCATGGAAATAATCTGCAAAGCAATCGACTATTTCTTCCGGTTCCGTGACACACACACCATCCAGTTTCTCAATCGACGGGACAACTCGACTCGCTCTCTCCTTTTTATCCAGCCACGCAATCAATTTCCCAGCCTTATCACCCACATCATACAGTCTCCCCTGTTGCTCTCTACTGAGGCCCCTGGCCGCCTCCGTGACGAGGGCCTTATAGGCCGCCTGCTTGAGTCGGAGAACATGTAATTTGTCATCCGTCACCCCACATTCGAGGTCGCCCTCCAACTCAGTTATTTCAGTTTCAACACGGGTCACCTCCTCCCGCTCGCGCCTCCGGGAATGGGAAATAAGGGACAGGGCATCCCCCCGAATCACCGTCTTAAATGCCTCCCATAGTGAGACCGCAGATGACACCGACCCCACATTATCATCAAAATATCGCTTAAGGGACTTAACCAACTCTGCGCGAATGGTGGGGTCACGCAGGTACCAGGGATTAATCGGGGCCACCCTACCCTCTCCCCTCGGGAGAATATCGAAGTGCAATAAGAGCGGGGAGTGGTCTGAAATACCCCGCGCCAAATGGCGCACCTCCCCGATCCTTCCCGCATGCGCCGCCGGCACCAGGACATAGTCAAGTCTTGATAGAATGCCATGGGCCCCGGAATGAAAAGTGTACTGTTTCTGCGTAGGATGTTTCAAACGCCAACAATCCACCAGCCCCAAGGCATCCAATAGGCCAGACAACCACGCTTGGGCACGGGGGAGATCCCTAGGGGGGTGACGGTCCTCAGTTCCGGAAACCACAGCGTTAAAATCCCCCCCAACCACCAGAATCCCCTCCGGAAGGCCAAGGAGGAGGCGCCCCAGATCCGCAAAGGTGGTCGTCTGCAACCCTGGCGGGACATAGACAGAAACAAAAATAATCACTCTGCCCTCCATTCTACCCACCAGAACCGTGTAACGTCCCCTGTCATCATGGAGCACCTCATCAACCTCCAACGGGAGCGAGGTCTTGGCCATGATGCCCACACCCCTTGAACCCGACGTGAAGCCCGAATGGGCCAGAAGGCGGTAGCCCCGTCGGTTCATAGCACGAAAGGAGTTGCCAATGAGGTGTGTCTCCTGCAGAAAAACTATGTCAGGTGAAATTCGTTTCAGGAACTGCAGGACCACACCTCGTTTTATCCTGTCCCCCAGTCCATTAACGTTCCAGGACAAAAGACTCAGTCCCCTACCCCCCATCATAAACGAAAGCAATCACTCGTCCCCCCGAGAGCACTTTGGAAATAGCACGACGATACTTTTGCCTTGTGGTACAAATGAACAACACCCCACCCCAACCCAACCGCCCCAACAAAACTCCCCCCTCCCTGCACCCCTGCATGAGCCCAAACAGCCCCCCAACTTGCAGTGTGCCTGTCGCCCCTATATAGTTGAAACTAGGTAAACCCCCTAGAGGAGGAAAAAGTACCCCTTCGAGACCCCGCACCACCTACAAAGGAGGGAGAACGAGTACAAAAAACGAGAGACCCTAAGCTTGGCCGAAAGCGGCAGCATCTTCGTCCAGAGTGAGTCCCAGTATCAGCACCTCAGTCCCGGTACAGTGGGCCTTCTCCTCCCGCAGCCCCCCCCCCCCGCCATCCCGATCCCGACCCCCAGACAAAGTGTCCAGCCAGTCCCCGGCCGTTTCAGGACGGTCAAAAAAGTGAGTGCGACCATCCACCTCCACCCGCAGCCTGGCCGGGAAGAGCATGGCGTATTTTAAGTTCATGTCCCGAAGCCGCCGCTTAACGCCCAAGAAGCTCAGTCTCTGCTTCTGGACCGCTTGGGTGAAGTCAGGATAAAAGTTCACCTCCATGTTCTCCAACTTAATCGGCCCTTGCAGTCTGGAGGCTTGCAGAATCGCATCCCTGTCCCGAAAATTAAAGATACGGGCAATAAGAGGCCGCGGAGGGGCTCCGACCTTCGGCCTTCCCCCGGGAACTCTATGAGCCCTCTCCACCGCAAAGAATTTACTCAGTCCCCGAGGCTGGAGATGGGTAGTGATCAGGTCCTCCACAAAAAGATCCGCCGCCGACTCCTCCCGTCCCTCAGGTACTCCGATGATGCGGATATTATTCCTCCGGGCCCGGCTCTCGGAATCCTCCAGGCGCCGATCCATGAGCGCACTCGCCTGACGAAGCCGGTGTACCTCCATCTGAAGGGCCGCCACCTCAGTCGTGAGGCCCGACGCGGTGTGGGCCAAAGAATCGACCCGGTCGTTGGTCTTCGAGAGATCAGCTCTCACCAGGTTGACCTCAACGAGGACCGCGTCGATTTTATGCGCTAACGTGTCAAACCGCTGGCCCACCGAGGCCTTCATCTCAGCAATGGCGCCCATGACGTCTTGCAGAGTCAGATCTGTGGGCAAATCCGGGGCATCCGGGGGGCACTCAGAGGACTTGTGCGGTCCACCGGGAGATCCCTTTGGGAGGGTGTAGCGGTCCATGATGTTGGCCTGATGTGCGGCGCCACGCCGGGTCGACTTGGTCTTCAACCGATCTCCATCTTGTTTAGTGGCCATCGTCGCGGGTCTCACACCCTCACCAGCCACGCAGTAAAAAGCGAGCAATCAAGGCCACGAGCTCCGGGGGGGGCCACCCCAGGACGGCGGAGCGGGCCACAGCAGGCAGGCAGGCAGGGTCTCCCAGCGAGGCCACCCCAACACCAAGAGCGCCGCGATCCCACCTGCAAAGACAGCAAGGGGGCGCGAAAGTGAAAGTGAAAGTGCGGGGTACGCGACTCGCCAGGCCCAGCCCGCCGTTGTTGTTCACTTTGCCAACGGGTCGCCCCCAAACGCAAATCCGGGGTCAGGAGAGAAGTAGGCCGCAAACTTCAATCGGTGTTCACTCCGGCACCCGAGGTCCGATTCGAAGACGGGAAACGGGTACCACCTCGGCTCAGGCTCACCGACACAGTTCCCTCAACCGATGCAGGATGAAGTCAGGATAAACGTAGGAGGTTGCAGAGGTCCTCGGGAGCCTCGCACCTACGCGGCCATCTTGGTTGCGCGCTAGGCTCCTCCCACGTTTACATTGTTAATATCAATTAATAGAAACTTGAAACTGCTAATCAGTTCCGTGTTTCCACTTTCTCCATTTTCATGCCACCAAATGCAAGTCAGCTGAAAGAAGCCTGCGTTCGTCTGGCGGGCTCTGTGTTCCGCCGCTGGAAGGATGGCCCCAATAGAAAGACATGGCTTCTCTTGAGCCACGAACTCTCGGGTTTATATTTAATCAAGGTGCGTAGGAGAGAGGGTTCGCCGGTGAAATCCTTGACAATCGTGCTTTAGAATTTCAAGGTGATCCCTTTATTCAGGAAACACACAGCGCAGCGCTAGCTTCAGGGGGAATAATTCCATGTTCAACTGCAGGTAGAGCAGTTTTCTGCAAGTGCATTTTGACTATTTGTCATGTGCTGCCTACGAGACTGCATGTTTAGTGTGAGTACTGGTCAAGCATCCTCTCAACACGACTGCAGCTCCGGTGGTGCAAGAGTCTCCGACCTAGGCTACAGGGGAAATTCCTGCTCACTCAGCGCTATCGTGATGAACATGCATTACCTAAGAAGAGACTGGACTGCTGGACTCATCGATGCTGCACACGGACGTGCACAATGACTGACAGTGACCATGTGTCCAATTTCAAGCCCTCCTCCTCCTATATTATTAAAACACCGGCATCACTCTCTGGTTGTTTAAGCAGCACGTGCCATGCCCCTCCCTGCCCCGTAGATTGTTTCTTGCTGCCAGTCCCCGCCTTCCTGTAATATAGTGCCAAATGCGATACACATACATCCGCAGTGCCTACCCTTAACCGGAAGACAGTGGCTGGCTACTACACCCTGCACCCCTCTGGGTGGGTCTCTTTCCCTTACAGAACCGGAGGACAGAGGCTACACACCCCTCGCACCTCTCATGGTGGGGCTGCCCCTCGGAACACCTTATAATCTCGTCTGCTTTGAAGGGTGCCTGCACTCTCCCTGGCGGTTGGAATGTGCCTGATAATAAATAAGTGCTTGAAAAGGCCAGTAATACAGTGCAGCCACTATGTGAGAGGCACTCGCTGCCTGTCCCTGATACAGCTGCAGTCTTGAGCACTGTGAGAGACTCCTCACTGCCACTGAGAGGTATGATTTATAACACTGAGAAACCCCTATCAAAACCTTACTATAAGGAAGGCTCCCTTTCTGAAATTCAGATCAGGTATTATATTTGACTTTTAGCAGTGCCAGTAGAAGATGTGGGTGGACCTAATAGAGTAAGTGGGTGGAGCCAGTGGAGGGAGTGGGTGGGGCCAGAAAAAAGTGGGTGTGGCCTTCGACAAACATTTGAGCACCTGCACTTCATATTTTACAAATTAAGCACTGAGTGCGAGTTTACCAGAGTGTCTGTCAGTGGATTGGCCTCTTTGCAGAGCACACAGAACAATGGTCACCTATTCCAGTAGCAACTGATATTCAGTGTAAATGCTTGTGAATGGGGGGCACAGTTATCAAAATATTGATAAAACAAAGTAAAAGAAAGTACAGTGATTACATGTGAGTAAGTGTAGTGTTTGTTTGGAGGAGGTGAAATAAAGGAGATGCAAGGAAGTGCATTCAGGAGAGAGTGAAAAGAGGGCGTGGAAGAGGAAAGAGAGGAGGTTCAAGAACTGCTGATGGATGAGATCTGGAGAGAAAAAAGGGCATACATGTCTAACATAAAGCGCCCATAACCGAAGACAGAGACTCCTAATACAGGCCTCAGTAATATTTCATTTGCAGTCTCACAATTTCAGAATTTAAACATTTTCAATATTAATTGTTTACAACAAAATCATTACTCATTTATGATAGACAGTTAACCATTGACAAAGCCAATAGTCCTGCCAGGTTTTAGGTGTATGTCAGTTGTTGTGCTATATATCTGGGTATAATAACACAGAGCACAGGGAGAAACCAAAATACCGCTCGGGTGACACACTATGAGAATCATAGGAAAATAGTTGACGTGTTTAAGCCACACCCCTTTTAGAGACCCCCACTTTTTCATTACACTTAAAGCCCGGTCTACACATATTGCTATATGATTGCAGCCAGCAGCTGTGGGTGCTTCCCTACGTCTGGTTAGAGTGTTTTCTTCCAAAGTTGAATCCACACACAGTGCAAGACACTAGGCAGCACACACTTTAAAGAGCCTGAAGTTTGCGACCTGTACAATTTGCACACTGCAGTAACTGTTGAACACATTAATGCAGTAAGATATGGGGCAGTTTTTAATATGTTTAAATATTTCAAGACTACACATTCACCATTTCAAATTATTTTCAGGTGGAGGAACCCTCACCCCACACCCGAAGTTTGATCATTGAGATTGCTCTCTTTGCTTGCTACATAAACGTCATACCCAACCTTTACGCCCCACCACTTTCACATATCATCCATTGCCACTGGTTTCAGAATTACAATGTTATTACTCGTGTGAGAACCTTATAGGGATATGGGTGGAGGGATGGCTGGGAACCAGTTCCAGTCACAGTCGTGTTCTTTACCTGGTGCTCCTTGTTCACCGATATGGTGATGTCAATAAATAATGTAGATTTACTCCTGTTTGTCCATGGATCATCATTTGAAATTTAGCAGCCGATACCCAAGGATCTGGGTGAAAAGTATAAACTCTTTGTCCTGCTGGAGCTGAAAACATGGTAATAGGGCTTCCCTGTGGTTAAGAATGGTACCAGGTTAGTCAGGAACCATGCAAAATACCCACATCAAGTCCTCAGCGTCTGGTCACTCAACAGTTTCTTGTGCCAGCTTTGCCCAGCTGGGCTCCAAGATCCTCATGGCCCTTGTATAGCTCTGTAATAAAAGGCGTCCTCCACAAAGGATTCAGTCAGTTGAGCCATGAGCGTGTCTTCTTTCAAGAGTAAGCTCCGCTTAGTGCCATGCCCTTCTCTTTTGGTCACAGTAGTAGTGCTATTCCAAAGTCTAGGATATTGTTCCACTACAGTTAAAGAAATACAGTAGCATTAGGACCCTATTTCAGGTGAAAGTCTCTCTGGCCTTGTGCACATGGTCTCCTTAAAGGTCAGATGAACCATAAATACTGGTTTCAAAGGGAAGACCATACCATAACATAAACCAATACCCACCAAGCCATACACTTTCTTTACAATTGCATTACTCCAATCAGGATCTGCCCATCTCCTGGGCTTTTCTGGCTTCTTGCCATGCTGTTCTCGAATTTAGGGGAAGATGGTTCAGGCCGTTCACTGGAAATTGCACAGCATAGCCAAAGATTACCTGTTTACCAAGCAACATCCAGCAAAACACAAGAAGAGGACTTAAGCAGAGTTGTAAGAAGAACTCCCAAAGAGGTGTATGTTCCCCGACACATAAGATATAGTGTCTTTGCGAAAATGTACATGCAAGTTGTCATGTTGTCATGTTCACAGGACGACCTGGCCACCTTGCTTGGCAACTATCATTTTGGACAGACACAAATTGTGCACCACTTTGCACATGATCTTCTAGGCCAACACCCACATGAAACGTGGTTCTGTGAACACTGTTTCCTATCCACTATTTTAGGATTCCAGACTCTAGTAAAATATTCCACCAACTCTATCTAAGTGGAGTAGTAAAATACCGGCCTACAAAGAAAACATACCTATCAAATGCCTCCAAATTTCAGAACAGGACACAAAATATAGAATAGAGGCTGGCTGGTGCTATACAAGAATATTTTTGGGCTGCTGCTATGCAAGGGTATATTTCACTACCCGAACTGACTTCCGATGATTTCTGCTCATGAGAGGACCCACCCCTGATTGCAAAGCCCTTAGCTGAAGTCTAGTATGCTCTCATATGACATCCTTGTATTTTTTGCAACAGTGAAGTTCCATCTTTTAAGGGAAAGTGAGCCCTGTGGCGTGGCTAGATTGACATGGGCCCTAGTGCAAGAGAAGGGCCTAATTACCAGTTTGGCGGTCCATCGGACCACCAAACCTGTGGTGGAGATGCAGTGGCGGTCAGGTACCGCCGCACCAATGGTCTGACCAACGTATTACAACTACGACTGTCAGACTGCCATAGAACCGCCGCAACTCTCAGGAATTCGCATCGGTCTGAGGCTGCAATATGCTTGGCGGTGTCACTGCGTTACAACAAACAAATGATGGACGGAATGCTGACAATGCATACATTCTCCCCCAGTCAAGAGATCTGGGTTAAATCCATCGTTCTTTTGCCCACTACACCACCCCAGTTCAGACATGGCCATATGCAAATCAGTCTTGACCCTGTGCCTCATGGGAACAGTCCAGCCCGAGCTGCCAAGCCATGTCTTCCCTGGACCGGAATCAAGCATCCTAGGACCGGTTTCTGGCTATCAGCCGTCATCAGCCAGGATAGCTTGACTCCAGTGGCGTAGTGAGCACGGGTCCCACGTCTGGGAATACCTATCCCACTTAGGGCGAAAAGCGTTACAACAAACAAATGATGGACGGAATGCTGACAATGCATACATTCTCCCCCAGTCAAGAGATCTGGGTTAAATCCATCGTTCTTTTGCCCACTACACCACCCCAGTTCAGACATGGCCATATGCAAATCAGTCTTGACCCTGTGCCTCATGGGAACAGTCCAGCCCGAACTGCCAAGCCATGTCTTCCCTGGACCGGAATCAAGCATCCTAGGACCGGTTTCTGGCTATCAGCCATCATCAGCCAGGATAGCTTGACTCCAGTGGCGTAGTGAGCACGGGTCCCACGTCTGGGAATACCCATCCTACTTAGGGCGAACAGCGTTACAACAAACAAATGATGGACGGAATGCTGACAATGCATACATTCTCCCCCAGTCAAGAGATCTGGGTTAAATCCATCGTTCTTTTGCCCACTACACCACCCCAGTTCAGACATGGCCATATGCAAATCAGTCTTGACCCTGTGCCTCATGGGAACAGTCCAGCCCGAACTGCCAAGCCATGTCTTCCCTGGACTGGAATCAAGCATACTAGGACCGGTTTCTGGCTATCAGCCGTCATCAGCCAGGATAGCTTGACTCCAGTGGCATAGTGAGCACGGGTCCCACGTCTGGGAATACCCATCCCACTTAGGGCGAAAAGCGTTACAACAAACAAATGATGGACGGAATGCTGACAATGCATACATTCTCCCCCAGTCAAGAGATCTGGGTTAAATCCATCGTTCTTTTGCCCACTACACCACCCCAGTTCAGACATGGCCATATGCAAATCAGTCTTGACCCTGTGCCTCATGGGAACAGTCCAGCCCGAACTGCCAAGCCATGTCTTCCCTGGACCGGAATCAAGCATTCTAGGACCGGTTTCTGGCTATCAGCCGTCATCAGCCAGGATAGCTTGACTCCAGTGGTGTAGTGAGCACGGGTCCCACGTCTGGGAATACCCATCCCACTTAGGGCGAAAAGCGTTACAACAAACAAATGATGGACGGAATGCTGACAATGCATACATTCTCCCCCAGTCAAGAGATCTGGGTTAAATCCATCGTTCTTTTGCCCACTACACCACCCCAGTTCAGACATGGCCATATGCAAATCAGTCTTGACCCTGCGCCTCATGGGAACAGTCCAGCCCGAACTGCCAAGCCATGTCTTCCCTGGACCGGAATCAAGCATCCTAGGACCGGTTTCTGGCTATCGGCCGTCATCAACCAGGATAGCTTGACTCCAGTGGCGTAGTGAGCACGGGTCCCACGTCTGGGAATACCCATCCCACTTAGGGCGAAAAGCGTTACAACAAACAAATGATGGACGGAATGCTGACAATGCATACATTCTCCCCCAGTCAAGAGATCTGGGTTAAATCCATCGTTCTTTTGCCCACTACACCACCCCAGTTCAGACATGGCTATATCCAAATCAGTCTTGACCCTGTGCTTCATGGGAACAGTCCAGCCCGAACTGCCAAGCCATGTCTTCCCTGGACCGGAATCAAGCATCCTAGGACCGGTTTCTGGCTATCAGCCGTCATCAGCCAGGATAGCTTGACTCCAGTGGCGTAGTGAGCACGGGTCCCACGTCTGGGAATACCCATCCCACTTAGGGCGAAAAGCGTTACAACAAACAAATGATGGACGGAATGCTGACAATGCATACATTCTCCCCCAGTCAAGAGATCTGTGTTAAATCCATCGTTCTTTTGCCCACTACACCACCCCAGTTCAGACATGGCCATATGCAAATCAGTCTTGACCCTGTGCCTCATGGGAACAGTCCAGCCCGAACTGCCAAGCCATGTCTTCCCTGGACCGGAATCAAGCATCCTAGGACCGGTTTCTGGCTATCAGCCGTCATCAGCCAGGATAGCTTGACTCCAGTGACGTAGTGAGCACGGGTCCCACGTCTGGGAATACCCATCCCACTTAGGGCGAAAAGCGTTACAACAAACAAATGATGGACGGAATGCTGACAATGCATACATTCTCCCCCAGTCAAGAGATCTGGGTTAAATCCATCGTTCTTTTGCCCACTACACCACCCCAGTTCAGACATGGCCATATGCAAATCAGTCTTGACCCTGTGCCTCATGGGAACAGTCCAGCCCGAACTGCCAAGCCATGTCTTCCTTGGACCGGAATCAAGCATCCTAGGACCGGTTTCTGGCTATCAGCCGTCATCAGCCAGGATAGCTTGACTCCAGTGGCGTAGTGAGCACGGGTCCCACGTCTGGGAATACCCATCCCACTTAGGGCGAAAAGCGTTACAATAAACAAATGATGGACGGAATGCTGACAATGCATACATTCTCCCCCAGTCAAGAGATCTGGGTTAAATCCATCGTTCTTTTGCCCACTACACCACCCCAGTTCAGACATGGCCACACGGTGTCACTGCAGCACAGCCAAGCTTATTATGAGTTTACTCACCACCAGCAGTCTCATCGCAGTGCTCACATCATGAAAATGCTGGCGGTGAGGAAACTAAGGGGGTCTTACAGGGCCTGGGGATACATGCAGGGGGGCACATGGTTTAGCCCACTGCATGCATTCACCACAGTTCCTGCATGGCATGGACTGCAAAGTCCATGCCATGCAGGAACTTGCTTTGGTGCTCCTTCGGCACTGCAGTTCACAGGCTCCCATATGAGACTTTAACTGCACCTTCGCTGGACCGCTTCACTGCCCACCTGTCAGACCATGTCGCTAAAGTCATAATCAGGCCCAAAGTAACTGCACCCCCTCTTTAAGGTGACATCTCAATCTGTCAGCTACCCCTGACACTCCTCAAACTCATTTGACAGAGTATGTATCTGCCATATCAAAACTCACTACCATCCTCATACACACACTATTGTATTTCCACTCCGTGCACTGCATTCCTGCAAGTTAAAACTATAACCATAAAAAGCGTTACCAAAGCCAAATGGTTTGGCCCTTATAAAGTGCATGCACCCAAATACATAACATTCAGGGACCACACACTCATTTTGCTGCCCTCACATAGGCACATATCTCATGCTGCAATCATACAGGTATATGCCTCACACTGCACTCACACAGGCACAACTTTCATCCTGCACTCACTAAAGACAATGTTAGTCCGGCATTCACACAGACACATCCATCAGAATACACACACAAAACATAGTTTCATTTCTGCACTCACACATTCATACTGCTCACACACAGGTACACCACTCACTAGGAAGGAGCAGAGTTTGTGAAGATGATGGCATAGGAGAAAGAGGTTGGGTATCTGGTGCATTGGTCCACTAGTGTAATTCAAAATTCTTGAAGTAAGTTACACTGAAGCATGAATGTTCACTGAGGTTATCTAATCTCCAATAAACCACACTTGGACCACCACTGTAGACTATGTGAGTCTGATCTTTGTGGACGTTTGCAAAGAAGAGTCTTGGCATAAAAAAGTCCTACTTGACTTCTAAAATCAAGTTTGTGGTTTTCTTAGGCCTGCAAGCATATGCAGAAAAAAGACAAAATATGGCAATTAAATGTGGAGGGCATGTGCCTCAGTAAAAAAAATAAAAAGTAAAGCTTCGTACTGGTCTGCCATCTTGCAACAGTAAAACAAATGATAGTGTATGCAGAATACCATTTCAAGATGGTGGCATGTTTTGAAGCCTGCAGCAGTGATGCCAGGGGCTCTGCATAAGAAAGGTGTGGTCCAGTGGCAATGGCAGCGCAGCTGCTTGTACTCTCATTTCTCAATTAGCACTAGTCTGGCTTCCAGGTGAACTGCTGTGTGTTGAACTAAAGGAAATATCTCCTGAAGTCGTACTTCTTTGGATGCAGAGTAACACAGACAAAGCAGGCAAAATACTGTTAGCCAGACTAACTGACATCCTAAAGACCAGCAGTTACCTCCTAGGCAGAGCCACACATTGGCAACAAAGCCAATGGCTGAAGGGGGCTGATCCACTGCCCAATTGTACGTATGCCTTCCAGAAGTGCTTAATTAATATGTGAATGGCACTCAGCCTGATGAATAACTGAAGTGGGCTTACCTTAAGGTAATTTTCTCTATGCAAGATTATGTATTATTTTTGCGAAAATGTGAGGCGAGGCTAGCGAGACAGCTAAAAGTGCATTTTGGTCAGCCCTAAAACACACAGAATCAGATAGAGTAAAAGAAGCAGGCGCGCAGGGGCTCCTTAGATCACACACATAAGACATACACCATTGATCAAGAGCATCGCAATCTTCCCTTAAAGACATGGAACAAGTGTGGTACTGCAGCGCTAGCCAATGCAAGCTTCCTTCAAAGACATGGGACTAGTATGCTACTGTAGGGCCAGCCAGGCCAAACGTCCTTCAAAGACATGGAACAGGTGTAACACTGGGCAACACCATTTAACACCTCCCCTAGATAGAACAAACGAGCAGCATTTCGGAGTTGGTACAGGTGTAAGGAACAGTGCTGGGTTGTATGAGTGCAAGCTTAACTCACATGCATAGCAGGAATTCTGCACACAAAACAGGTACATCACCAAGCAGAAGTACATGCTACCCTCACACCCATAGAACACATAATTATCTGGTCAGAAAAAATGCAAGATTCCCTTGCATACACGGAACATGGACAGCATCTGCAGCAGCAGCCCAAGCCTGCGTGTAAACAAGCTCCCACAATTTGAAGCCTTTGGCATCAGTATAAGTTCCCCTCATATGCATTACAAGTATAAGATGGTCATCATCAGTATAAGCTGAGATATCCTCACGTACAAAACAGGTATCACACTGGAAGCAGCACCGAAGCTTATTTCAGGCACAGAATATCCAGATTAAAGTCTAGCGGTGGGTGAGTCACTGAAGGCGCGAGCCAGATGCTAGTCTATGGTTCAGCTCGAGGTCCTCTTGGGCCGTCAAGCCCAAAATGAGTTGAGCTTTCTTGTGGCATCTGCTTTCTACCCATGCTCGAATCTCATGCACTAAGAATAAACGACAGAGCATTCAACTTTGATAGCTACTTGACCAAATTATGTGATCCTAGGCATTTATTTTATTTTTTAAGCCTCCTATTTTTTCATTATTGCATATGAGAAAATCTTGAAATATGTGACAATGTGTGCTGTACAAAATTCTGGGTTTGACTTAATTTCCTATATTGTTTGTCCCTGTATAATATAAAAACTAACACCTCTTAGTTCACTAATGGTATTGTCATCGGAGTGGGACATGGAGGCACAAATGTTTCTACGTTCATGTTTAAAAACTATCACTTTTAATAAACTCCTTTCAATGTAGTAATCTAACCTGATATACTAAGAAGAAATGCTTGTTAACGAAATATAGTTTGAATTTTGATTCGCATGCCAAATGTTCCCATGGCTCTGCTCATGCCTGGCTCTTAGAGCCAAGACGGGTTCTTAGAGTCAAGACAGACTCTTAACTCTGCTCCCCTTGTTAATATGTTGGCTCACCCACCTTTACTACAGTACTGTGTATAACAGTAGGCCTGGATATTACCTGACAGCGAAACCGGGGGTAAGACAGTGCATCACGACCCCTTGGATAGTAGCTGCAAGGTCCTAAGCAATCTTGACAGTCCGAGGGTTGAGGGTGTACTTAGTGGAGGGGGTCTCGGGCAGGGTTCGGATCCCGAACTCGTATTCTTGGGAAGTGCTGTCCAGAAGGATCTCCCGTCTGCCACTGATGCGGTACATTTGAACCTTAATATAGGCAATACTATTGGCTCTAACAGTGGCTCAGGGTCGGACTCTATTGCCTTAGATCTCCCAGTCTCTGCCTTGCAGCTTGTGTTTTCTACTTTGTCGGCTGATATTAAAGGGGGGTTTGAGGAGTCTGCACTAAATCAGCGGGAGATAAGAAGCTATTGTGAATCCTTAGACACAAAGATTGATGGACTCCTCTCAAGAACAGGAGTCTTAGAAGAGTCTGTGGCCTGCATGTCGATACATCTTGATAAAGCTAAGGAGGAAATTGATAGGCTTAAGAGAGCTGATACTGCTATGGCTGAAAGAATGGAAACCCTTGAAAACAATGCTAGACGGAGTAACATCCACATCTTGAATGTGCCTGAGGCCAGTGAAGGAGCTGATATTAAGCGCTATATTATCACCCTTCTGAAACACTCTCTGAAACTGGATCAATCTGAGGAGGAATTAGCTTCTGAGATACAGCGAATACACAGAGAACCATTTAGGCGGAATCCACAACGGACAAAGCCAAGGAAGATTCTCTTAAACTTCCATACATACTCGCTGAAAGAGCATATTCTCAATCTTGCACTCAAGCAAAAATCCCTTGCAGGGGTGGGTTTCACGTTTCAAATTCGATCTAACCTGTCGAGGGCAACCCTTGACAAGCAATGGGAGCTAGGAAGCAGAATGGAGGCTTTTAGGAAGCTTGGTGCATCAGTTCAAATGGGGTTTCCAGCCGCTCTGAAAATAATGATCAATAATAAAATGCATAACATTCGTTCAGTACAGGCGGCAGATGATCTACTGATGTCCCTAGGGGGGTCTAAGGGAGGTTCTGGCTCTGGTTGAGAGTCTTATGTTATTAACCAAGGACCTTGTCCTCTCTTGCGATTCTATAGTAGTCTTCCTCATTGTACCCTTTATCCTTTAGCCTTCAGATAGTATACACTCACTCTTCCTGCATTTTTGCTAGAAGGTTCCTATATGTACATAGGCAATTTAAGTTAGTCTGATTACAGGAAAAGAAAATATATAATTGGAGAGAAGGGGGGAAAGGGGGAAAAAGGGAAAGTAAAGGGAAAGAAGGGAAAGGAAAGAGGAAGAGGAAGAGGGAAAAAAAGAAGAAAAAGAAAGAAAAAAAAAGAAAGGAAAAAAAAGAGAATTTTTTTTAAGAAATAAGGGGGAAGTTACAATGAATCTACAATGAAAATGGGAAAAATGTTTTTTTTGTGTGTTTTTTCTTTCTTTTTAGATAATTCCTTTATTGCACTTAGCTGGCGATACCCTATGGGGGCTCGGCATAGGGTAGGGAGTACCACAAACCGGGGTTGTTCCGGTTAGGCAGTACCAGGGTTCCTCACGGGTGGGGGGAGGTACAGGGGTGAGGGGGGTGGGTGGAAAGATAAGCAAAATTGTTCCTCATCTTTTTTATGGCTGCTGGCATATTCTGTTCCACTGATATTGGATAATTTAGTCAAGAATTGTAAGTTTTTTCATAGATTCTGCAGACATGAGTAATCTTAAGATTCACTACTGGAATGTTAATGGCCTGCGCACCAAGCCAAGGGTAAATAGGATCCTACAATATCTTTGTGATTCCGATGTGCAGGTCATTATACTCCAGGAGACACATTTAGTGGAGAATGAGGTATCTGAGTTGGTTAAAAAGAACAGGTGGATAGACTTATCAGTTTCTACCTCTCAGTCGTTTAACGTGAGAGGTGTATCTATCTTTTTCAAGAAAACTATCACTACCAGATTAGTTAGCCAGTTGGTAGATTTGGCTGGGAGATGGGCAATTGCCACAGTAGAGATAGGTGGTTTTCAAATAACATTGGTAGGTTATTATGGGCCTAACAGAGATGACCCCTCAGCACTAGAATCTCTATTCTCACAGCTTTTGCACTTTCCCGAACCCACTATTATCGCAGGGGATTTTAATATCGTGCTTGACTACGCTCTAGATAAAATGCCATTGAGTCGACAACAAGTTCATTCTAAGTCTAGAGCGTTTATACTTAACTGTATGCAGCAATATGGGTATATTGATATCTGGCGGATAAGGGCAGGTCAACAACCTGGATTTTCTTTTCGAAATTTTAAATACCGCCACCAGTCCAGGATTGACTTTTTTTTGATTAGTCGCAATTTGCAGGGCTTTACAAATAATGTTAGCCATTTGCCTTCTCATTTGTCGGATCATTCCGCAGTAATCTTAGATCTCGCAGGTATTGTGCAGCTCCCTAATAGATCATGGTCTTTTGATCGTATCTTTTTTTCTCTACCTGATGATGTGGCTTATCTCAAACTGGAGGCACGTGAATTTATGCAAGTTAATATAGCCACAGCAGGGACCAACACTGTATGGGATGCTTTCAAGTGCTTCCTGCATGGAGTCATTAAAAATAAGGCCACATTTCGCAGGAGGCAGTATACTCAGGTAGTGGCATCTATAGAAGCCAATCTTTTATTAGCTCAGGCGGAACTTGATTCCTGTAGTAGTACACCTAACCTTATATCAACTAAACAAGAAAAACTGCTTGAGCTTAAAATGCAATTGGCTTCTGTTCTAAATCAACGCCTGCTCCGTAGATGGGAAGTTAGTAAACTTGCCCACTTTGAATTTGGCGAAGGGGCTGGCAAATTGCTTGCTTGGAAATCCAGAACTGACCAGGTGCGGAATACTATCAATTCAATTACTTCTAGTTCTGGGACTTCAACGTCTGATGCAGAAATTAGAACGGCATTTAAAGATTTCTTTCAGGAGATCTCTCAAGAGGACAAAGACATCTCCCCTGAATGCATTAGTGAGTGGCTAAATAATATATCTTTACCTTCGCCAGATCAAAGAGCTTTTTTAGATATGGCAGTTACGGAGGAAGAAGTGGTGGCCGCAATATGCGGAAGTAAGTGTGGTAAGGCGGCAGGGCCCGATGGCCTACCAGCTGAAATATACAAGAAGTTGGTGGAAGAGATCTCCCCTTTTCTTGTTCTGCTCTTTAATCAAATAGTGCAGGAAGGGGCACTCCCCCCCAGCTCCTGGGACAATGCGTCCATCACATTGCTACTTAAACCTGGCAAGGCTCCCTCAGATTGCGGGTCCTATCGTCCCATTTCCATTCTTAACGCCGACTATAAGATTTTTGCCTCGCGGCGGGTGCTGCACCCAGACATTTTACATCCTAACCAGAAGGGCTTTGTAAGGGGTCGCCAGCTCTTTGAATTAACCTACGATCTAGTGGGAGCTATAGATATGGCCACTACCAACTCTTTGCCACTTGCTATCCTCACGTTGGACGCCACCAAGGCATTTGACAGGGTCAATTGGTTGTACCTGTCGGGTGCCTTGGCCAGGTTCAACGTGGGTGAGGGCTTCCGCAGAGCTGTGCGACTTTTATATCACAGTCCATCAGCATCCGTTCTGTTAATGGGGGCCTATCCGAGTCTTTTAATATCACAAGAGGTACACGGCAGGGCTGCCCTCTATCTCCCTTGCTTTTCGATCTTTACAGTGAGCCTTTTGCTCAGACATTACGGGATAACAATATCATCAAGCCCTTTAAGTACAAGGCATGGGAGAGGAGGGTGGCCCTGTATGCGGACGACGTTATGATATTAACATCAGAGATTAGTACCGCCTTCCCCACTGCCATTAACCTAGCCCTCGAATTTGGAAATGTTTCGGGGTATGAGGTAAATGCCTCAAAAACCGAAATAATGGTTTGGAACACCAAAATTCTCTTTTTTATTTAATACAATCCCACTCTATTTTGATAAACTTTCTTTGACTAAATTACAAGTCGATATTAGTTCATTTATTTGGAAAAAAAAGAATGCTAGGATTGCATGGAAAAAAATTAGGCGGCGTCGTGAGAAGGGGGGTCTGGTAGAGCCTGATTTACAGATCTACGCTTGGGCATTCCAATTTTCTCTCGCCCGCATGTTGCTAAAAATGCCATTTGATCAGGGGGTAGGGACGATGTTTTCGGCCATGTTGGAGGGCGAAGGACTTGGGCAGTCTGGCTTTTTATTTAAGTTTGGCGATCCCAAATACTTCAAGAAGGTTAAACTCAAAGTATTACAGAGTTTGGCCAAAACTTGGTCGAGTATCAGATCATCGATTAAACTGGGATATTATTCCTACAGGGCTCCCATTTGGGATCTACCAGTACCCCCGGACTGGACAAGGGACACATTATCAGCTCCCTTGAAGGAGGCGGGTATTTTAGTATGGGGGGACCTATTCGCGGAAGGGGTGTTGCTTCCATGGGAACTCTTAACCCCTTCGATGCTCATGACGGAACGGTTCCGTCATGAGCATCGGTTGGGCTGTGCTCATGACGGAACCGTTCCGTCATGAGGACAGCCCCCGGGGGAAGCGCTGGCGCTCCCCCCCTTGTCCCTCGATCTTGGCCCCCTTTACGGGGGTGGCAGCGGAAGAGCTTCCGCTGCCACCCCCGACCCCCCCCGAGCCCCCCCACGCTTTCTGATGACGTCAGCGCGCACAGCGCGCGCCGGCGTCATCAGGAAGCGTTGGACGCGCTGGAATCCATTTCTTCCAGCGCGTCCGAGGGGAGCAGAGGTAGGTGTTTGGCGTCTGGTGGGGGCCGCGGCGGTGAAATCTCTAGTATTGAGGCATCGGGGGAGAGGAAAGAGTATTTCCTCTCCCCCGATCTCTCAATACAGGGCATTCCTGCTCCACGATCGCGCACAGCGTCGCGATCGTGGAGTAGGGATGCCCCACTAGACACCAGGGATTTTGTATTTGGAGTTTGGGAAGCGACCCCTTAGGCAAGGGTCGCTTCCTTGGGGACGAAAATTTTGCAAAGTCTTTTCTGCCCCCCCTGGGGGCAGATCGGCCCGCTTTCTGCGCGTTTCTGCCCCCGGGGGGGGCAGAAAAGCCCACTAGTCACCAGGGATGCTGTTCCTACTATGTAGGAAGCGACCCCTTGGGCAAGGGTCGCTTCCTTGGGGGCAAATTTTGTTGAAGTCTTTTCTGCCCCCCCTGGGGGCAGATCGGTCCGCTTTCTGCGCGTTTCTGCCCCCGGGGGGGGCAGAAAAGCCCACTAGACACCAGGGATATTGGTTATGCTATGTAGGAAGCGACCCCTTAGGCAAGGGTCGCTTCCTTTGGGGGCCAAATAATTTGAAGACTTTTCTGCCCCCCCTGGGGGCAGATCGGTCTTCTTTCTGCCCGTTTCTCCCCCTAGGGGGGGCAGAAAAGCCCACTAGACACCAGGGATGTCTATTTCGTTATGTAGGAAGCGACCCCTTGGGCAAGGGTCGCTTCCTAGGGTGGTAAAGTGATTAGGAGACTTTTCTGCCCCCCCTGGGGGCAGATCGGTCGTCTTTCTGCCCGTTTCTGCCCCCAGGGGGGGCAGAAAAGCCCACTAGACACCAGGGATGTCTTTTTCTTTATGTAGGAAGCGACCCCTTGGGCAAGGGTCGCTTCCTTTGCGGCCTAATTTTTTAGAATACTTTTCTGCCCCCCCCTGGGGGCAGATTGGTCGTCTTTCTGTCCGTTTCTGCTCTTTGGGGGGGGGCAGAAAAGCCCACTAGACACCAGGGATATAAATATTATTGTAGGAAGCGACCCCTTGGGCAAGGGTCGCTTCCTTGGGCCCCTAAATGTTTTGAAGACTTTTCTGCCCCCTCTGTGGGCAGATCGGTTTTATTTTTTTGCCGTTTCTGCTCCCATTGGAGGCAGAAAAGCCCACTAGACACCAGGGAATTAGTTCAATTAGAAATAGAAGTGACCCCTCGCTTCCAGGGTGCAATTTGTTATATGTATTTGGGTCACCTGCCCCGGGACTGAATAGCCTTTTTTTTCCTGCTGTTTTCTGCCTGACCTGGCACACAAACCGATTGACCATTTGGGTAGTGACATGGCATGTTATAATGTTTATTGTTATATGTTTTGTGATTTCCAATTGTAATGTTTTTTTTGTTTACTTTTTTGTTCTAGGTGAAGGCTTTTCTTCTGTTCACGGTGACATTTTGGTTCTGGTGGTTTTGCTGTTTGTGTAGTTTGGTAAGAGACTGTTTTTTTGTACAATGCAAATGTGTTTGATTTCTCTGCCTGTTTTTTTTTGCAAATGGTGTAATAATAGCAGTATGTTTGGTTTTTGAGTTTCAAAAACTTTTTGCATTGGTGCATGATGTGTATTTTGTTGTCTTGTGAGTAATTTGTTTTTTTTTCTTCTTTCTAGTTTGATATCGTTGGTCTTTGCTGTGTCACTGCAGAGTTTGTTTCTGGTGAGTGTAGCTGTCTCTTTTGATTTTGGATTGTATAGTTTTTGAGTACATTGATCTTATTGATATAAGGTACACATTTCTTTACTTACTTGGTTTGCACATTGTTGGTTGTTGTTGACTTGTTTGTGCAGTCTTCCATCTTAGTAGGTATAATGGCTAGCCGCAGGATGACTGCTCAGCAGGTTGTTGGTTTGCTGTTTGAGTCTTCCTCTGATATTGGGTCAGAGACTGACTCTGCTTCTGAGGGAGAGGGGGCAGGGGACGATTCTGGCAGTGAGTTTTCTCTCCGTATGGGGTCATCGGATGATGAAGATACTCTTAGCGCGGATGAAGTGCCTGTGTTAGAGGAGGAGACTGATGTGCCGATAGTGCGGCAAGAGGCATCTGGGCTGCAGCCTGCGCCTGCAAGGCTTCCCGTTGGTGTAGTGCGGCAAGAGACATCTGGGCTGCAGGCTGGGACTGCAAGGCTTCCCGTTGGTGTAGTGCGGCAAGAGGCATCTGGGCTGCAGGCTGGGGCTGCAAGCCTTTCCGTTGGTGTAGTGCGGCAAGAGACATCTGGGCTGCAGGCTGGGGCTGCAAGTCTTCCCGTTGAAAGTGATGACCTCTGGGTTGCCCCTGGCATGGTGCAGCCGGAATTTCCTGAGTTTACTGGTGTTCCAGGGTCTAGAGTGAATACCGAGAACTTTTTGCCTGTAAATTTTTTTCAGTTGTTTATGGACGATGTGTTTTTGGCAGAGATTGTTGAGCAGACTAATTTGTATGCCGAACAGTTTTTGAGGGACAACAGTGCCAGTCTTAAGCCACACTCTAGAGCTACCCGGTGGACTCCCACAAATGTTGAAGAGATGAAGAAGTTCTTGGGTTTAACTTTTTTGATGGGCTTGCTAAGGAAGCCATCATTGGCTTCATATTGGTCTAGCAGTCCCTTGATGGCAACGTCTATTTTTCCGGCAGTCATGAGTCGTGACAGGTATTTGCTTCTGCTTCGGATGATGCACTTTGTAGATAATGGTTTAGCGTTGCCACGAGATCACCCTGATTGTGACCGTCTTTTTAAGATTAGGCCTGTCCTTGATCACTTTGTTGATCGATTTTCTGAGATTTATGCCCCTGGTAGAGAAATTGCAGTGGATGAGTCTTTGGTGTTGTTCAAGGGCCGCTTGGTTTTTAGGCAATACATTCCTAGTAAGAGGGCACGCTATGGAATAAAGCTGTATATGCTGTGTGACAGTAGGACTGGATATGTCTCTAATTTCAGGGTGTACACCGGTAAGGAATCTAGGTTTAACCTCCCTGGTTGTCCGTCCACTTTTGGAGTGACTGAGAAAATTGTTTGGGAACTTGGAAGAGGATTTTTTAACAAAGGCCACCATTTATATGTAGATAACTTCTACACTGGTGTACGGTTGTTCAGGGAATTGGCCAAAGTGGACACTTTTGCTTGTGGCACAGTCCGCTGTAACCGTAAAGGTTTTCCGAAAGAACTTGTTTGTCAAAAGCTTGTGCGGGGACAGTGCAGTGCGTTGCGTTGCCAGGAGCTTCTTGCTGTGAAGTTTACAGACAGGAGAGATGTCTACATGCTGACTTCCATCCATGATGAAAGCACTGCACCTGTGACTGTTTGGGGTCAGGTCGCTGAAGCGCGCAAACCTGTATGTGTTTTAGACTATAATAGGTACATGGGTGGTGTTGACAGAGTAGATCAGAGGTTGGAACCTTACACTGCTCTTCGTAAGGCTTACATTTGGTACAAGAAGTTGGCTATCCATCTTTTCCACTTGGCAATGTTTAATGCTTTTGTTGTGTTCCAGGATTCTTGCCCTGAGTCAACGATGACTTTTGTTAAGTTTCAGGAGTCTGTAATAGGCAGCCTTGTTGTAGTGGAACAGGCAAGTGTTCCTAGAGTTGGACTGGTGGAGGATGTTGCTAGATTGAAAGAACGCCACTTTCCAGATCACATTCCTCCCACACCCGCAAAAGATTTTCCCAGTAGGAGATGTAGAGTCTGTTGGCGAAGAGGTACGCGGAAGGAGTGTCGTATGTACTGCCCCGATTGTCCCTCTCATCCTGCACTGTGTCTCTCTGCTTGTTTTAGAGCGTACCACACGCGAAAAAATTTTTGGGAGGATTCTTGAGTGGTAAAGTGAACTGGCTGGTCTGTATTCTTTGGATAATTTGATTCTGTTTCAATGTTGGTGTTAGTGCAATGTATTTAGTTGCTGATTTTCTGTTAGAAGATTTTTATCTATTTGCAATTTGTTTGTGTTTTTATTTTTTTCTAAAAAAATCCAAAATGTGATGGCGGTGTGTGTAGGCTTGCGCTTGGCTGTTGGTGTGTGTGGACTGGCACTTGGTTGGTGGTGTGCGTGGAATGGTGCTTGGCTGACGGTGTGCGTGGACTGGCGGTGTGCATGGACTGGCGGTGTGCGTGGACTGGTGCGTGGCTGGTGGTGTGCGTGGCTGGTGGTGTGCGTGGAATGGTGCTTGGCTGGCGGTGTGCGTGGAATGGTGCTTGGCTGGTGGTGTGCGTGGAATGGTGCTTGGCTGGCGCTGTGCGTGGACTGGTTCTTGGCTGGCAGTGTGTGTGGACTGGTGGTGTGTGCGGACTGGTGTTTGGCTGGTGGTGTCCGTGGACTGGAGCTTGGCTGGTGGTGTCCGTGGACTGGAGCTTGTCTGGTGGTGTGTGTGGACTGGAGCTTGGCTGGCGGTGTGTGTGGAATGGTGCTTGTCTGGTGGTGTCCGTGGACTGGAGCTTGGCTGGCGGTGTAGGTGGATTGGCGATTGGCTGCCGGTGTGCCTGGACTGGCGATTGGATGGTGGTGTGCCTGGACTGGCGCTTGGCTAGCGGTGTGCGTGGACTGGCGTTTGGCTAGCGGTGTGTGTCGACCGGTGCTTGGCTGGCTGTGTGTGAGTAGTGACTTTCTGCTGGTCACTACACACACTGCTAGCTGAGTGCCACTCCACACAATCCTTCTGCCTGTGTAGTTGCTGTGTCTGGATTGTGGGCGTGTGAAAGTGATGGGCCCTTGAATGGCGCTGTGTGCCGCTGTGAGTTTTGTTATGTGATGGGCCCGCGGCTGGCGGTGTGAATGGTTTTGTATGTCTCACACGTATGAAAGGTGTATGAATGGCCTGTAAAGAGGTTGGTGCCTTGTCGTGGCTTTACAGCTCACGAGCTGTGAGTCAATGGTTCAGTTTCTTGCCCTTTCAATTATTACCAGTGCATTTCATTTTTTGTGAAATCACTTGGTAATACAATTTTATCTACTGAACCATCACTCACCCTCGTGCCAAATCCAACCAGTATGTGCGTGTGCTTGCGGGTTAGATGACTGTGCAGTAATATTTGTTTTTTTGAAGCAGGGTGTACCTTGTCCCTTTTTGGTGATTTTTGTACTGTGTTGCTTTTGTACCTGGTGGTGCGAATGGTCTTGTTTGTATCACGTATGAAAGGTGTGTGAATGGCCTGTAAAGCGGTTGGTGCCTTGACGTGGCTTTACAGCTCACGAGCTGCAAGTCATTGGTTTGGTTTTTTGTGAATTTAATTATTGACAGTGCATTTCATATTTGTGAAATCTCTTGTTAATAAAATTTAATACACTGAACCATGACTTGCCCTCGTGCCAAATCCAACCAGTATGTGTGTGTGTTTGAGGAATAGATGGTTGTGCAGGAATCTTTTTTTTTTGTTTCTCTGCCAAGGTACACTTTCCATGTAAGAATAACCCACCAACTGTAGATATTGTCGAAAACCTTTGGGAGTTCATGGTGATGTCTCTCTAGTGATTTGAAAAATATTTTTTATCCCCATTGTCCTGTAAACCTCAAATTGTCTGCCACATTTTCTTTGCAGTATTATTCCTAAATTCTCACGCTGTAGTAACAATAGGTAATCTGGTTATGCAAGGGGGGTTACTTTTGTTTTTTGCCCAGGGCTCGGCGGCCATCTAGGGAAACCTACCAAACCCAGGCATTTTTGAAAACTAGACACCCGGCGGCTTCCAGGGAGGTATGGCTTGCGTGGATCCCCCAACGTTTCCTTACCCAGAATCCCCTGCAAACCTCAATTTTTGCCCAAAAAATCACTTTTTTCACACATTTTGGGGTGGGAAAGTAGTGGCATCACCGGGCTCACACAAATTTACCACCACCCAGCGTTCCCCCAGGTCTCCCGGTAAAAATGGTGCCTCACTTGTGTGGGAGGCCCAAGTACCCGCGGCAGGCAAGGGCCCCAAAGGTAGTGAGGCCACCTCAAGATGGCCTATCGCCAAACCACCTGGTTTTGCAAGGGGGGTCACTTTGGTTTTTGGCCCGGTGCGCGGCGGCCATCTAGGGAAACCTACCAAACCCAGGCATTTTTGAAAACTAGACACCCGGCGGCTTCCAGGGAGGTATGGCTTGCGTGGATCCCCCAACGTTTCCTTACCCAGAATCCCCTGCAAACCTCAATTTTTGCTCAAAAAATCACTTTTTTCACACATTTTGGGGTGGGAAAGTAGTGGCATCACCGGGCTCACACAAATTTACCACCACCCAGCGTTCCCCCAGGTCTCCCGGTAAAAATGGTGCCTCACTTGTGTGGGAGGCCCAAGTACCCGCGGCAGGCAAGGGCCCCAAACGTAGTGAGGCCACCTCAAGATGGCCTATCGCCAAACCACCTGGTTTTGCAAGGGGGGTCACTTTGGTTTTTGGCCCGGTGCGCGGCGGCCATCTAGGGAAACCTACCAAACCCAGGCATTTTTGAAAACTAGACACCCGGCGGCTTCCAGGGAGGTATGGCTTGCGTGGATCCCCCAACGTTTCCTTACCCAGAATCCCCTGCAAACCTCAATTTTTGCTCAAAAAATCACTTTTTTCACACATTTTGGGGTGGGAAAGTAGTGGCATCACCGGGCTCACACAAATTTACCACCACCCAGCGTTCCCCCAGGTCTCCCGGTAAAAATGGTGCCTCACTTGTGTGGGAGGCCCAAGTACCCGCGGCAGGCAAGGGCCCCAAACGTAGTGAGGCCACCTCAAGATGGCCTATCGCCAAACCACGTGGTTTTGCAAGGGGGGTCACTTTGGTTTTTGGCCCGGTGCGCGGCGGCCATCTAGGGAAACCTACCAAACCCAGGCATTTTTGAAAACTAGACACCCGGCGGCTTCCAGGGAGGTATGGCTTGCGTGGATCCCCCAACGTTTCCTTACCCAGAATCCCCTGCAAACCTCAATTTTTGCTCAAAAAATCACTTTTTTCACACATTTTGGGGTGGGAAAGTAGTGGCATCACCGGGCTCACACAAATTTACCACCACCCAGCGTTCCCCCAGGTCTCCCGGTAAAAATGGTGCCTCACTTGTGTGGGAGGCCCAAGTACCCGCGGCAGGCAAGGGCCCCAAACGTAGTGAGGCGACCTCAAGATGGCCTATCGCCAAACCACCTGGTTTTGCAAGGGGGGTCACTGTGGTTTTTGGCCCGGTGCGCGGCGGCCATCTAGGGAAACCTACCAAACCCAGGCATTTTTGAAAACTAGACACCCGGCGGCTTCCAGGGAGGTATGGCTTGCGTGGATCCCCCAACGTTTCCTTACCCAGAATCCCCTGCAAACCTCAATTTTTGCTCAAAAAATCACTTTTTTCACACATTTTGGGGTGGGAAAGTAGTGGCATCACCGGGCTCACACAAATTTACCACCACCCAGCGTTCCCCCAGGTCTCCCAGTAAAAATGGTGCCTCACTTGTGTGGGAGGCCCAAGTACCCGCGGCAGGCAAGGGCCCCAAAGGTAGTGAGGCCACCTCAAGATGGCCTATCGCCAAACCACCTGGTTTTGCAAGGGGGGTCACTTTGGTTTTTGGCCCGGTGCGCGGCGGCCATCTAGGGAAACCTACCAAACCCAGGCATTTTTGAAAACTAGACACCCGGCGGCTTCCAGGGAGGTATGGCTTGCGTGGATCCCCCAACGTTTCCTTACCCAGAATCCCCTGCAAACCTCAATTTTTGCTCAAAAAATCACTTTTTTCACACATTTTGGGGTGGGAAAGTAGTGGCATCACCGGGCTCACACAAATTTACCACCACCCAGCATTCCCCCAGGTCTCCCAGTAAAAATGGTGCCTCACTTGTGTGGGAGGCCCAAGTACCCGCGGCAGGCAAGGGCCCCAAACGTAGTGAGGCGACCTCAAGATGGCCTATCGCCAAACCACCTGGTTTTGCAAGGGGGGTCACTTTGGTTTTTGGCCCGGTGCGCGGCGGCCATCTAGGGAAACCTACCAAACCCAGGCATTTTTGAAAACTAGACACCCGGCGGCTTCCAGGGAGGTATGGCTTGCGTGGATCCCCCAACGTTTCCTTACCCAGAATCCCCTGCAAACCTCAATTTTTGCTCAAAAAATCACTTTTTTCACACATTTTGGGGTGGGAAAGTAGTGGCATCACCGGGCTCACACAAATTTACCACCACCCAGCGTTCCCCCAGGTCTCCCGGTAAAAATGGTGCCTCACTTGTGTGGGAGGCCCAAGTACCCGCGGCAGGCAAGGGCCCCAAAGGTAGTGAGGCCACCTCAAGATGGCCTATCGCCAAACCACCTGGTTTTGCAAGGGGGGTCACTTTGGTTTTTGGCCCGGAGCGCGGCGGCCATCTAGGGAAACCTACCAAACCCAGGCATTTTTGAAAACTAGACACCCGGCGGCTTCCAGGGAGGTATGGCTTGCGTGGATCCCCCAACGTTTCCTTACCCAGAATCCCCTGCAAACCTCAATTTTTGCTCAAAAAATCACTTTTTTCACACATTTTGGGGTGGGAAAGTAGTGGCATCACCGGGCTCACACAAATTTACCACCACCCAGCGTTCCCCCAGGTCTCCCAGTAAAAATGGTGCCTCACTTGTGTGGGAGGCCCAAGTACCCGCGGCAGGCAAGGGCCCCAAAGGTAGTGAGGCCACCTCAAGATGGCCTATCGCCAAACCACCTGGTTTTGCAAGGGGGGTCACTTTGGTTTTTGGCCCGGTGCGCGGCGGCCATCAGGGGAAACCTACCAAACCCAGGCATTTTTGAAAACTAGACACCCGGCGGCTTCCAGGGAGGTATGGCTTGCGTGGATCCCCCAACGTTTCCTTACCCAGAATCCCCTGCAAACCTCAATTTTTGCTCAAAAAATCACTTTTTTCACACATTTTGGGATGGGAAAGTAGTGGCATCACCGGGCTCACACAAATTTACCACCACCCAGCGTTCCCCCAGGTCTCCCGGTAAAAATGGTGCCTCACTTGTGTGGGAGGCCCAAGTACCCGCGGCAGGCAAGGGCCCCAAACGTAGTGAGGCAACATCAACATTGCCTATCCCAAAGGTCGCCTCACTACGTTTGTTGTCCTGGCCTGCCGCGGGTACTTGGGCCTCCCACACAAGTGAGGCACCATTTTTACCGGGAGACCTGGGGGAACGCTGGGTGGTGGTAAATTTGTGTGAGCCCGGTGATGCCACTACTTTCCCACCCCAAAATGTGTGAAAAAAGTGATTTTTTGAGCAAAAATTGAGGTTTGCAGGGGATTCTGGGTAAGGAAACGTTGGGGGATCCACGCAAGCCATACCTCCCTGGAAGCCGCCGAGTGTCTAGTTTTCAAAAATGCCTGGGTTTGGTAGGTTTCCCTAGATGGCCGCCGCGCACCGGGCCAAAAACCAAAGTGACCCCCCTTGCAAAACCAGGTGGTTTGGCGATAGGCCATCTTGAGGTGGCCTCACTACGTTTGGGGCCCTTGCCTGCCGCGGGTACTTGGGCCTCCCACACAAGTGAGGCACCATTTTTACCGGGAGACCTGGGGGAACGCTGGGTGGTGGTAAATTTGTGTGAGCCCGGTGATGCCACTACTTTCCCACCCCAAAATGTGTGAAAAAAGTGATTTTTTGAGCAAAAATTGAGGTTTGCAGGGGATTCTGGGTAAGGAAACGTTGGGGGATCCACGCAAGCCATACCTCCCTGGAAGCCGCCGGGTGTCTAGTTTTCAAAAATGCCTGGGTTTGGTAGGTTTCCCTAGATGGCCGCCGCGCACCGGGCCAAAAACCAAAGTGACCCCCCTTGCAAAACCAGGTGGTTTGGCGATAGGCCATCTTGAGGTGGCCTCACTACGTTTGGGGCCCTTGCCTGCCGCGGGTACTTGGGCCTCCCACACAAGTGAGGCACCATTTTTACCGGGAGACCTGGGGGAACGCTGGGTGGTGGTAAATTTGTGTGAGCCCGGTGATGCCACTACTTTCCCACCCCAAAATGTGTGAAAAAAGTGATTTTTTGAGCAAAAATTGAGGTTTGCAGGGGATTCTGGGTAAGGAAACGTTGGGGGATCCACGCAAGCCATACCTCCCTGGAAGCCGCCGGGTGTCTAGTTTTCAAAAATGCCTGGGTTTGGTAGGTTTCCCTAGATGGCCGCCGCGCACCGGGCCAAAAACCAAAGTGACCCCCCTTGCAAAACCAGGTGGTTTGGCGATAGGCCATCTTGAGGTGGCCTCACTACCTTTGGGGCCCTTGCCTGCCGCGGGTACTTGGGCCTCCCACACAAGTGAGGCACCATTTTTACCGGGAGACCTGGGGGAACGCTGGGTGGTGGTAAATTTGTGTGAGCCCGGTGATGCCACTACTTTCCCACCCCAAAATGTGTGAAAAAAGTGATTTTTTGAGCAAAAATTGAGGTTTGCAGGGGATTCTGGGTAAGGAAACGTTGGGGGATCCACGCAAGCCATACCTCCCTGGAAGCCGCCGGGTGTCTAGTTTTCAAAAATGCCTGGGTTTGGTAGGTTTCCCTAGATGGCCGCCGCGCACCGGGCCAAAAACCAAAGTGACCCCCCTTGCAAAACCAGGTGGTTTGGCGATAGGCCATCTTGAGGTCGCCTCACTACGTTTGGGGCCCTTGCCTGCCGCGGGTACTTGGGCCTCCCACACAAGTGAGGCACCATTTTTACCGGGAGACCTGGGGGAACGCTGGGTGGTGGTAAATTTGTGTGAGCCCGGTGATGCCACTACTTTCCCACCCCAAAATGTGTGAAAAAAGTGATTTTTTGAGCAAAAATTGAGGTTTGCAGGGGATTCTGGGTAAGGAAACGTTGGGGGATCCACGCAAGCCATACCTCCCTGGAAGCCGCCGGGTGTCTAGTTTTCAAAAATGCCTGGGTTTGGTAGGTTTCCCTAGATGGCCGCCGCGCACCGGGCCAAAAACCAAAGTGACCCCCCTTGCAAAACCAGGTGGTTTGGCGATAGGCCATCTTGAGGTGGCCTCACTACCTTTGGGGCCCTTGCCTGCCGCGGGTACTTGGGCCTCCCACACAAGTGAGGCACCATTTTTACCGGGAGACCTGGGGGAACGCTGGGTGGTGGTAAATTTGTGTGAGCCCGGTGATGCCACTACTTTCCCACCCCAAAATGTGTGAAAAAAGTGATTTTTTGAGCAAAAATTGAGGTTTGCAGGGGATTCTGGGTAAGGAAACGTTGGGGGATCCACGCAAGCCATACCTCCCTGGAAGCCGCCGGGTGTCTAGTTTTCAAAAATGCCTGGGTTTGGTAGGTTTCCCTAGATGGCCGCCGCGCACCGGGCCAAAAACCAAAGTGACCCCCCTTGCAAAACCAGGTGGTTTGGCGATAGGCCATCTTGAGGTCGCCTCACTACGTTTGGGGCCCTTGCCTGCCGCGGGTACTTGGGCCTCCCACACAAGTGAGGCACCATTTTTACCGGGAGACCTGGGGGAACGCTGGGTGGTGGTAAATTTGTGTGAGCCCGGTGATGCCACTACTTTCCCACCCCAAAATGTGTGAAAAAAGTGATTTTTTGAGCAAAAATTGAGGTTTGCAGGGGATTCTGGGTAAGGAAACGTTGGGGGATCCACGCAAGCCATACCTCCCTGGAAGCCGCCGGGTGTCTAGTTTTCAAAAATGCCTGGGTTTGGTAGGTTTCCCTAGATGGCCGCCGCGCACCGGGCCAAAAACCAAAGTGACCCCCCTTGCAAAACCAGGTGGTTTGGCGATAGGCCATCTTGAGGTGGCCTCACTACCTTTGGGGCCCTTGCCTGCCGCGGGTACTTGGGCCTCCCACACAAGTGAGGCACCATTTTTACCGGGAGACCTGGGGGAACGCTGGGTGGTGGTAAATTTGTGTGAGCCCGGTGATGCCACTACTTTCCCACCCCAAAATGTGTGAAAAAAGTGATTTTTTGAGCAAAAATTGAGGTTTGCAGGGGATTCTGGGTAAGGAAACGTTGGGGGATCCACGCAAGCCATACCTCCCTGGAAGCCGCCGGGTGTCTAGTTTTCAAAAATGCCTGGGTTTGGTAGGTTTCCCTAGATGGCCGCCGCGCACCGGGCCAAAAACCAAAGTGACCCCCCTTGCAAAACCAGGTGGTTTGGCGATAGGCCATCTTGAGGTCGCCTCACTACGTTTGGGGCCCTTGCCTGCCGCGGGTACTTGGGCCTCCCACACAAGTGAGGCACCATTTTTACCGGGAGACCTGGGGGAACGCTGGGTGGTGGTAAATTTGTGTGAGCCCGGTGATGCCACTACTTTCCCACCCCAAAATGTGTGAAAAAAGTGATTTTTTGAGCAAAAATTGAGGTTTGCAGGGGATTCTGGGTAAGGAAACGTTGGGGGATCCACGCAAGCCATACCTCCCTGGAAACCGCCGGGTGTCTAGTTTTCAGAAATGTATAGGTTTGGTAGGTTTCCCTAGGTGCCGGCAGGGCTAGGGTACAAAATCTACAGCTAGTCACTTTGCCAAAAAAAGGGTCATTTTTCACTCCAAAACCACTTTGCGTTTTGCGCCGTTTCCTGTCGCGGGCACTAGGCTGACCCGCACAAGTGAGGTACCATTTTTCTCGTAGGACTTTGGGGAACGCGGGGTGGGTGGAAATTTGTGGATCCACGCAGATTCCAGAACTTTCCATCACAGAAATGTGGGGAAAATGTGTTTTTTTTTTTAATTTTTTACGTTTGCAAGGGATTCTGGGTAACAGACCATGGTGGGAGGCAGTCAAGTCACCCCATCCTGGATTCCCCTGGGTGTCTAGTTTTCAGAAATGTATAGGTTTGGTAGGTTTCCCTAGGTGCCGGCAGGGCTAGGGTACAAAATCTACAGCTAGTCACTTTGCCAAAAAAAGGGTCATTTTTCACTCCAAAACCACTTTGCGTTTTGCGCCGTTTCCTGTCGCGGGCACTAGGCTGACCCGCACAAGTGAGGTACCATTTTTCTCGTAGGACTTTGGGGAACGCGGGGTGGGTGGAAATTTGTGGATCCACGCAGATTCCAGAACTTTCCATCACAGAAATGTGGGGAAAATGTGTTTTTTTTTTTAATTTTTTACGTTTGCAAGGGATTCTGGGTAACAGACCATGGTGGGAGGCAGTCAAGTCACCCCATCCTGGATTCCCCTGGGTGTCTAGTTTTCAGAAATGTATAGGTTTGCTAGGTTTCCCTAGGTGCCGGCAGGGCTAGGGTACAAAATCTACAGCTAGTCACTTTGCCAAAAAAAGGGTCATTTTTCACTCCAAAACCACGTTGCGTTTTGCGCCGTTTCCTGTGGCGGGCACTAGGCCGACCCGCACAAGTGAGGTACCATTTTTCTCGTAGGACTTTGGGGAACGCGGGGTGGGTGGAAATTTGTGGATCCACGCAGATTCCAGAACTTTCCATCACAGAAATGTGGGGAAAATGTGTTTTTTTTGTCAATTTTTTACGTTTGCAAGGGATTCTGGGTAACAGACCATGGTGGGAGGCAGTCAAGTCACCCCATCCTGGATTCCCCTGGGTGTCTAGTTTTCAGAAATGTATAGGTTTGCTAGGTTTCCCTAGGTGCCGGCAGGGCTAGGGTACAAAATCTACAGCTAGTCACTTTGCCAAAAAAAGGGTCATTTTTCACTCCAAAACCACGTTGCGTTTTGCGCCGTTTCCTGTCGCGGGCACTAGGCCGACCCGCACAAGTGAGGTACCATTTTTCTCGTAGGACTTTGGGGAACGCGGGGTGGGTGGAAATTTGTGGATCCACGCAGATTCCAGAACTTTCCATCACAGAAATGTGGGGAAAATGTTTTTTTGTTGTCAATTTTTTACGTTTGCAAGGGATTCTGGGTAACAGACCATGGTGGGAGGCAGTCAAGTCACCCCATCCTGGATTCCCCTGGGTGTCTAGTTTTCAGAAATGTATAGGTTTGCTAGGTTTCCCTAGGTGCCGGCAGGGCTAGGGTACAAAATCTACAGCTAGTCACTTTGCCAAAAAAAGGGTCATTTTTCACTCCAAAACCACGTTGCGTTTTGCGCCGTTTCCTGTCGCGGGCACTAGGCCGACCCGCACAAGTGAGGTACCATTTTTCTCGTAGGACTTTGGGGAACGCGGGGTGGGTGGAAATTTGTGGATCCACGCAGATTCCAGAACTTTCCATCACAGAAATGTGGGGAAAATGTGTTTTTTTTGTCAATTTTTTACGTTTGCAAGGGATTCTGGGTAACAGACCATGGTGGGAGGCAGTCAAGTCACCCCATCCTGGATTCCCCTGGGTGTCTAGTTTTCAGAAATGTATAGGTTTGCTAGGTTTCCCTAGGTGCCGGCAGGGCTAGGGTACAAAATCTACAGCTAGTCACTTTGCCAAAAAAAGGGTCATTTTTCACTCCAAAACCATGTTGCGTTTTGCGCCGTTTCCTGTCGCGGGCACTAGGCCGACCCGCACAAGTGAGGTACCATTTTTCTCGTAGGACTTTGGGGAACGCGGGGTGGGTGGAAATTTGTGGATCCACGCAGATTCCAGAACTTTCCATCACAGAAATGTGGGGAAAATGTGTTTTTTTTGTCAATTTTTTACGTTTGCAAGGGATTCTGGGTAACAGACCATGGTGGGAGGCAGTCAAGTCACCCCATCCTGGATTCCCCTGGGTGTCTAGTTTTCAGAAATGTATAGGTTTGCTAGGTTTCCCTAGGTGCCGGCAGGGCTAGGGTACAAAATCTACAGCTAGTCACTTTGCCAAAAAAAGGGTCATTTTTCACTCCAAAACCACGTTGCGTTTTGCGCCGTTTCCTGTCGCGGGCACTAGGCCGACCCGCACAAGTGAGGTACCATTTTTCTCGTAGGACTTTGGGGAACGCGGGGTGGGTGGAAATTTGTGGATCCACGCAGATTCCAGAACTTTCCATCACAGAAATGTGGGGAAAATGTGTTTTTTTTGTCAATTTTTTACGTTTGCAAGGGATTCTGGGTAACAGACCATGGTGGGAGGCAGTCAAGTCACCCCATCCTGGATTCCCCTGGGTGTCTAGTTTTCAGAAATGTATAGGTTTGCTAGGTTTCCCTAGGTGCCGGCAGGGCTAGGGTACAAAATCTACAGCTAGTCACTTTGCCAAAAAAAGGGTCATTTTTCACTCCAAAACCACGTTGCGTTTTGCGCCGTTTCCTGTCGCGGGCACTAGGCCGACCCGCACAAGTGAGGTACCATTTTTCTCGTAGGACTTTGGGGAACGCGGGGTGGGTGGAAATTTGTGGATCCACGCAGATTCCAGAACTTTCCATCACAGAAATGTGGGGAAAATGTGTTTTTTTTGTCAATTTTTTACGTTTGCAAGGGATTCTGGGTAACAGACCATGGTGGGAGGCAGTCAAGTCACCCCATCCTGGATTCCCCTGGGTGTCTAGTTTTCAGAAATGTATAGGTTTGCTAGGTTTCCCTAGGTGCCGGCAGGGCTAGGGTACAAAATCTACAGCTAGTCACTTTGCCAAAAAAAGGGTCATTTTTCACTCCAAAACCACGTTGCGTTTTGCGCCGTTTCCTGTCGCGGGCACTAGGCCGACCCGCACAAGTGAGGTACCATTTTTCTCGTAGGACTTTGGGGAACGCGGGGTGGGTGTAAATTTGTGGATCCACGCAGATTCCAGAACTTTCCATCACAGAAATGTGGGGAAAATGTGTTTTTGTTGTCAATTTTTTACGTTTGCAAGGGATTCTGGGTAACAGACCATGGTGGGAGGCAGTCAAGTCACCCCATCCTGGATTCCCCTGGGTGTCTAGTTTTCAGAAATGTATAGGTTTGCTAGGTTTCCCTAGGTGCCGGCAGGGCTAGGGTACAAAATCTACAGCTAGTCACTTTGCCAAAAAAAGGGTCATTTTTCACTCCAAAACCACGTTGCGTTTTGCGCCGTTTCCTGTCGCGGGCACTAGGCCGACCCGCACAAGTGAGGTACCATTTTTCTCGTAGGACTTTGGGGAACGCGGGGTGGGTGGAAATTTGTGGATCCACGCAGATTCCAGAACTTTCCATCACAGAAATGTGGGGAAAATGTGTTTTTTTTGTCAATTTTTTACGTTTGCAAGGGATTCTGGGTAACAGACCATGGTGGGAGGCAGTCAAGTCACCCCATCCTGGATTCCCCTGGGTGTCTAGTTTTCAGAAATGTATAGGTTTGCTAGGTTTCCCTAGGTGCCGGCAGGGCTAGGGTACAAAATCTACAGCTAGTCACTTTGCCAAAAAAAGGGTCATTTTTCACTCCAAAACCATGTTGCGTTTTGCGCCGTTTCCTGTCGCGGGCACTAGGCCGACCCGCACAAGTGAGGTACCATTTTTCTCGTAGGACTTTGGGGAACGCGGGGTGGGTGGAAATTTGTGGATCCACGCAGATTCCAGAACTTTCCATCACAGAAATGTGGGGAAAATGTGTTTTTTTTGTCAATTTTTTACGTTTGCAAGGGATTCTGGGTAACAGACCATGGTGGGAGGCAGTCAAGTCACCCCATCCTGGATTCCCCTGGGTGTCTAGTTTTCAGAAATGTATAGGTTTGCTAGGTTTCCCTAGGTGCCGGCAGGGCTAGGGTACAAAATCTACAGCTAGTCACTTTGCCAAAAAAAGGGTCATTTTTCACTCCAAAACCACGTTGCGTTTTGCGCCGTTTCCTGTCGCGGGCACTAGGCCGACCCGCACAAGTGAGGTACCATTTTTCTCGTAGGACTTTGGGGAACGCGGGGTGGGTGGAAATTTGTGGATCCACGCAGATTCCAGAACTTTCCATCACAGAAATGTGGGGAAAATGTGTTTTTTTTGTCAATTTTTTACGTTTGCAAGGGATTCTGGGTAACAGACCATGGTGGGAGGCAGTCAAGTCACCCCATCCTGGATTCCCCTGGGTGTCTAGTTTTCAGAAATGTATAGGTTTGCTAGGTTTCCCTAGGTGCCGGCAGGGCTAGGGTACAAAATCTACAGCTAGTCACTTTGCCAAAAAAAGGGTCATTTTTCACTCCAAAACCACGTTGCGTTTTGCGCCGTTTCCTGTCGCGGGCACTAGGCCGACCCGCACAAGTGAGGTACCATTTTTCTCGTAGGACTTTGGGGAACGCGGGGTGGGTGGAAATTTGTGGATCCACGCAGATTCCAGAACTTTCCATCACAGAAATGTGGGGAAAATGTGTTTTTTTTGTCAATTTTTTACGTTTGCAAGGGATTCTGGGTAACAGACCATGGTGGGAGGCAGTCAAGTCACCCCATCCTGGATTCCCCTGGGTGTCTAGTTTTCAGAAATGTATAGGTTTGCTAGGTTTCCCTAGGTGCCGGCAGGGCTAGGGTACAAAATCTACAGCTAGTCACTTTGCCAAAAAAAGGGTCATTTTTCACTCCAAAACCACGTTGCGTTTTGCGCCGTTTCCTGTCGCGGGCACTAGGCCGACCCGCACAAGTGAGGTACCATTTTTCTCGTAGGACTTTGGGGAACGCGGGGTGGGTGGAAATTTGTGGATCCACGCAGATTCCAGAACTTTGCATCACAGAAATGTGGGGAAAATGTGGTTTTTTTTTCAATTTTTTACGTTTGCAAGGGATTCTGGGTAACAGACCATGGTGGGAGGCAGTCAAGTCACCCCATCCTGGATTCCCCTGGGTGTCTAGTTTTCAAAAATGTATAGGTTTGTTAGGTTTCTCTAGGTGCCGGCAGGGCTAGGGTTCAAAAACTACAGCTAGACTCTTTGCAAAAAAAGTGTAAATTTTCAGTGTGAAAATGTGGTGTGTTCACCTTAGGTTTTGAGCCACTTCCTGTCGTGGGCACTATGCCTACCCACACAAGTGAGGTACCATTTTTCTCGGGAGACTTAGGGTAGTTCAAATTTGTAAAGCTACTGTTATTACCTGTTGATTTTTGATGCATTTCTCCCTTCCAAATGAAAGACATTGTGTAAAAAAAAAGTCATTTTGAAAAATGACCAATAATTGTCATGCAAATATGAGTATTCCCAATTTCGAAAATGTGCAAATATGCACTGTTTCTGAACTCTGTAATTTGTTCCCATTTCAGAAATACATAGGTGACTTTCATACCGATTTTTCCAAGTATACATTTTCCCACAATAATTGCTATATACCCGGACCAAAAAAAAAAAACATTACAAAATGCTGCTCATTTTTCTACTCTGGGTTCGTTGGGCTCTTGATGAACCTACAAGTCCTATATGTCCACACAACCAGGAAGGTCTACCGGATGTAACGGTACATTGCTTTCAAAGAGATGTCATAATTCGAAGAAGTTACAGGTAAAAACGTTGACTCAAGAGGCTGCTTTTTTCAACAAATTTTTAATTTCTCCTATATTTGCCTGTAAATTTCTATAAAGAAACCTTGATGGATCTACGCAAATGACCCCTTGCTGAATTCAGAATTTTGTCTACTTTTCAAAAATGTATAGCTTTCCAGGATCCATTATTGTTTTGTTACCCTTTTCTACCGTTAACTGGAAGGAGGTTGAAAGCACAAAAAATAGCAAAAATAGGGTATGTCCCAGAAAAATGCCAAAACTGTGTAAAAAATGTTGGTTTTCTAACAAAAGTCTGTCATTCCCTAAAAGCTGGAGAAATTGTGATTTCAGCCCCACAAACCCTTTTTTGATACCATTTGCAGAGAAAAACCCAGAAGCTTTCATTTGCAGCCCGTTTTTCACATTTTTCACAAAAAAAAAAAAAAATTGCTGTATTTTGACTAATTTCTGTGACCCCTCTAGGAGAATCCACAAACCCTGGGTACCTTTAGAATCCCCAAGATGTTGGAAGAAAAGGACGCAAATTTGGCGTGGATTCCTAATGTGGTCAAAAAGTTACAGGGGCCTAAGCGCGCACTACCTCAAATAGCCCAAAAAGGGCTTAGCACAGGAGGGGAAAAGGCCTAGCAGCGAAGGGGTTAAGTAATAAAATAGGTCCCAATTTCTCCAGATTTAAATTCCTCCAAATGTCAAGTTGGGCACAGGCTCTTTCCACTCAAAATCCACGTCGTAAGAACCCTCCATTGGGTGGCAGTAGTCCACTGGTATCTCTTTTGTTGGACAAACCACCTGCCTCAAAAGAAATTTCCTTGTGGTATAACCTAATACTTGAAGAGATCAACGGGGAATTTAATCTACCCAAGCAACTTTGGGGCCCCTTGATACCCAGCTGTAACGTGAATGATCTTTGGACAAAATCCTGCACAGTTATGTGGGACATAGTCAAGCCAGCTTGGCTCCGAAGAAACCACTTATTTACTATACACAGGGCATACTACTCTCCACAGAGGCTGTCCAAGTTTTCTACAGGCGACCTGGTGGTTTGTCCTCGTTGTGGTTCGATAACAGCCTCAGACGCCCATATGTTTTTTGAATGCCCTCATTTGTCATCTTACTGGGTCGCCATCGACAAGAAACTCACATCTTCCCTGGGTTTTTCAGTGGACATCGATCTTAGGTTGGTAGTCTTCGGAGTCTTCGATCTGGTTCGGAGCCCAGTTAATAACCTTCTCTTTTATTGTATGCTGGCAGCTCGCAGGGAAATTTGTAAACGTTGGAAAGAACGTGATCCCCCTACTCTATTCGACTGGTGTTTATCAATCTCTCAAATTTCGAAGTTGGACCTAGCCAGGAGTGGCAACCCAAAGAAGAGAGCTTTTTGGTTGTTGCTAGATTGGATTGTTTAGCAGCTTAGGTTCCCCCCCCCCCCCAGCCCGATGATTATCTAGCCATGATACAATCTCCCTGCTACTCCACGTAGCTCTTTTCTGGCAAGTGGTCAGCACTGGTGTCACTGGCACATGGGTAGCAGCTGCCGACTTAATAACTGGGCATCGGGCTGTGTATGATACTGGTTGTCGCTGTAGGGTTGGGTCTTTCCCGTTCAGCCGGCAACCCTTACCAGCTTACGACTGAGACAGCGCGCCTGCACCTAAAAAGCCTTTGCAGCCTTGTTTGTAAAGTTTGGCTAATGCAGCCATGACAGAGATGAGAACAAAAAAAAAAAAAAAAAAAACAGTAGGCCTGGGCGGTGAACTCCGCTCCGTTCGCGGAGTTTGCGGAGATTTCTGCACTCCCCGATCCACGGAGCTTGCAGAGTGCAGAAAACTCCGCTTCACGTAGTGCAGCGGAGTATTTTTCCCCCCTCGCGCTCACGAACGGTAAGTTCGCGAGCACGAGCTTCCGCTCAGGTAGAATTTCTACCCAAGCGGCAGGAAGACCAGCGCGAACAGCAGTTCGCACCACACTCCGCCACTTGTGGAACTTCGCAGGGTTTTTTTGTAACTTTGCGGAGTTCCGCATAGCAAAACTCCTCGAACAACGCTTAGGCTTACATAACAGTTAGTCGGATTCCCCTTCTCTCAGTATCTGGCTCAGTGAGGGAGGGGATTGAACAACACCTTGGGTTCTGATATGCTAGCCAGTTTCCATAAGTCTCAGAAGGATAACTGTTCCTACTTCTGGTTTTGATAAGGAAGAATTGTGCATTAGTGACCCCAAGAAGATGTTTAAAGATGCCTGTGCATTTATTGGCATGAAATGAAACAAACAACTTTAATATCAATAATTTATCCATCACTCTGTCCTAAGTAAGTCTATGTTCTTTTACTAACTGCCATTGTCTGCCCACCACCTGTCCGTCAGAACGCTGTGATTACTGTGACTGTCATGTCTACAGAAGCCACCCAGCAGCATGAGCATAACTACTTCATTGATCTCTACTGGTGTCAGGCAGCCTGGGCCAAATGGCACACTCTGCATTTACAAAAGTGAGCATGCGCACTGCTCAGCCATTCAGTGCACTCACAATGAGGCCCCAGCTGAGGGTATCAGACGGAGCTAACAGCAAGCTCCCAGTGCTGTAAGAGCTCCTGTGGTCCTAGTAGGCTGTGGTCCTGGAACAATTTTGAGATTGGTGGTGCTGCCTTCAATGTTACACCAATGAACTCATAGGGATTCTAAAAAATCCAAGCATCAAACAAATAACAAGTGTCACAAATGAGCCATGCCTATTCAGCAGGAGAGAGGGAAGGGTGTAGTATCTAGCAGGTATTGCATTTAGGAGCACACTGTCAAAAATATATTACTCAAGCATGGTGTGGCAGCCACTGTAATGTACAGATAGCATATTTTGAATTCAAATGACCACTACATTTGCACAGATATCCCATTTTAGTTTTAAAACTATATAGTGCACAAACTATATTTGTCGTTTGTTCATCTTGATATGCTTTGACCCTGTTAAAACTCTGTTTCCGTCACACTTTATAATTAGAAACAAATCACTTCATTTGTGCTTGCCTGCTTATTTATTTTGAAATATTTGCATGGTTTATTTAGATATTTTAATTTTGTTGTGTGAAAACGATATCCTATAGCCTTCCCTTTGATACCAGTAAGAGTATGACATGGTTCACTTTACAAAATACTCACATTTTCCAGTACAAGAAAGAAAAATAAACACCAGTTTCCATGTTTAAAGAATAAGCAGAAATTTGTCAGAAGACTAGATTGGCATCTGACCTCTGTCTTTGAACGCACAGCAAGTGCGACTAAATAAAATTACAATTTAAAGTCATATTTAATGCCCGTTCACCTTCAAATCTCCAGCATGGTTATTTAAATGCCCTCTAAGGGCTCATGGGGCTGCTGTTGTTGGGCACCCTCCAACCTCTAGGCTCAGGTACATTGCACCGGCTGCACCAATGGTAGCTACGCCCCTGATTGAGCCCAGAAAAGACAAACCAGGTCTGGGTTGCATGTATGCCCATAGGAAGGACAGAGTAATTTGGATGGCCACTAGTATTGTTGTGGGCCAAATTTGATTTGCATGTGGTTGGTCCTTTTGTTGTATGGCTCAGTAAGCAGAAAAAAATGAAGTGCAGAGTAAATACAGCACAGAGTAACTGAAATGACTGGTATTTAGACAACAATGTATGCATCACTTTTTATTCTTCTCAGTGAGAAAAACCTAACTGTCATGGCTCTGTCCAGAGATTTGTCTCGCCGCTTTCATTCCAAACATTTAAATTGCACATCGCTGATGGGGTTTCAAGTGCTTTAATACAGAGAGGATGTTGCTTATAAGAACCAGCCAGGCTTTACCATTTGAGACCTCGCTGGAATTGATTCGGCTGGCCCCTTTCAATAGTGGCACAATGAGCAGACTAACAGTTGACTAGAATGTTGCCTTCAGTAATGACCAGTGGCTGAGATTAATTCATCCATCCCAGCCATCACCGTCGTTTATTGTCAAGGAAAGAACCATAGCAAAACCATGGGATTTCCACCCTCATGACCATCAGCTGCTTGATTTGCCTGGTCTTATAGAACCAGAAAATAGTTCCCAAACAACTAAATCCTAATATTCTCTAAGGCCCAGGCAGTTGTGAAGCATTCCTCCTGAACTGTAGGCCACTTTGTTTTCTTTGGCAGAAGTCCATGGCAGATGAAGTTTTCATCCTGCTCCATTCTCACTGGGTTGAGTTAAGCTGGAATAGTTCCATAAGCCTTTATCAAACACCTACACATATTCTAAAATACTGATCGACCGTTATAGGAAACGTTCAATAGAGATGCATGGTAATATGCCTGTTTCAGGGCCACTGTGAGTTGCTGACACTCAATATTCATTGAAACCTTTTTAGGCTTGGTCAGGTCTGCCAACTCCTCACCTGTGGGCCATGGAATACCACAGAAGACTTACAAAACAGGCACTACTCCACTTTCATGATTCATTTGAACTCTGTAATCTGGCAAGACTCTTTATAGTTATCATAAGATGTCCTTCCAGCTTTCACAAAAGACACGCATGTCATTCAAGAAAGCAAGAAGGATTGTGTACAAGCCGGCCAGCACAAAGCTCACCAGTCCGTGGAATGTATTTGGGATATTATTTATTTGTCTGTTTGTTTGTTTATGTTTGCAATATTCCTTTTTGTCACTTCCACATTCAACAAAGATGTATTATGATGCACACCATATCAGTTCCTTGAATAACAAATCATAAGTACACAATTGGATTGTTCCTACCATTCTATATAGTTATATTCATGTTTAAGATGATACTTTAATGTAGTAAGTTACATAAATCCAGGTTTTTAATCCACACCACCTTCTTACTCCACCTTCCCCTACTACCCTCTCGCCTATTTTTTTAAAAATAATGTTTTATCTAGGTCATGGATAAGATTCAATAATACAACAATGCAGGTCAATCAATTGGATGGCAAAGATTGAAGGATTTATCAGGACTAAGGGGGCAGCTGGATGCATCACATAGGACATGAAGCAAAGAGAAAAACAAACGAACAATGCACAGACTATGGAGACGGGTGGTCATGACCAGACTGTAATCGCAAAAGACATCCCCTAAATGGCTGCCAGATCTTCTGGCACTGGATATGTCGCTCATCACTTTCTATATTCAGGCAATCAAAGAGACCCGTATTGATAAATTCATGCCACCACAGGATTGGGGGCATGGGCCAACAATCAATGTCAGGCCAGAATTAGGTGAGCTAAGGCAAAAGCAAAAAAGTAGATACCACTTCGGGTGGCCGGGTATAAAAGGTTTGAGCCCAAATATGATTAATTTAGAATCCCACCTCAAGGTGATCAGACATTGCAAATTAAGCTTTCCGAAAACAGTCTGCCTATAGTAAGAAATAGAAGGACAAGTGGCAAAGATGCGAACTGAGTCAGCCCTATCGCCTGAACACCGGAAGGTGCCTGCCACGTAGTGCAGGGAAAGGCACTACATGCATTTTTACCATTGCGGCGGGTGCTGCAGCCAGCAGCTCCTGCCGCAATGGTAAACATGCAAGATGCAACCGCCACGGTGGCGGTCGCATCGTAATTTCACGTGCGGGATCGCTACGGTGGCGGGCAGACCATTGTAATGACCCCCTAAGTTACTGCATCGTAAAAGCATGCAGATGAGAGAAATTTAGATGAAAATGAGTCTTTTGAATAACATAGATTGTACTCTATTTACTAGTATTGGTGTATCTTTTCAAAATGTAATAGAAGATGTTCAGTGATAAATTCAGATGGTTAGAACGTTTTCCTTAATTACACTTATGAAATAAAATATGCATGAAGAATTAATAAAAACTAATGTAATTTATATGACATTATTTGTGTATTTAGGAGTCACATTCTAAACTCCATATTTTGCGTATGTAAAATTGTGCACCAACTAAAAAGGAGCAAAGGGTGCTGCACAATTATACTAAAACCAAATGCTCTGAAACTTTTAGGGAATAATCTTCATCCATGTACTAATATGAATCACCAGAAACAATATTAATAATTTTTGTTTTGAAATAATTTTACATGTTGGTACTTTGAAAATACAGTAATGTGTCAAATTACACGTGCTATTTACAACAAAACTGAAATCCTTTATCAGTACACACAAGTTGAAAGAAATATATAAGGTCCCAAAGGTTATAAATGAAATGTATATTTCTGTTCTTTTATATTCTAAATGTCATGAACCCAAATCAATTTAGGCCTCCATTTTCCTTACTTTGCTTGATTCTGTTCTCATGGAAAGGCTTTGCAAACTTGCAATGTGAAGAGCAACTATGTCTCATAGGTATAGTTCCCATTCTGATTCGAGGACTGCTTGCAACAATTTTGTTACTTTTGGAACATCTGCCATTAGAAACTGCCCTCTTGAACTCACTCATTTGCTTTTGCGAAAGGACTTTTGTATGAAAATGATGCACAATGAAAGGATTGACGACTCACCACCTTTTTGCTATAATATGTGTCTTCTTTATGCTGCATGACAATCACCCTATATGAACTGACTGCTGGACTGAGTGGTCTGACCAGATAAGTTGTCCCCCCAGAATTTGAGGATTATATTATACATTGATGTGACGGAAAGAGGAGGGATATACTCTTCACCTTTTTGGCAGAGCTTTTTAGAACTTTCTTGCCGACTCTATTTTGAGCTGTCATGGCTCATGTCCCTTCCTGAACTTTCCCAGAGCTTTGATAATTAATGGCAAAATCAATTTTGATTTGAATGTCTTGCTCTCTTAGGTCTTAAATGCCTGATGTAGTTACTCCTTTAATAATTATGATAAATCTAGCTCTTACTAAATCCTGTTTCTGTCTCTTCATGATTTGTCTCCAGTAATTGATTGTGCATGCCAACTGAGTTATTGATGGTTGAGGGAATTATATTGGAGAGATCTCTGGACAGCAGATACTAATGTTATTACTTTGCATAGCTTGAACTGAGTTATTGGTTTGTATGATCTTGGTTCGACTGAATTTCTTCAGGAGATTTGGTCTGGCAGTGATAACACTTTACTTGAATAACTTAGTTCTGAGAGTTATTTACATGAATCTAATTATGAGTGTGTAGGTCAGTTACCCAATTCCTGCTCCTCATTGGATAACAGAAGTTGGATCCCCTATGTCCGACCCCTCTCTGCACCAAGCAAGATCCATCGGACGACCAAATGAATGAGAACTAAGGTGAGTGATAAAACTAAGGAGTTTGTGATCAAAAAGGGCCCAATAACGCTACAACAATAGTAGGATCTTCAGTGTAGGCAAGTACTTTAAACTGTAGTTGTTGGATCTGAAGTGGAACAATGTCTCTAAAACTCTTTCTTTCTTACCGAAACCTGGTTACAGGAGGATAGTAGCCCGGATATTGCCATCACTCTTCCCCCCGCTATGCAATTGCCTGAAATTATTGACTAGGAAAGAAGGGGGGTGAGGTTGCCATAATCCTTAAATAACACTTTGATTGTAAGACATTTACTATCAACATTGGTGGATGTGAAAACCTAGTGTACTCACTCAAATCTCTCACATACCTGTACTTTCTAGGGTCTGCTTTTATATCGCCCAACTGGACCAGCAAAAAAATGTGTACAGACTTTACCAGAAAAAATAGCCGTAAACAGTTTAACAGCAGCTAATTTTAAAGTTTTAGGCAATTTAAATATCCACTTTGATTCTAATTTATGTACAGAGGCTCTGGGTTTTAATCATAATTTAGCAGCAGTACAGCTCACACAACTAGTAGAACATCCCACCCATTTAAAAGGCCATATTTTGGACCCCATTTTCTCAAAGGTTTCATCCATGAAAGTATATGCCCCTCACCCAGTTCCAAAGTCTGACCGTCTGTCACTTCACTTTATGATAACTATAACCGAAAGACCTAAATCTATTGGGCTCCTCACTAACTCAATTAGGCAATGGTGAAAACTGAACAGTACAGGATGGCAAGCAGCTCTGAGCAAAGCCATCCCTAGTTTGGATGGTGATGTTTGTGCCTCGTATCTAGCCTTTAGTGAATGGATAGACTCCACACTAGGAAACACAGTACCCATAAGAACTAGTATCCTCTCACAAGCCAGAGCAAACATAAGCTGGTTTTCTCCTGAACTAAAATAGCTAAAGAAAGAATGTAAAAGACTAGAAAGAAAATGGAGGTGTCAGTATGATGAGGAAAGTAAAAAGGTATATGGGACAAACATAGAAATATACCGCCATGTCAACTGGAGGGCCAAATTGAAGGACTTTGCAAAGAAGATCAGGCAGCCTGTATGCTTCCATAGGGAAATATATTATATAGTTAATTATTTCCTAAAACCCAATGTGGTAGGAGTAGGACCCCTTCTTCAAAAGCAATATGCGAACAGTTTGCTAATTTTTTTCAGGAGAAAGTAAAAAAAATGAATGACTCCCTGATGGGGCCGCCAGTCTCCTCACAGCCTCCAAATGCCAGTATCACTGACAGTCCACCTTTGGTGGATTTTTCAGCTTTTCCTAGATTGAGTTTAAAGGACATCATAGGAGCAGCAAATAATATAAAATCAAGTTCACCGTTAGATCCAGCCCCAGTGAACATTCTATTGAATGGAGGGGAGACTATATAAGCTGCTCTGATGACCATGTATAACAACTCTTTAGAGGAAGGATGCGTCCCAGAGGCATGGAAACATGCCATTTTCAGGCCACTGTTAAAAAAGCCTTTGTTGGACCCTGAGAAACCAGAGAATTAAAGGCCCATCTCACTGCTGCCGGGGATAAGCAAAGTTCTTTAAAAATGACTGAATGGCTTTCTCGGCAAAATTTCAGGTTGTCAACAATTTGCTGCACCAAACGCAGACTGGTTTTACACCAGGATGTAGTACGGAGACAGCACTTTTGCTGGCTACCGAAGATATGAAAATGGCGCTAGATCAAGGAGGATTGGATGCACTCATTCTTCTCAATTTGAGTGCAGTATTTGACACTGTCTCCCATTCAATTCTGAGAGACAGACTGAAGGCAATAGGAGTCACAGGGAAGGCCCTCAAATGGTTAACGGCCTTTCTGCCCAACAGAAGCTTCCAAATCAGTGAAGGTCCTTTTCTATCACACACCTACAAGTGAGAGTGTGGGGGCATGGCTCTGCATTGCGCCAACGTTGTTTAACATTTGTGTTAAACCTCTTGCAGAAATCATCTGCACCCATGGTTTTACCATGGTAGCCTATGTTGACAACACTCAAATGGTCGTCTCTATGTCACCAGACACCAAATCCACTTCCAAGAAACTATATACATGTTTAGACAAGGTGGCTACTTGGATGACTGAACGCTGCCTCAAGTTGAATGGGGACAAATCAGAGGTGATGGTGGTGGGTAATAACCCGTCCCTCTGGGAACAACTTATATGGCCTCCTTGTCTGGGCGAATACCCTACTCCTCAATCTGAGGTGAAGAACTTGGGATCATACTGGACAAGGATCTTCTGAAAATGATTTCACAAGCCAAGATGGTGGCAGGCATCTGTTATGGCATGCTGGGATCACTTAGGAAGACAATTAGGTGTGTCCCAATGGATTGTCGCAGGGCGGTGGTGCAGTGCCTGATCCTGTCAAGACTCAACTATGACAATTCCTTATATCTCGGGCAGCCCAGCATACGTTACTGAGATATTGCAGGTGATATAAAATGCAGCAGCACGAGCGCTGCTGGGTTGGCCCAGGATAATTCAGCTCGACCAGCCCTCCAACAATTGCATTGACTACCTATTAAGAAATGCATAAAATTCAAGGCCTTATGCATTGATCACAAGCTAAAAAACTCAGTCAGACCTCATGCTTTGCAACATCTTATCACATCATACAAAGCTCTAACAGCACTAAGATCGAACATTCTATCCCTGCTGGCAGTGACCAAAATCAAGAGGGCGAGTGGAGGATGTTGGTCATTTGGATACCTCGTTGCCAAACTTTGGAATTCCCTTCCTGAACAACTTAGGTCCAACAACAATCTACTAAGTTTCAGGAAACAACTAAAAATCCATCTTTTCAGATAATGATTCAGCTTATCCTACATAGTCTGTTACCACTTCCTGTTAGCACCGGAAAGCCCATTCTTGGGTATCTCCTGCGCTTTCCCGAATTAATGAACATAACATACCTCTTCAAAGCTTGAATGTACGGTTTGATATAAAGTGAGAAGAGCAGTGGAGAAAGTGGACATCTCTGACGGCTACCACCATTAATCTGAATTATTTCAGTCATAGAGCCTAAACTTGAGACTCTAGCTGTTAGATGCTGGTAGAGCTGTTGAACTCGAGGAAAAGTGTGTGGTGCAAACCTTGACGCCACCAAGGTGGCCCTGACAAATGGCCAGGAAACCTGGTCAAAAGCCTTTTCGGCATCTAACATTATTAGCCTGTCTGGGTTTCATTGGGCACAGTGATAAAAATGTCAATGTGAGTAGTGGTATCTTGTCCAGGAACAAAGCCATGTTGATTCTCTTCGACAAGATCTGAGATAACGGTTGCAAGGTGATTAGCCAGTACACAAGTGTAAATTGCTATTGATCAAAGAAATAGGATGGTATGATCCACAAAGAGAACGATCTTTCCCTTTCCTGAGAAAGATAACGAAGTTAGTCTCTGCCCATGAACTGGGAACCTGTTCAAATAGCTCAAAAGAGTTAAATAATTCACAGAGGACCAGGACTAAAACATGTGATAATCCAACATAAACATCTAGTTGAATTTGGTCAGGGCCACAGGCCTTACCTTGCACCAACTGGCCGATTGAGGTTTCTATTTCAGAAGCCAATATTGGATCTTCTAGCCTATTTTGCTGTATGGTAGAAAGCTTCTGATGATGGTGAAGTCAAAGAAACAGGGCAGTTTGCTCCATGCCGGCAACAACTTCCTCATCATAAAGCTTTTGATACAAACTATGAAATTCCTCTTGGATAAGGACTGGATCGATCACTATATCCCCATGAGAGTTCTTAATCCTAATGATAACGGATGCACTAGATCTATTGTGGACCCGAAAGTAAAGGAGACAGCCCATTTCCTTGATGTTTTCAAAAAAATTTAATTGCTTGGCCCTAACCCTTTTAATAATGTTATCAAGCATGTGCTCCCAAAAAGAAGCTTGCACGATCACAAACTCATCCATCAGGGACGCAAATGATCCCCAATATTGGGCAATTGCAGAGTTGGCCATGTGAGAATCTAAAAGGGTGGGGGCAAGCTGTGTCTCAACCTCGACCTAAGCAACCTGTTTCAGATGAAAAGAAAAATAACTTCTGGTATGGCCCTTACAAAATGCTTTAAAAGCGTCTCATACCATAAGAATAGAAGCCAAACCCATATTACACTCCAAAAAAAGTGGCCAATTGTGCTTTATGCTTCTACTTTATGGGAGAATAAGGATGGCCCTGTGGTTTTTAACAGTTTGTTGTCTGAGTTACACCAATGGCCGGAATATCTCATAATTTGTGGTGACTTTAATGTCACTCTTAACCCAGGCATGGATTCTTCCTATGATGGCATGGGGGCTATCTCCCTGTGGGGGAATGCGCATAGTTAAAAGAAACTGGCCAGGGCTGCCTTGCTACAATTGATTGAATTCTGTGCTCTGGTGGGTGTTTGGCTTCACACTCAGATGAGAGAGCACAGGTGTACATACTTCTCTGTCCCTCATAAATCTTTTTCCCAGATAGATATGTTTCTTGTTAGTCATTCGCTTGTGTCCTATCTTGGTATTTCCCTGAATCCTAAAGTTATTTCAGACCACAACTCACTGTCTCTTTTTATCTGGGTGGAAGGTGCTCTATCTAATTTGATGCCACGTCCTTGGACGTTCGAGCAGCAACTCCTTTTAGAGGAAGTGTTTACTAATTCTTTGGTTAAGGAGGCAAGGCTTTTTTTGGAGTGCATAGGGATTTGGCTTCTATTCTTATAGCATGAGACGCTTTTACTACCCTGTCTCGTCAATGTATTACTGTTACATTTCCTCTAAGTATTCTAAGTATTCTACTGTCAGTAAATGTATCCTACTTGGGGACTTCAACATCCATAGTGAAGATGCCTCTAACCAAGAGGCCACTCTATGCCTACAGGATCTAGCTGCAGGGGGTCTAGAGATTATTAATACTGCCCCCACACATATTGCTGGGCATACTCTGGACCTCATTTTCTCCAACTCCTTGGATATTAAATGTGGTAAAACGATACCGCTTATTTGGTCCGATCATTCTATGATACATTTTCAAGTGTTGGGTCTTATGGACCCTGTCCTGGTGTCTAACAACACCTCTAATAGACGCCTCTATCGATCCTGGCATAAAATAACTACCAACCATCTTTCCTTACTATTCTCAGAGTGGGATTGGAACAGTATGCAAGAGGATGTGGTTCAACAGCTCGATCTTTTTAATCTGAGAGTTAGCAATTTACTGGATAAAGTAATTCCTCTCAAACGCCTCAGATTTTCACCTAAAAGCACTGCTTCTGGATGGTACACGTCGGATTTGCGTGCTGAGAAAAGCACCTGTAAAAAACTGGAGCGGTCTTGGCGTCGTTCACACGATGAACATGCTAAAATCTTGTATAAAGCAGCTATGACAACTTACCATAAAAATGTTAAATTAGCCCGTAAATCTCATATTGCAGCAACTTTGGAGCAGGCGGGAAATAATGCAAGGTTACTTTTCCAAATTGTACATGATTTTACAAACCCCAAATCTTGCCAGACTAAGGATAGCTTTTCCCAGTCACTATGTGACAATATTTTCTCCTTCTTTGTGCAAAAGATTGAGAAGATTTATCATAATATTATCTTATCCAATAGTTTTGCTTCTAGCCCTGCAGAAATCATGCTACAACTAACTACCGAGGGACCCCGTTTGACTACTTTCCCCCCTATTTCTGTCACCGAAGTACAAATTCTTCTGAAATGCACCAGATCTGGATCCCCACTGGATATTTTACCTGCTAAAATCTCTTCCCGATTTGCGGCCCTGCTGGCACCCCCAGTTTGTTCGATAGTCAACGCTTCTTTAAAATCTGCGACTCTCCCTCCAAAATGGAAACATGCTCAGATCATTCCTATTCGCAAGAACTCTAACATCTCCCCGGAGGAAGTATCAAACTATCGTCCTATTTCGCTGCTCCCTCTACAGAGCAAAATAACAGAGAAATACGTCAATAAACATCTATCTGCTTTCCTCGAGTCTTGCAAGGCTCTGGACGTTTCTCAGTCAGGCTTTCGTGCTAAACATAGCACCGAAACGGCTCTGGTGGAGGTAGTGGATAATATCAGAATGGCTCTGGACCAAGGTCAAGCGGCACTTCTGGTGCTGCTTGACCTATCAGCAGCTTTTGACACCATTTCCCATCAAATTCTCCTACAAAGACTCCAGGAGATTGGTGTGGAGGGATCTGCACTTAGGTGGCTGACTAATTTTCTGTCTAACCGTACTCAGGCAGTGGCAATGGGGCCCTTTACATCGACTCCCACACAGGTTACCAGAGGCGTCCCGCAGGGCTCATGTTTGAGCCCCACCTTATTCAATATCTATGTGACGCCTCTGGCCAAACTGATGAGACCTGGGGTTTAACCCCATTTCCTATGCAGACGATACCCAGCTCCTCCTCACCTTCGATAAAACGAGATCCGACACACATACCATCTTCTCTCAGGGCATGATGGCTATTGCCGCCTGGATAAAAACCAACTATCTCCAGTTAAACTCTGAGAAGTCTGAGATCCTGCTATTCGGAGGTGCAGACATCTGTTGGACACCAAGATGGTGGCCTGAGGAGCTGGGTAAAGCCCCTGTTCCTAAAGAGGTAGTCAAAAACTTAGGCATTAAGCTTGATAAAAAACTCACGATGCAAACCCACGTTAACACCATTGTTGGGTCTTGCTATCACATCCTAGGTTTACTTAGAAGAGTTTTTCCATTGCTTCCAATTTCCACCAGGAAGACTTTAATTCAAGCATTACTCATGAGCAAGATAGATTATTGCAATGCTCTTCTTCTCTCTGCTCATGCCGCCTCTTTGGACAAATTGCAGGTTGTTCAGAACACGGCCGCCCGCCTAGTTACTGATTCACCAGCTAGGACTCCTTCACAGCCCCTACTGCGGGAATTACATTGGCTATCAATCAGGAAAAGAGTGCAGTTCAAAATTGGTTGCATGATTTTTAAGGCTATAAATGAACTTAGCCCTCACTATCTTGCTAAGAAACTGATAATGTATCACCCTATATCCTCCCTCAGATCTGGTTCGCAGAAATTGCTCTCTGTTCCTAGAGTAAAGAAAGCTCGCTCAGGTGGTAAGGCTTTCTCATATCTAGCTCCTACTTTCTGGAACAGTCTTCCCCTCTTCCTTCGAATGGAAATGCCCCTCTCCCGCTTCAGAAAACTTATGAAGACACATCTTTTCTAGCTTATTGACTAGTTTGCTGTTGCTAGCGCAGAGATACCCCCAGAGGTGATTCAGCGTGATATAAAATTATAAATCAAATCAAATCAAATCAGTGTGTAGATATATGTATCCTAACATCATGGCGACTATATGAGAGTGTGGTTTGTAAGATGAAATATTGCAAGCAAACATATTGGAGACAAAAATATGGCAAAAAAATATCAAGGACAAAAATATCGCCTTTGCATGCTTTGTAAAATCTAAAATATTGACAATAAATTATTAAATACCACAGTATGGTAAAAGAATGCGTATGTATATTGAATTCTAGCTGTTATACACCATATTAACTTTAAAACATATTTTTGCATAAAAAATTATATTACATTAAAACATATAATATAAAAGATATTTTAAAAAGTATAACTTACACAAAATACAGATGTATTTATACATGATTGTATATACATAATATTTAAAATACATACATAATTAAAATTAACAAAAAATAAATATAATTGCAGACACTAGACATTAAAAAATAAAAAACATATACAGTAATATTTGAATAAACTAATAAAAAAGACTACACTAATAAATCGTAAAAAGTACAATTTACATTAAACTAACTTTTAAAATTAATACAAAAAAAATATTAAAACTATGTCAGTCAGCTAAGAAAATAGGCTCTGAGGGATGAAATTCACTAGTCCCACCCCAGTCTGACCAACAGTAGAAAAAGTGTTAGACTTTGGAGATCTCAGATTTACTATTCCCACTCCAAATTAAGCAACAGTAGGGAAAATGTGGGACTTTGGAAGGGTTAGATTTACTATTCCCACTCTGACATAAGAAACTACGGGGAAAGTGTTGGACTCTGGAGGGGTTAGCTTAATTATTCTCACTCCTACCAGAGCAACAGCAGGGAAAGTGTTGGAGTTTTGAAGTGTGGGATTTACTATTCCCACTCCAACTCCAACATAGGAAACACTAGGGTAAGTGTTGGACTCTGGAATAGGTTCCATGCCACTCCAAAGTAAGCAACAGTAGGGAAAGAGGTGGAATGTGCAGGGTTAAATGTACTGTTCCAACTTTAGAAAGCTCACATTTATTTTTCTCTATCCTAGCAATATAAAATAGATTACATGTATATAAAATAAACATAAAAGATATTTTCCTGAACATGTCAAATATGTTTAGTTTTACATAATTTATATAAATTATTAAAAACTACAAAACACAAAATTAACACCTACTATTATACTGAAAATGTTATCAATTACAAATGTAAAAATAAATATAAATACTTCCCAGCCTTTTACCATAAAATTCCAACAACCAGAAAAAAAGAAATTAATCACAGAAAAAAAGTAACATACACATTGCCTTTAAAATAATACTATAAATTTAATTATACAAAAATCTTACACATAATTAATTAATATCCAATTAGTAAAAAAATTAAATAATTAACACAATCACCTATGAGAGGGCCTACTCAGGTGCCAAACAAAGTGTGTCTGTGAATAATTCCACCTCTTCATCTGTGTGAAAGCAATCACAATCATCACATACCCTCGAGCACTGATCTTAATCTCTAGCAACAAAAAAGCCGAAAGTGGTCCAGGGCTTTGAGTGGTAGAGCATGCAGTTGCAAAACTACTGCTTCAAAATCATTCACAAGTCAAGGAAGGCCCAGAAGACAGCCGACTTTTCTTTCTGCTTCCCACTGCTGGCCTGTGCCCCCAAATCCCCATATTCAGCGAAGTACATAAGAAATGCTGGGCAGCAAGTGACTATAGATAAGGAGGACATCTTTAGAGCATCATTAGAAGACACCATCTTCCAACTGGTATTAGAAATGTTTGACTCTAAAAGGTGGAGAGACCTTGAAAAAGTGAAAGGGTCACACAAGTGCCACAGTCTGACGTAGCTATGTGATATTCACTATGTACAAGGTGCATTTACTTGCCACATAAGAGCGCTTGTTCTGAGGTGCTTTGTTTATCCCTCAGGCAATCTTAAAACAGGCTGCAGAGCTGAATCAAGAAGGCAGGGCGGCATTGCTACCAGTCAAAGAGTTTGAGGACAAACTGAAAGTGTATTTGTCATTCCTCAAAGAACTCATGGAAAAGATGCTTTGTATGTGCCACGCAGATTTATATAGCGCAAACTCGACCCAAAGGTATTGGAGCGCTTTACATGAGCACCAGTTACGTTACACAAGGACACATTCAGGCATGGGGAGATTAAGTGATTTGCCTGGCACAGCCTCAGAAAGGACAGTCCTTCTGAACCAATGAGGCTGTTAAAACTGCCACAAACAATATGGGAACATTTTGCCATAGATTACTTTGGTATGAAAACCACAATCGTTCCAGAAGAAATTATTTCACAAATATTATTTCAAACAAAAAAAATACAGGAAATACAAGTCCCAATAGGGGAAATTTTTCAAAACAGTAAAAGTTTTATTACGTTTTTTTTCTCACAAAAATAACAACACAATACAATATACAAGCAAACAATTTGTGCTCACCATGTTACACTAAATAAACAAATACAGACAATGGACATTGTAAACAAAAAAACTGTGACAATGGTAAGGGGTCTTGAATTCAATAAAGCCTGCATTAAAAACCGGAACAAAACGCAATCAATGCTTTATCCCAATTTGCCAGAGGTGTGCCGATGGCGTTTCGACCCTTGCAGCTTATTGGATCATCATTTGGACAAAGAGTTACTTTTAAAGCAACCACAAGACATAAAATATTAATGACCTCTGGACAGACCACATAAGACGTCTCAGGAATTTCAAGAGACCAAGGTTAAATCACTTGTAACGTGGATATCAAGTTCTCCAGAACCATCTCCCTGTCGGGAAATAATTTTATGCTACCCGACAGCGAGATGGTGCTGGAAACCAAGAAGTAAATTGTTCCCAAGAAATTCTAAATGTTGCGATTGCCTAAATTGTAACAGTTATACAGGTAGCAAAGACCACCAAAGCTCCCATCTGTGAAATACTGTGTCTGACAAGTGACCCCATTGTGATATCCTGGATAGCACAAATGGCATCTCACCTTCTAAGCTTATCTTTGGCAGGAAGCTGAGGACCGTGATCCCTTGTGTTGTATCAGGATGTAAGACTTTAGGACAGCACCAATGAGAGGTACATAAAATATTACACGGCTCGGGAGGACACAAGTGAGACCCTACCTGACTAGCAATCCTGCTTGTCCAAAGGCCTCTGTGATCATGAGTTGATGGATAGACTCACCCGTTACCCAAAACTCCTCCTCCCCAATCTCAATGGAGATTCCTTCGAACTGTCACCAGACACATTTCGTGGGCTCCTGAAGAAGAGCCCAATCTCTAATATCCAACCCTCTGCCCTTCCCCCTCCAGTATGTGACAACCTACCCTCTCACTATCATTCCAGTGTCAGACGCCCTTCAAAGACAAATCACCACGATGGACTGAAATATATAAGTTGTTTAGTTGAAGGGAATTATAGTGCTGCAAAACATGCATCTCGCTCTCAGTGCGCACACCCCGCAACCTGGCACGTGCATCTACCAGCCACACAAAGATTAAGCTGGATAGCCGGATGCAGAGCTAGAACTCCTGAGCCTGCAAGAGAGCACTGGATTGAGAGGAGTTCAAGCTGGCGATGCACAGGGCCACTGGTGGGACATTAATGTGTGGAAGTTGCGTTTTCCACGTTTGCATTGTGTTGACCACACTTGCCACATTATCCAATCTCTCCTGCTTATTTTGCAGAGTTCACCAAAAAATGTGTTTCTATCTCAAGCGGATTAAAGTTATCAGAAATATGCCACACTTACTACTGTGAAGGGATAGACACTTTTAAATTGCTGATTGCAGCGTTCAATTATTAAACTGAAAGTAACGAGATAAAACACTTGTCCAGGCACCCTTAAGGTTTCCATTTCACCGACTGGGAAGGGGTTTTTCTGCAGCATAAAAAACCCATGATTTATTAAAATCAGATTCAAACAGAGAGAAAATAACGATTCCTTCTTTGTCATGAACATATGCCGCTTTGTTATTAGTATTCATTATTGGAACAGATTAATTTTACTGCCCAGACACTGTTCACAAAACAGCAGTTATATCAAGAGTACAGAAAAATCCCCAAATTGTATTTCTCCATAGGGGCTTCTGCCTTGAATATCACAGTGCCTTCTAGAAATCTAGCAAGACATTTACACTAAAGGTATGGAAAGTAAAATATTGTTCTGCAAAGCTGTTTCTCAGAGAACGAAAGTGTTTCTGGATATTGTGGACAAAGAGCAACTAGAATTGAAAAACAAGTCTAAGGTATAACCGGGATACATAAAAGTGGCCCATCTTTAATTATAAGACCTATGCAACTATGATCTGGTTTCTGCTTGGAGCAAAACGTTATTCCTGTGTTTTGATGGAAAGCAAACTCATTTGTTCGTGGACAGCATATTCATTAGGATCTGCTGTATATTTTTATTTCTTTACACAGGCGGGTTGTGATACTTTTTGGATAAATGTGTCAAAGCGACAAAATAGCAAAACAAATCTGACTCACGAGTTGCATAATTTTCCTTTTCTTCCAACAAAATTTAGTCAACCATGAAACGTAATTTAGTCCTGCATTGCGCCTTAATTCTAGCAACCGAAACAAAATACAAATATTTACCCAGGTTCTCTATTATCTCATGCTTCAGTGTTTAGAAAAAAAGCTTTAGCCTGTTAGCTGAAGCCGCCTAGTTTTGGCTGGAACTAGGATCTCGAGTTCCCCATGTCCGTACATGAGCCGCTTACTCATTTCAGGTTTTGTTATACTTTGAATTATGGGGATTCGTAGTCCTTCTTTTATAATGGGACAAATCTAACTACAAGCCCCCAAAATACAAAGTAAAAGTATGGCCTGGCCGAGACCCAGTGATTATGTATGCAATATATATTGAACGCTAGACTATCGCACGCGCATGAACGTGCCCCTCAAAAAGATGGCTACATGTTCTAGCCTTCTCCTTGGAAGTCGAATGTCAGCCATCTTTGTGAAGGGCAAAGGGACTGAGGGGCGGGAAGTAGCACAGCGCAGCTCTGGTTTTGTAGCCATTCCTTTCCAAGCAGGACTGCAGCGGTAAACAGATATAGCGTGTAGTCCGTTTTGCGCTGCATGTTTCGTGTAAATCGAGACCATCTGGTTTACGCCGATTTTTTAAATATCTTATACCGCAAACAATGATATAAAACAGTGCGCTGACTCCAAGAAGAGCTGCACGAGCTTCCGTTTTAGTAAGTGCACTGCCCCATATATTCATTTCCTGGGTGGTTATGCCTTCCTGGGCAAACAAAGGATTAGACTTTGCACTTAGCAGACCTTCCTCCAGTTTCTGAGCCTGGTGCGGGCAGGAGCTGATTGTGTAGCTGAGATTACTTTACAAACAATATATATAGTCCAGTCCATAGGGTACTAAAAGTTGAAACAACGACCCATATCTTTGGACAGAGCGGAAGGATCGGAGCTGGTGAAACATGGCGAAAACCTGCAACGTCCGTAGCCTCTACTTTGTGGTTTCTTGTGCACTGTTGCTTGCCCTGGTTAATGGCGCGGGAGCAGCTAAGATCCTGGTGGTCCCGGTGGACGGCAGCCATTGGGTAAACATCAAGATTCTCATGATGGAGCTACTGGGACGAGGGCACGAGCTCACAGTGGTGAAAGCCTCCAATGCCATCTACATAGAAGAAGAATCAGACGAATTTATAATAGAAACAATTCAAATGCCACCGAACACGTTGACCAAAGATGAGGTTGAAAAACATGCCCTTGACTGGATGTTTAGAATGGCCTTCTCCAAAGACAGATCATCACTTTCCATTGCTTGGGAAATACTTGGCGTCATTCAGCAAACCACTGTGAACCACGCAGCGGTTATTGCAGCCATGTTTGAAAACAAGGAGCTAATGGAGCGCCTTCAGAATGCGCACTTTGAACTTGTCCTGGCTGATCCGTATTTTCAAGGTGGAGTTATGCTGGCACATCACCTTGAGATTCCAGTAGTATTTTTTGGACGGTGGCTGCAAATTGAAGAAATCCATTTGGCTACGGCCCCATCGCCACTTTCATATGTGCCAGTGCTGCATTCTAGGTGGACAGATAGAATGAGTTTCGTTGAAAGATGTAAAAACTTTTTGCTTTACAGCTTGAATGAAATTCTGAATAAGTTAATTGTTTACCCAACGTATGATGAACTTTGTCGGCGGTATCTGAAAACAGACAGCGGACTTTATCACCTCATTAAAAAGGCTGATATTTTCCTGATGAAGGTGGATTTTGTCTTTGAGTTCCCCAGGCCGATCATGCCCAATGCCGTCTACATTGGAGGCTTTCAGTGCCGACCTCCAAAGGCTCTTCCTGTAGAGATTCAAGAGTTCATGGACGGTTCTGGTGATGCGGGAGTGGTGGTCTTCTCATTGGGAACGTTTTTAAGAACCTTACCATGGGAGTTAGCCAATAAGATTGCCGATGGCTTGGCTAGGCTTCCAGAACGTGTGATCTGGCGCTACACAGGAGAGACACCTCTCACACTGGGAAATAACACCAAGATTCTGAGCTGGCTGCCCCAGAATGACCTTCTCAGTCATCCAAAAACAAAGGCCTTCATCGGCCATGGAGGAGAGAATGGCGTTTACGAGGCCATCTACCATGGAGTGCCAGTGATCGGCTTTCCAGTCTTTGGTGACCAGTATGAAAATATCTTGCGGCTTAACAGTCGGGGAGCTGCCTTTTTGTTGAAGAACCTGCCAGACTTAACCGCTGAATACATTTACAATGCAGTAAGAACTGTTATTGATGACCCAAGCTATAGAGCCAACATGCAACGCCTGTCTGCTCTGCACAGAGATGTTCAGGTCCACCCAATGCAGACCGCCATCTTCTGGGTAGAGTACACTATCCGACACAAGGGCGCGTCCCATCTTCAGGCAGCCGGGAATGACCTGCCCTTCTATCAGTACTACCTGCTTGACGTCATAGGATTGCTGGGCGCTGTGCTACTTCTTTCCCTCTGGTTAGCTTGGAGAGTGTTGAAAGCTGTTGTGAAAAGTGTATGTTTGGGGAAAAGGAAACAAAAACGGGACTAGAGAGGAGTGCGACATGAATAAGAAATTATAATCCTTTCTTGAATTTGATGAGGTGTGAAGGTCAATCTGAGGACCAAAAGAAACACCCCTTAGGGCTTTAAAAGCTACAGATGAATGGAGAAGTGGAATAGGATTTGATTAGGGTACTAATGTTCTTAGTGTGACGGCGCACAATCTGTGCTTTTGAGCCCAGTACTCAAAAGCTAAAAAATAATTTCTTATCAGCAGTTGAATGCTGGCTGCCACAGTTTAAACTTTGGTTATATTGATATCCCTATTTAGTTGCCCTGGAAATTAATTTTCTAAAAATGTTTGTTCTCTTACACAAATGTTTTAAAAAATGAATCCATTTCTTAAGTTCCATTAACAGTTCTTCTCCCACCAGAAGGCGCTGTGGAGTTTTTTATTGAAGCTGCCACCTGTACCTGTAGTATCTGACATCTCGCAATGTAAATAATATATTAACACCCACTGCTGTATCATTTGCTGCATCTTCATCATCTGGGTACAGTTTATTATATTTATTTAGTAAGGATTGCTCTTTGGTTTGGGAATGGTTCCACTCTTTCACCCAATGTCACCACACCCTTTTTTAAATCAGACTGGAAGGAATCAAGATGAATTTCGAGGTGGTTATTTGTTCAATACCTCTAAGTGAAATAACTGAGGGGTTTAAGTCTATTAGCCTGTGGGCTAGTGTACATTTTACAGATACATCCCATTCTGTTGGGGTAAGCACCCTCCTCTATAGGCATGCAGTGCTGAGGGATTGGGCCTAGTCTCTTTTCTCACTCTTGGGTCCAGACGCGATGCACGTAGGATGCTGTGTAAGAAAGCTTGCAGTGGAGAACTTCAGTTGATTTCTAGTGAATTTTAGCAGATGATATTTCTCATGGAGTAACTTCAACATGATCCGAGAGACAATTCAGTGTACAATAAGTGCTGTGTCAAAAAGCACGGTTTCTAATTTGAGCATTGTAATAAATCCTACCTCCATTTCAAAACATGATTTAAATAGTATGTGTATCGGTGGTCTTTATAATATCAAATATATTCCTTGGGCGATCATGGTGATTGACTGTGTGCCTCACTCGTATCTATGCAGCTTATGAGCTGAGGCCGTCTCACTGATATCTGTAGAACGAACCACCTCTACCCTCCCTCTTCCGAATGACATCCAGTCCCTCTACTCTCAATACTGCCCTGACTGAGCTGATGGTGCAAATCTTTTAGAATGATTTAGGTATGGTAATTCAAATAGCCTTACTAGAAAAGAAAACTCACCAGTTATGACGAACGTTAATGTTATGTATGGAATTTTATATAGCACCACAAATCTTATGGTACTAAATTCATCGGAAAAAGCATTAAGAAACCGAAACTACCAGTAGTGGCCGATAATGTTCCTGTGCAGTGGAGTGGGCCCCACGCGGACACACGTACACTCATCTACATGCACTCTCACTCCGTTCACAAGTACAAACACTGACACCCACCATCCACAAGCACATATGCATGCACACGGGCTGCGGCGGTGACATCTGGTGACGGTAAGGAAGCCTCGGTGATTCCTGGAGGATTGGGAAAGGGGCTACTGCCTCCTCTCTTTGTCTGACATTGTCACAGGTCAGCCAATGAGTGAAGGACCTTCCCTTACTCGTCCAGAATCGGATGGGGTCAGTGAGGCTTGCTGACCTCACCCTACATTGATGGACAGTCGGCCCTGGGCACTTCAGGGCTTAAAACTGAAGCACCCCCTAGTCTTGATGGGGAGGGCCTTGCAGCACTTTGATGGACTGAGGAGGTCACTCCCGCAGGGCTGTGAAATCTTCAGCACAGTAAAGTTCGGCTCGGGCAGCCTTGCACCTGTGCATTAGCATGTTAAGCTGCCTGACCTTTGCTTAGCCTGACAAACACCCTTAATGTTTGGGAAAAAGTGTTGGGGCGGGGCCCTTCTTCTCTTAACGACGGTCCTTGCCTGGGAGCTTCTGAGAAAAGCCAAAGGTTTTATGCTTTTTCTTAAAGTGAAGGTCAGAAGATATTGCTTAGTTGCTGCAGGAGGGTGGTACAAAGTTTTCATATTGTGTATCCCTCATTTGATATTAATTGGGGTCTGCGCATCACTTGTGTGTCATTATTATTGTTGTCAGTTAGTGGTCGCCCAGGGTAGCAATGACTACTTTTGAGGTGTCATAAATTTCCACTACAGTGTCCCTTTCTGCCCCTACTCTTGGGGATCACAATAGTAGTGGGCAGACAGAAAGAGTGCACTTGAAGGCCTGTTTACATTCTCTAGAGTCCATACCTGGTCTTTCCCCTAGGCGCATGCTGAAAGTAGAGATGGGGTCAGTGTCTAGCCCTTTAATTTGATTGTTACTTCCTGTGCACTTGGCACTTTAGTGAATTGACATTAATACCCTTCGCTGCTAGGCCTTTTCCTCCCCCTGTGCTAAGCCTTTTTTTGGCTATTTGGGGTAGTGCGCGCTTAGGCCCCTGTAACTTTTTGACCACATAAGGTATCCACGCCAAATTTGCGCCCTTTTCTTCCAACATCATGGGGATTCTAAAGGTACCCAGGGTTTGTGGATTACCCTTGGAGGGGTCCCAGAAATTAGCCAAAATACAGCAACATTTTGTTTTTTGGGGGGAAAAATGGGAAAAACGGGCTGCAAATGAAAGCGTCTGGGTTTTTCCCTGCAAAGGTTATCAAAAAAGGGTTTGTGGGGCTGAAATCACCATTTCCCAGCTTTTAGGGAATGACAGACTTGTCAGAAAACCAACATTTGTTACACAGTTTTGGCATTTTTCTGGGACATAGCCTATTTTTGCTATTTTTTGTGCTTTCAACCTCCTTCCAGTAAATGGTAGAAATGGGTGTGAAAGTAATAATGGATACTGGAAATCTATACATTTTATAAAAGTAGACAAAATTATGAATTCAGCAAGGGGTCATTTGTGTAGATGCAAAAACAACAGTTGATGGACAGAATGCAGAACAATGTAATACATTCACCCCAGTATAGAGATCTGGGACTAAATCCATCGTTTTTTTGCTCACCATGCCATTCCACTTTGAACCCAGCCATATGCAAATCAGTCTTGACCCTGTGCCTCATGGGAACAGTCCAGCCCGAACTGCCAAGCCAGGTCCTCTCTGGACTGGAACCAAGCATCCTAGGACCGGTTTCGGGGTTTCATCCCTCTTCAGCCAGGATAGCTTAATTCCAGTGGTATGGAGAGTACGGGACTCACGTCTGAGCATACCCGTCCCACTCGGGGTGACAAATGCAAAATCAACAGTTGATGGACAGAATGCAGAACAATGTTATACATTCACCCCAGTACAGAGATCTGGGGTGGCTGAGTGAGCTAAAGAATGATGATGGATTAAGCCCAGATCAGTTGACAGGGGGTGAGTGCTTGCAATGTTCAACACTCCGTCCATCATCCCCTTTGGTTTTGCTTTGTTCGCCCTAAGTTGGCAGGGTATGCCCAGACGTGGGTCCCTTGCTCACTTTGCCACTGGATTCAAGATAGCCTGGCTGATGAGGGTTATGAACCCGAAACCGGTCCCAGGATGCTTGTTTCCGGTCCAGGGAAGACATGGCTTGGCAGTTCAGGCTGGACTGTTCCCATGAGGCACAGGGTCAGACTGATTTGCATATGGCCATGTCTGAACTGGGGTGGCGGAGTGAGCTAAAGAATGATGATGGATTAAACCCAGATCAGTTGACTGGGGGTGAGTGCTTGCAATGTTCAACACTCCGTCCATCATCCCCTTTGGTTTTGCTTTGTTCGCCCTAAGTTGGCAGGGTATGCCCAGACGTGGGTCCCTTGCTCACTTTGCCACTGGATTCAAGATAGCCTGGCTGATGAGGGTTATGAACCCGAAACCGGTCCCAGGATGCTTGTTTCCGGTCCAGGGAAGACATAGCAAACCTATACATTTTTGAAAACTAGACACCCAGAAGAATCCAGGATGGGGTGACTTGACTGCCTCCCACCAGGTTCTGTTACCTAGAATCCCTTGCAAACCTAACAAATTGTCAAAAAAACACATTTTCCCCACATTTCTGTGGTGAAATGTTCTGGAATCTGCGTAGATCCACAAATTTCCACCCACCCCGCGTTCCCCAAAGTCTTACGAGAAAAATGGTACCTCACTTGTGTGGGTCGGCCTAGTGCCTGCGACAGGAAACGGCACAAAACGCAACGTGGTCACACCTCAATTTCGCAGTGAAAAATGACCCTTTTTTGGCAAAGTGCCTAGCTGTAGTTTTTTAACCCTCGCTCTGGCGGCACCTAGGGAAACAGGGGATTCTGGGTTGGAAAATGTTGGGGGACCCACGCAAGCCATACCTCGCTGGACTCCCCTGGGTGCCTTCTTTTCAGAAATGTGTGGGTTTGGAAGTTTCCCAAGTTGGCCGCTGAGCCCGAGACCAAAAACCCAGGTGACTTCCTTTGCAAAACCAGGTTGTTTTGTGATAGGTCATTTTGATGTTGCCTCAATATGTTTTGGGCCCTTTCCTGTCACGGGAACTTGACCCACCCACACGAGTGATTTTTATAGCTAAATTTGAGGTTTGCAGGGGATTCTGGGTAGGAAACTGTTAGGGGACCCACGCAAGCCATACCTCGCTGGACTCCCCCGGGTAGCTAGTTTTCAGAAATGTGTGGGTTTGGTAGGTTTCCCTAGATGGCCGCCGAGCCGGGGGCCAAAAACTAATGGGATCCCCTTGCAAAACCAGGTTGTTTTGTGATAGGTAATTTTGATGTTGCCTCAATAGGTTTTGGGCCCTTGCCTGTCGTGGGCACTACACGCTTCCCACACAAGTGAGGTACCATTTTTCTCGGAATGCTTTGGGGAATGTGGTTTGGCTGGAATTTTGTGGATCCACGCAGATTCCAGAACTTTTCACCACAGAAATGTGAGGAAAATGTGGGTTTTTTTCGACAAATTTTTAGGTTTGCAAGGGATTTTGGGTAACAGAATCTGGTGAGAGCCAGTCAAGTCACCCTATCCTGGATTCCCCTGGGTGTCTAGTTTCCAAAATGTATAGGTTTGCTAGGTTTCCCTACGTGCCGGCTGCACTAGGGCCCAAAATCCACAGGTAGGCATATTGCTAAAAACAAATCCGTGCCTAGTCGGCTTTCTGCCGCCCTGGGGGTGATATCGGGGGGTGGGGTTGCCCTGAAATGCCCCCAAGGGGGGTATAAACACTGTGGCTATTGTTTTTGGGGGTGGGGGCATTGGTATGCCCAGTCTGGGCAGCCCCCACCCCCATGCATAAAAAAAGCCAGCGTAATCGTTGGCGTCTAGTGGGCCTTTTGCCCCCTGGGGGGGGCAGATTGGGGGCTACTGTATCCATCTTCCCCCCAGGGGGGTCAGAAAGGCTGTAATTTTTGCGGGTGGGGGATGGGGGCATTGGCTTGCCCATTTTGGGCAGCCCCACCCTAATTAAAATTTGCCCAAAAAAATCCCTGGTGTCTAGTGGGCTTTTTGCCCCCCCTGGGGGGCAGATTGGGGGCTACTGCCCCATCTGTCCCCCGGGTGGGCAGGAAGGCTGTAATTTTTGCGGGGGAGGGTGTGGAGGCATGGGCATGCCCGTTTTGGGCAGTCCCACCCTAATTCAAATTTGCCCCCACAAAATCCCTGGTGACTAATGGGCTTTTTGCCCCCCGGGGTGCAGATTGGGGGCCAATGCCCCCATCTGCCCTCCCAGGGGGGCAGAAAGCCTACTAGATGGCAGGGATTATTTTGGGCAAATTTGTATTAGTGTGGGGGCTGCTCAAAACTGGCATGCCAACGCCCCCACCCTAATTAAAATTTGCCAAAAAAACCCTGGTGTCTAGTGGGCTTTTTGCCCCCCCCCCCGGGGGGCAGATTGGGGACTACTGCAGGAAGGCTGTAATTTTTGCGGGGAAGGGGGTGGGGGCATGGGCATGCCTGTTTTGGGAAGCCCCCACCCTAATTCAAATTTGCCCAAAAAAAATCCCTGGCGTCTAGTGGGCTTTTTGCCCCCCCCCCCCACGGCGGGCCAGATTAGGGGCTAATGCCCCCATCTGCCCCCCGGGGGGGCAGAAAGTCCACTAGACGCCTGTGATTTTTTTGGGGCAAATTTTAATTAGGGTGGGGGCTGCCCAAAATGGGCATGCCAATGCCCTCACCCTAATTAAAATTTGCCCAAAAAAATCCCTGGCGTCTACTGGTCTTTTTGCTCCCCGGGGGGCAGATGGGGGCTAATGCCTCCATCTGCCCCCCAAGGGGGGTAGAAAGGCTGTAATGTTTGTGGGGGAGAGGTGGGGGAATAGGCATGCCCATTTTTGGCAGCCCACACCCTAATTCAGATTTGCCCCCAAAAAATTCCCTGGCGTCTAGTGGGCTTTTTTCCCCCCCCAGGGGGCAGATTAGGGGCTACTGCCCCCCGGGGGGGGCAGAAAGTCCACTAGACACCAGGGATTATTTTGGGCACATTTTAATTAGTATGGGGGCTGCCCAAAACAGGCATGCCAACGCCCCATCCTAATTAAAATGTGCCCAAATAAATCCCTGGTATCTAGTGGGCTTTCTGCCCCCCTGGGGGTAGATTGAGGGCTACTGTCCCCCAGGGGGGAGAAAGACTGCATCTTTGCGGCGGGAGGGGTGGGGGCATTGGCATGCCCATTTTGGGCAGCCCCCTAATTATATATTTTTTTAAATCCCTGGTATCTAGTGGGCTTTCTGCCCCCCAGGGGGAGCAGGAAGTCTGAGATTTTGTGGCCAGGGGGGTGGGGGCATTAGCATGCCCATATTGGGCAGCCCCCACCCCTAATTGAAATATAAATGAAAATCCCTGGTATCTAGTGGGCATCTGCCCCCCGGGGGGGCAGGAAGACTAAATTGGCCCAGATTTTTATGGGGGGAGCAAAGACCCTTGACCAAGGGGCCGCTCCCCCCTCCCTGGTGTCTAGTGGGTGGATCCCTGCATGGGTATCGCCCTCCTGGGGTGATCCCCAAGCAGGGATCCACTGGGGAGGGGAGAGATTGTCCCCTTTCCAATGATACCTCTCCCGTCTTTCTACGTGCTCAGGGGGGGCTGAGATAGCCCCCTGAGCACGTAGAAAGTGAAACTGAAATTAACCTAAAGGTTCATTTTAGTTTCGGTTTCTGTGAAATGACGACAGCGCGAGGTGCGCGCTGATCATCCTTTCACAGAAACCAGGGAGGGGGCCTCGGGAGCTGGGGAAGCTCTTCCCCAGTTCCTGAGGCTCTGGGGGAGAAAAGGAAATCCCTCTGCTGTCAGCAGCAGAGGGATTTCGTTCCCCTGTCCGCATGACGGAAGGGATCCGTCATGAGCATCGAAGGGGTTAATAATTATTAATTTTGATAGGCATGATCACAGCAGGTACCAGGGCAGTCAGAATGATGTGTCTGGTGAAACACCACAAACCTTTCACCATTCCTAACATTTTTCAGCCATTCTGAAAGGCTGAATACTCTCAGGGAAACTGCAGAAACATATAGGGAATCGCTAGATTAATTGGACCCAGTAATTTCCCATTTCATAGTGAAACCTCAGGGTTCCACTCATAATACTGCTAAGTCCAGACCCCCGGGCTAACCGTAACCTGGTAATTTTATCTTTAGGGGGGTGGATTTGCCTGAGGCTGATCCAGGACTCTCATGATAATTCCTTAGTTGATATGGTTGCTTCAACTTTAAATTAATTTTCAATTTGTCAGATATTATTTTTTTAAAGTAATTTTCAGTATAGAACATTAGGACGTTTGGCAGTACCTACACATGCGTACCATATGAATATTTTAATTGCATAATGAATGTTTTAATTTCACTTTCACTACAGCTATCTTCGTGAGAAAGCACATCAAAGAGTACGGTTTTAACTAAGCTCCTCAACACAATATTAAGAACTCAATCTACAGTGTTAAACTATTTCTCCTATGAAAGTATTCAACGTTGAAATGAGTGAGTTGTTCTGCTATGGTTGTGTTGCTTATTACACACTTTGTACGTACTGTTGGTGGCTACTGAGTGCAGACAGTAAAGTGTGAAAATGGAAGGGTTTTTGAGAAAGTTAATAATAATGTCTTTTTTGTGGATCTGAAGATTTTGTGGCACTCAGATATTGTTGTGAAAAGTTCCTGTGATGGTGCTTCACATTTCCTGGGTGCAGACACACTTCTTTACTTTTTCGTGTCGTGGGGGTATCTAGGATCTGGATGACCTGAGACTTCTGGGTGGGGTGTACTTTGTTGTCCAGGTGTTAGCCTACATTGGACCTTTGTGCTGTAACGAGCTTAGTACCATGCACATACCGCCACATTTTACTCCAGAAACCACTGACTCCCAAAACAGTGCCTTCGGGGAACATTGAATGTGAGTCCTTGGTTTCAAGCCAACTAGGCCACTGTGGGGCCTATTACGATGTCGGTCAGAGTTGCCTCCGACTGACACCGTCTCGGTCTCGGGTTCGACCGACCTCCGGTCGGCGGTTTCGACTGCCTTATTACGATGCGACAGAACACTGTTCAGTCGCATGCTCACTTTTCTCTATGGCAGCTTGTATTACTGCTGTAAACCGGCCGTAATACAGGCTCCTATAGAGAAATGGGTGTGTGTGTGTGTAAACCCTGCACCCTGTGGTAGGCACCGCAGGGTGCCTGTCACACAGTGCAGAGTTTTACAGGGGTCGACCACCAACCGTAGACTGCAGAGGCAAGGGGGCCCTGCTAGGAGCCCTCAAATTCGCTTTCCGACAGCCTTTCCATGCCGGAAAGGCCGGCACGGAAAGGCTGTGGGAAACCGACATTGTAATCCAGACGGCGGAAACGCCGTCCATAGAGGATTATGGTGCGGTTCTGACCGGCTTGAAGACTCCGAGAGTTGAGTCGGAATGACTGCCCAGTTTACGTTCCGACCATGGACATCGTAATCGGATGGCTAGACTGCAAACCAACCATGGCTGTCGGAAAGCCTCCGAACACGGTCGGAAAGCTTCTGACTAGCGGTTGAAGGCTTTCCAACCGACATCGGAATCGGCCCCTAAGTGTTTCTGAAGTTTGTTACTAATCGTTACTGGTCTGCCTAATAAAGCTTTGTCTGTGTAGTTCAAGCAGACGAGAATAACTGCACTAATAAAGCCAATCTTGTGCTAGGCTTCTAAAAATGTTGAAGTGTTTCTTAATCTTTCAAAGTGGTGGTTCTCTTTTTGATCACACTTGCCTTGCATCTTTAGAACAACTGCTACTAGTCCATACCTAGCTCAGGTGATTGGGTCTCGGAATTAGGCTCAAGCGTATGTCTTCTTCCCATTAAGAGGAGCAAATTACACATATATTGCACCTGGGTCTAAAGGTATGCCTGGTGTAAGCAGCTTGTTTTTGTTGCTTATGAGACTGCCCACAGTCCTGACCCTTGACCAGCAACAAACCTAACATGGCATATAGAAAGCCATCAGTTTTGTTCAGAGCCCATGTTAAATGGTAAACGTGGACAAACATTTAGCCACAGTCAAAGGACCCTTTTTCAGTACTTTTCAGTTTTGTTAATTAAGAACTTCAATAAATGGGATGCACATAAAAGTAAGTACATTGTGCAGCTGAATAATACATTGAAAAACGAATATTTGTCAAAACATACATATGTAGGCATGCACCTAAAAAGGAAGAGTCATTAATTGGGTATCAAGGTTCGGATAGAATGAAGAGATGGAGATCGAGCAGACAGAAATGTAAAATATTGTACAGTGTGAGGGCACTGAGAGAGAATGAGTCTATGTAAAAAGGTCCATGATGAGTAGCCTCTGAAGAATTTAGCCAGAGCACCTCAGTTAATACGAACAAGGACAAGAGATACACATGTAACTCAATTAATTTATTAAAAAAAAAAATCAAATGCATTGCTATAAGGAGTAAAATAGAAAAGTGAGTCAGTAAGGAAATAAGTCAGGGAGAGATATAAAAAAATAAAGATAAGTAAATGAGGGGAATAGAAGCATTGGGAACGGAGCTGAGGGAACGGTGAATACTAAACAGATAATGATCCGTCAGCTTTGTCCCACCTAGAGTAGTCTCGGATTCAGTCTTTTCCCTCTAAGTAGCACACAATGCAGATAGAAAAAACACTCCAGCTGGCACACTGTTTGTATATATGACCCGCAGCAGTTTTCATAGCCATTATTAATCTGGGCTGATGTTTTTTATGGAAATGAGCCTCTTAATTTTGACGATTGTGACGTCTGCCTTACTGCATCTCTTGAGAGTGGTTTGGGACTCTGCTGTTAAGTTCCTCATAAGCAGACTAGGCGCTGGGAGGAGCCTGGCTCCTGTCCCCGTCGATGGCCATCTTAGGTCGGCCCGCTGGCTTTCTAATTGGTTTATTTTTTATATTTTCTCACATTTTATTTGGCAATTATTATTTTAACTATCTGTTTAGTTCCTTGTAGCTTTATCTGGGAGGGGAGCCTACTAAGTTAGAGCGGAGCATCAGGGCACCAGTTTGTGATATGTCCCCCCCCCCCCCCCCTCCCTCCCCCCCGGTTCTCGGTGTTTTTTAGCCATGCCCATTGTGGAGGTGGGCTATAAACTCATGGCAGCTGCACCGATGTCAAAGGCAAGCCTGTCTGTGCCCATCAATGGCTAGGCGGCGCAAGGCACCCCTGATGGCGCTGCACGAGCCACCCTATGCTATTCGGCGCCTGAGATACTGTCTCTGACACCGGGTATCAAGGAGAGTTGCCGCCATTCTTTGAATGTGTCCTCTGGTGTGACCTCATGTGGTAAGTGCCATTTCACCTTCTCCACTTTGTCTATGACGAAGCTTGTGGGAAGAATCAACCTCAGTAGCTCCAGGTTCGCTCAGTGCTTCTTAGTTAGTTGCCGATCCCTTCCCAAACACAAACTTGAGATTGCAGATTTTCTGTCTAGTCACCAGCCAGCTGCGCTTTTCCTCATGGAAACTTGGCTTAACACGCAGTCCACCCCAACATTCTAGAGGCTATCTCTCTGGATTATGCTATTTTAAGGCTTGATAGTCCTGCATTTTAGCTATCGTCTCACTGAGATAAAGATTATTGGCTGCTCTCTAACAGGTTTTCTGATTTATCACCCACCTGGACCTGCCTCCTAGTTTGCCCAACTCTGAGGGATACTATTCCATTGTATGCTTTACGTTACTCTAACTTTTTAATATTAGGTGATCTTAATATGCATTTTAGAGATGCGAGCTGCCGCATAGCCTCAAGGCTTGTCGAGGACCTTGGGTTGCTCAACCTTAAACAGCTAGTGCAGGCCTCTACTCATGCATCTGGGCCATTCTCTCGATCCCATCTTTGCCAATTCTGTGTAGGTTATTATGGCTCCGACTATCCCCATCTTGGGGTCGGACCACTTTTATTTTTAATCCCTTTTCAGATCTCTGGCATCCTTCCTGTTCCTGGTCCACCTGAAGCCCACACTGTCAAATTACAGAAAGGGTCCCTGATTACACCTCCTGCTTTCACCGCAGCTCTGAATCTCAAACCACTTTTTTTAAATGTCTGTCCGCATACTGCCAACCAGCAGGTGGTAGTGTGGATTAATGAGGCTTTAGACTCCTTAGCCCTCCTGAAAGCACGTAACATGACCCACTCTAAACCTACAGCGGAATGGTTCATGGAGGACCTTTTAACTATGAAAAAGGCATGTAAGCGCCTCGAATGTCTGTGGCGCAAGAGTTATCATACTACTGATAAAAATACTTATCTTAACGCGCTGAAGCAATATCACAGGCAAATTAGAAGTTCCCGGACCCAATCCTTTGCCCAAAAGATTCAGAGGGAAAAAACTCTTCTCGCGAGATTTTTAGAATAGTTAAATCTCTCGCGCATCTCAGCTGTTATAATCCCTTCGATCAATAACTGCAATCAGATTGCGCTCTTTTTCTATGAGAAAATTGCCACTATTTATGCTTCCTTTCCGGAAAATGCCAGGAAATATCAATTTCCTAATCTCGGACATTCACCCCTGCTCCCTCAAAATGCTTTTTGAGCATAGACACTGTATCAATGGCTGAGACATGCGCCCTCTTTGCTAAATTAAAATCAGGATCTCCACTTGACCCAGCCTTACCGGCAATGTTAGAGGTGGGCATAGTGGCCATTGCACCTATTTTAAGCAACTTGCTCAATCAGTGCTTTGCAACTGGTCGTGTACCATCAGATTGGAAACCCGCTATGGTAACTCCCCTTCTGACGAAGCCCTCATTAGATCCATTGAAACCAGAGAATCTTAGACCGATATCTCTGCTACCATTTTTCGCAAAGGTCACAGAAAAACATGTGAACCAGCAGCTGATGAAATTCATAGATGATAAAAAACGCCTTCACAAGACCCAGTCCATCTTCAGACCAAATTTCAGCACTAAATCTGCTCTTTTATTAGCTTATGAGTCCCTTCGTCTGACTGACGATGAAGGCAAGACAGCTGCCTTAGTCATGCTGGATCTAAGTGCAGCCTTTGACACCTTGTCCCATGGTTTATTATTAGAACGGCTTTGGAACCAGTGTGCCATTGATTGGTTTGCAGATTTCTTCAAAAGCTCACCCTTCAGGTTTTCTAGAAGCCCTGCAACTCCGAAGCCTTATCCTTGCAGCAGAAAGTGCCACAGGGCTTGACATGGAGTCCAACCCTGCTCAACGTGTATATGCACCCGTTGGCGGACATGATTGAGTGCCATGGCTTTAAGATTGTGTCTTACGCTGACAACACACAGTTGATTATCACCTTGGCGCAGGGTGATGGCAGTGCTGCGCCAATGTTAAGGCATGTCTGGTGGATCTGGCGAAATGGATGGACTCAAGCTGCCTGAGATTTAATGCAGGGAAAAATTGAAGTCTTGGTGGTAGGGAACAACCCACTATATGGTCTTCTGCGTGGTGGCTTAGGGAACTGGGCCTCACAAACTTGGCCATTTAGGCAAAACTTAAACTATAGTGAGTTCAGAGCAGGGTTATGAGATTTCTGTGGGGAATCCAGTGCGGGGACACTGATTGGAGTAACCAGGCCAGTTACAAACCTCTCACATAGCATATCAGCCAACCACATCCTTTCTTGCTGGACTGTGTAAATAGCACAGACGTCTTCGAATTATGAAACTCCCAGCCACGAAAATGTGTATGGGCAAAACAATTGTAAACTCCTGCATGCATTTTCCATTCCCTACCATTAGATAATTTACTGATATAGGTATTAAATCTTAATGTTCTGGGCATTGAGTAGTGTTTTATAAGTGCGGTTCATGCTAATTACAGTGTCTCTGAAATGTTTCCAAGATATATTTTAAAGTTTCGAGTTGAAAACCTATTCTGTTGAAATGCATCTTCTCCATATTCATTCGCATAGTATTCATTAGCCCTGTGATTTAAGGACATCAATGCTTGCATTCCACTTTTTAATATGGAGCCCTTAGTTGTTTCCCTTCACCAGGCTTTTATATTCTGCATGTGCCAGAGCTCTGTTCCTGAGAATAAAGGAGCACACATCTGGCTTGTGTCCCTAGATATCACCATCTTTGTGAGAGTGAACTGGCGTCTTACAGCAACTGAGCTATTTAAAAAATGCTTGATAAGAAGGATTTTTCATTGCAGAATAGCTGTAAAGTGGAGTAGTGGATTGTGAACTGATGTGCATAGTGCTAACACAGTGCTGCATTTTTTTTATTCCTTGCCCACTATGTCTCAGAAATAGAAGTCAGCTCAGACATGCACTAAATCTAATGATAAGCAGGCAACTTACTGAAATGAGCCATACTAGCTATTACACACCTCGCATCATTGGACTAGGTAAAAAGAATAAAACCAGAGCATTGAGTGGTTTAATGCATATATTTTAATACCGGTTACAGAAAAAGTGTGATTTGTGCTGAAGTGGTATCAATTTGTAATAATTTCAGGAACTCTATGAACACTTAAAGCTTTTAGGAGTGAATTTTAGTAGAGTCTGTTCTCTTATCCATTGATGAAAGGATAATAAGAAGTAAATATGAGGAGGGAGGAGCCTAGCGCGTGACCAAGATGGCCGCGTGAGCCCGGAGCTCCTGAGACCCGCGCTCCCTCCGGCAAATATCCTGTGACGAATCCTGTCTTTCACACCCGGAATATTGAAGGCGAACCGTTGCTGAGGTGATTGTCGCTGTCCGGACTGAAATCGCCCACCGGACGCCGAAGTTGTGCCACACGGAAGGTCGCGGCCTGCTCCCCGGAAGATGCCCGGGGCTTGCGCTGGCACGGTGCCCGAACACTAATTGAACAACAGCGGCTGAGTGTGGGGCGAGCCATCGGAAGGACGGTGTCATCACTTTCACTTTCACTTTCCTGATTTCATTGCGCCCTGGCTTGGGAGTGCGCCGCGCCGGCCATTTGTCGCACTGTCTTCTCTGGATGGGCAAGGGTATTGCTCTCGGCTGCGGATTACGATGTCAACCAAATCGGAAGCCGAAAAACAGAAGCCCAAGAGCACCAGGCGGGGAGGGTACACCCAAACCAACAACATGGACCGTTATGCCCATCAGAAGGAGTCGCCGGGCGGCTCGGGTCGGCCACTGGAAGCCCTGAAGGACGGTCTACCCCCCGCTACGGAACCAACCCTCCAGGACGTTATGGGTGCCATCGAGGGGATGCAGGCCTCTATCGGGCGGCAATTCGAGACCTTGGCACACAAAGTGGACACCATCTCGATCAACGTTAACTTGATTCGGGCAGACCTGGGGAAAACCAATGAACGGGTTCAATCCCTGGACCTTAAAACTTCTGGCCTCCTGGGTGATGTCTCCGACCTGCAGCTGGAAGTCCGCAACATGAGGTCCGCGAACGACCTCTTTGCCCGACGGTTGGAGGACTTTGAAGGCCGGGCACGGCGCAATAACGTGCGCATTATTGGGGTCCCGGAAAACTCGGAGGAACAGTCTGTGGACCTGTTCGTGGAGGACTTGGTGGTTAACCATCTGGCGCCCAAAGGCCTCAGTAAGTTCTTTACTGTTGAACGGGCCCACAGAGTCCCTGGTGGGAGGCCCAAGGTGGGGGACCCCCGAGACCGATTGTCGCAAGGATCTTTAATTTCAGGGACCGGGACGCCATTCTACAAGCATCAAGAGTGTCCGGCCCGACGGCCTTCCAGAACACCACTGTGAACTTTTACCCCGACTTTACTCAGGCGGTGCAGAAGCAGAGGCAGAGCTTCCTGGCGGTTAAGAGAAGGCTTAGAGGGATGGAATTGAAGTACGCCATGCTCTTCCCGGCCAGACTGCGCGTGGTGTATGAAGAGCGGACTTTCTTTTTTGATTCATCGGACATGGCTGGAGAATGGCTGGACACATTGCCCCAGCGACGGGCCGGCGGGGAGCATGCTGGTGGAGCAGAAGGTGGTGGTGTGGATCAGGAATGAGGACTCTGGTGCAAGATTATTTTGACTTTGCCCCGGACAGTGACTCGCAGTTTTTGGTTTCTCCGGGAGTGTAGTAACCCGGGGGGTGGCGGGGGTATGAAGGGAGCTTTCTCCTCCTCTGGGTTTCTTTTTGTAGATTAGTCTTAGAATAGGGCGACAGGCACACTGCAAGTTGGGGGGGCTTTTCAAGCTTACGCAGGGGTGCAGGGTGGGGGGTGGACTGGGACTGTTGGGATGGTTGTTGTTGGTTTTTGTTTTGCAAGGCGTAGTGATGCAAGCTTCTGTAGCTCAAGTGCGGTTCTTCGGGGGGGGGTGGCGGTCTCCTTACATTTCGGGATGGGGGTAGGGGCTTAAAGGTACTCAGTTGGAATGTTAATGGCTTAGGGGATCGCATTAAGCGAGGGATCGTTCTGCAATTCTTGAAGCGATGTTCCCCTGATATAGTTCTACTGCAAGAGACGCACTTGATAGGCAACATGTGCTACGCGCTCAACAGGAAGGGCTATAAATTTGTCGCGCACTCGGGGTTCTCCTCGGGCTCCAGAGGGGCTGGAATACTTGTCAGGGCCTCACTGCCGTTTGAGGTTGATTCCACCACTGTTGATGAAAGGGGGCGATTTGCGACTGTGGCGGGGAGGTGGGAGGGCAGGACGCTGGTCCTGGTCTCTGTGTATGTCCCTCCTGGGCTGCAGCCCTCCACGTTTGAGGACCTGGGGAGGGCTCTGCTGGATCTTCCAAAAGGGATGTTGGTGGTGGGTGGAGATTTTAATGCGGTTGGCTCCGGATTGCTTGATAGACACCCACCTAGGAGCACTGGGGGGGGGCGCAGAAATGGCTTACGGATTTCGTGGATACTCTTGGTCTGGTTGACTGTTGGAGACTGCTGCATCCCACTCAGCGACAATACACCTTTCACTCAGGGGCGCACGGCAGTCTCTCCAGAATTGATTATGTACTTACTTTGGCTGCACACGCCTCCTTTGTGTCTGAGGCTAGGCACATGGCTAGGGGTATTTCGGACCATTCGCCGGTGTGGATCTGTATGGATGTTGGTCGAGAGATGGGGGGTAGGGTGGCCCCGATTAACCCCTGGTATCTCCGTGACCCTAGGACTCGTAGCGCTGTACTGAAGGCGGTCGATCGCTACTTCCAGGAAAACCTAGGCTCGGTCGCGTCTGCGGTGTCCTTGTGGGAAGCGTTCAAAACTGTGCTGAGGGGAGAGGCCCTTTCCTTGATAACGGCGGCCAAGCGTCGGAGGGATGCGGAGGTTGTACAGCTCGAGGCGGAGATAGCGGCTCTAGAGTTGGCCTTGGAGGGGGAAGTTCTGGCAACAACGCTGCACAAATTGAGCCTTAAGCAGTCGGAGTATAAGGCCCTGGTGACGGACGCGGCCAAAGCCCTGAGTAGGGAGCAGCAGGGGCGACTGTACGATGTTGGGGACAAGGCCGGGAAATTAATAGCGTGGCTGGATAAAAAAGAGCGGGCTAACCGTGTTGTGCCAGAACTTGTTACAGAGGGTGGCGTTAGTGTTACTGAGCCGGATGGCATAGTTCAGTGCTTCGCGGATTATTTCCGTACGGTCTACACCTCGGTATCGGACAGGCCGGTTGAGGACTCGTGTGAGCTTCTGCGCGATCTGGCTCTGCCTTGCCTCTCTGATATAGACAGGGACGATTTGGATGGTGACATCACAGCTGACGAAGTCGCGGGTGCTATCCGTTCACTGCGCCCGGGCAAGGCCTCGGGCCCGAACGGTCTGCCAATTGAGTTCTATAAACTCCGTCCGGACAAGATTGCTCCGCATCTGCGAGCTATGTTTGTGGAGGCGCGAGAAATGGGATGCCTTCCCTTTGACCAACGTCTGGCGACAATTGTGGTCATACACAAAGACGGCAAGCCCAGAAATAAATGCAGCTCCTATAGGCCGATTTCGCTACTTAATGCCGAGCCGAAAATCCTTGCTAAAATACTGGCCAACCGCTTAATTAGGGTGATTGGGGACCTGATCCACCCGGACCATTCCGGTTTCATCCCGCATCGTAACACTGCATTGAACCTTAGGCGCATCCACGGCGTGCTCGCGCGGACGGGGACGCTGCAGGAGTCGACCGTTGTGGCTGCACTCGACGCCACGATGGCCTTTGACACGGTAGAGTGGGCATATCTGTGGGCGGCACTTGCAAAATTCGGCTTTGGGCCTGGCTTTGTTGGCTGGGTGAGATTACTATATGAAGGACCCTTGGCCAAAGTCGCGGTCAATGGTAGGGCGTCCTGTCCGTTCGAGCTGGGGAGGGGCACCAGGCAGGGTTGTCCCCTGTCGCCGTTGTTGTTTGCTCTTGCCCTTGAACCGCTGGCGGCATGGATAAGATGGCACCCGGACATAAGGGGGATCCGATGGTCACCAGATCATGAGGACCGCATCTCTCTTTATGCCGACGACATTTTGCTATACCTCACCTCCCCTAGGAAGTCTCTCATAGTAGTCTGTGACGTTTTGGCCTCTTTTGGTAGGAACTCGGGTCTCACCATTAACTGGGATAAGTCGTACCTGTATGCCCTGTATGGAGACGTCCCTGTTCTCCCGCGGAATTGTTCGATCCAGATCGCCCGGGATGGCTTTTTGTATCTAGGGATCTATATCTCCGCCGATCCGATTGTTCGGTATGAGAGAAACCTGCTCCCTCCATTGACGCGCTTGCGGCGGGATGTGGCGGGTTGGCGGCGGCTGCCGCTTTCCCTCCTGGGCCGGGCCGCGCTGTTCAAAATGATGTCTCTTCCCCGCTTTCTTTATGCCATGCAGAATACTCTGGAGCTGGTCCCGGCCAGCTATTTTCGGGAGGTTGAGAGCCTCCAGCGCTCGCTGCTGTGGGAGGGCCGACCGCGTATAGCTATCGCAAAACTGACCCTTCCGTGGTACGATGGGGGTATCGCGCTTCCTGACATCAGGCGATACTACTTGGCCACCCAGTTAAGTGCTATCAACCACGGCGTCTACGGACCGGCGCTGAGCCCCGGCTTTGCTATGGACCGATGGTTGCTGCGCGGGGGTAATTACTTTAGAGCACTCTACTCCAGGTCGATGGATGGGTCCCTCACGGGACCGACCAAGACAGCGGTACACGTGTGGAAGGCTGTTACGAACTCGCTGGGTTGGAAGGATAGGCTTACCCGCGCCACTCCGTTGTTTGATTCCGATGTGTTGGGGAAACTTTGGCACACGAAGGGGTTTGAGAAATGGGATCTGATTGGGATTTCCAGAGTGGGGGATCTTCTTGTTAAGGGACGAGTGAAATCGTTTGATGAGCTACGGACGGAGTACGATCTGGAGGCTACGGAATATTTCCGGTACGCACAGGTGCGCCACGCTCTGCGGTCCGTCCTCGTCGAGGGGGAGGCTGTGCCCGAGTCCTCTCCTTTGGAGGATCGGATTCTGGATGGCCATATGCCGGAGAGTACAATCTCCTTAATCTATAAGAAGCTTGTTAACGTCCGGACCGACCTCCTCCTCGGGGTGCGTGATCAGTGGACTAGGGACGGTCTTGAACTGGATGATGAGGACTGGCAGTATGCCATTTCCTCTCCTAAGGAGGTCGCGATCCCGGCACGGCTAAGGCTAGTGCAGCTTAAGATACTTCATAGAGTCTATGTCACGGGCCCCCGACTGATTCATATGGGTTTCTCCGAGGATGGTTTGTGTAAGAGGGGCTGCGGGATGGTGGGCACCTTCTTACATATCATATGGGAATGTGGTGTGATTGCGGAGTTCTGGAAGCAAATTCATGTAGTGATGCAGGAGGTCACGGGCTTTGCACTGTTGCCAGAGGCACGGCGCTGTCTTTTGAATGTCTGGGGTTCTACTGACTATGATGCTGCGCAGACTCAATGGGTGACCCTGGGAAATATGGTGGCGAAGCGTGATATTGCGCGACTGTGGGGCTCTCAGAGACCTCCCGCTGTGGAAGCATGGATGGAAAATATGGACTGGAGCATGTTTAGGGAGAAGACGGCGTACTGTGCCCGGGGGCGGCCTAAGAAATGGCATAAGATATGGGGGCGATGGAACCAGTATAGGGGGGATATATGTCTGCCCCCGGCCACTGAACCGTTGGAGGAGCACCTTTCCCCCTAGCCTTCCTTCCAACTTGGGATTACTATGAGGATATTACGTTAGATTGCTAGTGCCTCTGCTTCTCCCTCATCCGCCCGATCGGTGGTTATGTTCTGTGTTTGAGAATGGGGCTGCGCTCCCACCGGGAACTTGCACGTGTTTATTGGGTACACTGCCTTGCTTGTGTTATTTATTTTAGGTTGTTCTAAAAAAGGAACCTTTGTCTTTTCCTGCACCAGAGCTATGGACACTTCCATGTGTTGTCCTTACTTGGCTGCCGAACCTCCGGGATGTCGGCTGAATAGCTGTGTTCCAGACTGATATAAATGAAGGTTTTAAAAAAAAAAAAAAAGAAGTAAATATGAAAGTATAAATTGATTGTCAGCCAGTATTATATAATGAGCTGTGTTCTTTCACCATAATATTTTTTTCAAATTGAGAACTGAGGCAGTAATTTTATAACAAATATTTCTTCGTATGGTGTCTGCCATTTTGAATGCTCGGGGATTTGATTCAAACATGATATTGATTATATATGGTAGTACAATCGTTTTACATTTTATCTAGAGTGTTTCCTATCAAAAGGATCTACTAAAAACAAGTCATTACTTATATGGTTAAATAACAGAGTGCTTTTTTCTTCCCAGTTTATTTCAATGAAACTTTTAACCCTTTTTCATTGTATAATTATTGGGTTTTATCATGACGTGAAATGTTGTAATGATTTTGATTAATTGAACAATAAAGATGTTAGCAGCCATCCTAATAATATTCATTGAGTTCCTGAAATTGGCAGTGGGGGTGCATCACTAAAGAAACCATACAAACCTTGTTTCATGCAGGCGCCAGTGATGCATATAACATATGTTTTTTTAAATATCACTTTGATGCACTATTATGTCATTGTTGCATTGTACGTTATGGATGCATAGAAACAAACAGGAACGAATGACCTGCTTTTATGGTGTTTTAGGTATTGCATGATTTGTGCAGCTCTGGTATACGCCTCTGTTAATGGCGCCGAAAGTGGCTTTGATTTGTGATTTTTAGGGAGCATGATAGACCTTTCTGTTTGTACAGTCGTCCAATAAAGGAAAATCAAATTCTGCATGTCTTTAGGAACAGCATGTATCACGTCCTAAATTTAAATTATGGGATTTATCGTTAGTTTATGCATATTAATTAATATGACCTAGTAACGTGTCTGCTGTAAACATATTTTCTGTTCTTCCTTGTCCCGTTGGCTCTTTCCTTGATTATATTTTCTTTCTGTGTTTCCCTCACTATGTGCTGTAAACGTTACACGATTATATTGCGATATCTCATTCATGTATAGTGAAGCACCTGCCATACACCTCTTAAGAAATTCATCTCAGGTCTTGGTGTCTACATTAGCCGAAGGCATTTTTCATCCTCAGAAGGACACAAAGGTGAAGGGATCTGTCAGGATTCAAATCTTAGAAAAGGCTACCAGTAAGAGTTCCCTGTGCTGTTTTTAATTTAAATATTGTATGTAAAGAACTGTATGTCCCTGGAATCTTATGAATTGTTTTTAACATATTGTTTATAATTGTCTAGATGATGTGATAATCTTACTGTGATTTTTAATGATGCCTTGTATTGACATTAGGTAATTTTCATTTAGTCTTAGTAACTTGCGTTTTGAAGGTTATAGATTTGTAATTAACCTGATAACCCGGGAGGTTTGTTTAGCTGCTATAAAGGTCACTAGAACAAGCACCTTAATTCAGGAAGTGACATGAGTCATAGTTCTCGTTTGTGATGTTGTTAAGTGTGTGTTAAGAAATTGACCTATCGGTGGAATTTGAATGAAGTACGTAATGTTATCGTATGTCCATCCGTTTTAGGCTGGAAATGGATGATATTGTTCGTGAAACATTGAATTTTTTAAATTGTATTATTTGTGGCTGTTTTATAAGTATTTGTATTATTATTGCATTCTTTTATGGCTATTTAAGCTGAATAAAGATTTATTGACTGACTGATTCATATCTGGAACCTTCGGGTTAGGTACAGATATCTTCAATTGATGTACAGTGTAAGGCCATAGAGGGGTTCTTGTAACTCCAGCCTCCCAAAGTTCCCAAGAAGGTGTCTGCTTTCCTATCCTATCACTTGTAAGTACTGCTGACTGTAAAATGAGTTATACAAATTACCGAGCTTTTTGGATTTTGCTGGTGATCTTCACCAATCGGGGCCTGAGTCACATAGCCCAGAGCTAAGAAGTTTGATTTCTTTTCCACAGGATTATTCTGGAACTGTCCGATTTTTCAGGAATTCACAATCGATCTCATAAGCACTCAAGAAGTCTACAAAAGCTGTAGATTTGGTGGAGCACATGGCCAGCTTGAAAAATAATAATGCATACATATAACTTGCATGGCTTTTGCGCATGATCTGTGGCATCCACCCCAATAGGGAAATAATACTTAAAAGTATGTTTTCATATATAAATAGGATGGTATAATGAAAAAATGACAGCTGAAGTAATTGACAGCACTAAAGTTGAATGCATCACTCAAGCTCACACTTAAGCTAAGAAATTATCCCACAGGGAAGTCTGCCCTCAAACTCAGCCAGCCTGCCCTCAAAACACCCTTGTTGCGCTCACAAACACCCTGAGCTGCACTTACAGCACCCCCCCAGACACAATCAGCCAGACACAGCTAGGAGGCCTCCAGAGAGCATCACCCAGCTTTCAGACTTCCCCTTCTCTCCCCAACACACAATTCATCCTTGGAAACCCATTCATCTGGCCCTCACCCACTGTCAGAGATCTAGTGCTCAATTAGCCAAAAATGTCCTGTCTTCAGTGGCTGGGGAAGCAGATTATCAAAAGCTGTGAAGTTACTTGCCACAAAAGCCAGTTCTGTTGTTGTGAATGATGAAGCCACACATCACTGTCATGTGATAAGATGCCGGGCTCACGAGCACCAGGTACAAGAAAGAGGGCCTCCTAAGAAACATGAATATCTAACAGAGTAGTATGTAACTGGCAAAATTGTTAATCCATCTCCCTCAAACAAAGAAAGGAATAGGAGCAAACAAACTAGTCAGCACTACCTTGGAGCATGTGCTTTGTGGTGCAACAGACAGCCGAGTGATGTGACTCCAACTGAGGTTCAAGCAGCAAAAGCAAAATCCTCAACCTTCACAGATGTACCTCTGTACATCTGATCAAAGGTGCAGCTTCATAAAAGCTAAAAGAACAATTGATGGACAGAATGCAGAACAATGTCATATATTCACCCCAGTACAGAGATCTGGGCCTAAATCCATCGTCTTTTTGCTCACCATGCCGTTCCAGTTTGGACCCAGCCATATGCAAATCAGTCTTGACCCTGTGCCTCATGGGAACAGTCCAGCCCGAACTGCCAGGCCAGGTCCTCCCTGGACTGGAAGCAAGCATCCTAGGACCAGTTTTGGGCTTTCAGCCCTCATCAGCCAGGATAGCTTGACTCCAGTGGCATGGAGAGCACGTGACCCACATCTGGGCATTCCCGTCCCACTCGGGGTGACAAATGCAAAAAGAACAATTGATGGACAGAATGCAGAACAATGTCATACATTCACCCCAGTACAGAGATCTGGGCCTAAATCCATCGTCTTTTTGCTCACCTTGCCATTCCAGTTTGGACCCAGCCATATGCAAATCAGTCTTGACCCTGCACCCAATGGGAACAGTCCAGCCCGAACTGCCAGGCCAGGTCCTCCCTGGACTGGAAGCAAGCATCCTAGGACCAGTTTTGGGCTTTCAGCCCTCATCAGCCAGGATAGCTTGACTCCAGTGGCATGGAGAGCACGTGACCCACATCTGGGCATACCCGTCATACTCGGGGTGACAAATGCAAAAAGAACAATTGATGGACAGAATGCAGAACAATGTCATACATTCACCCCAGTACAGAGATCTGGGCCTAAATCCATCGTTTTATTTGCTCACCTTGCCATTCCAGTTTGGACCCAGCCATATGCAAATCAGTCTTAGGTCCCGTGCTCACTACACCACTCAATTCAAGCTAGCCTGGCTAATGAAGGAGTGAAGCCCTGAAACCGGTCCCAGGATGCTTGTTTCAAGTCCAGGGAGGACCTGGCTCGGCAGTTTGGGCTGGACTGTTCCCACAAGGAACAGGGTCAAGACTGATTTGCATATGGCTGGGTCCTGGCTGGGTCCAAACTGGGGTGGTGTGGTGAGCAAAAGAATGATGGATTAAACCCAGATCTTTGTGACTGGGGGTGAATGTTTGCATTGTCCAGCATTCCGTCCATCAATTGTTTCTTTTAGATGCTTCATAAAGATGGCCCTCACTGTACAAAGACAGAGCTGACAAAGACGATACAACTGTGTTCGAAGGTAGATGCAGTGATAGTAACAGCTCTAGAACGGTAGAACCCAAGACACTGTGAGGTCAGGACAAGGAACCACAAGATTCGAAGACCCTGGTGAAACCTACAGCTTAAAGTCATGAGACCTCTGAGGAATGTGCTGATTGACAAATCAGCTAAAATTGGTTGAGGTCAAAGAAGCTAAGAGGTCAAAGCCTACTACACATTAGAGCCTCTAAGAAAGCTTGCTGACAGGTTCTGTAGTATAATCACCAGAACCTCTCAATAAAATGAAGCTGTGAAATATTGAAGCAAGGTCAAAGAACACAGTACAAGATTGAACTGTGAGAGCCGCAAGCTCTCCAAAAATGTTTCACCAGTTCGAAATATTCCCATAAGTTTCCCTATGTACCATATTGAACTCTGCCTACAGCACTTGACCAAATTGTGTGATCCTCATCAGGTCATTATACTTCTCAGCGTTTCAGTTTTCTCTTCTGCCACAAATGGGGAGGGAAGAGAGGTGATATGGCTGGTAGTGTGTACTGTATAACAAGGAAATTATTTGAGAGACTTGTTCACTTCATTGGAGGAAATATTTATTGCTGTAAACCAACACAAAGGGCTCGATTGTGAGTTTGACGGTGCGGCAGCGGTACCGCACCGCCACCGCACCGCCAAACCCGTGTGAGAACGACCCACCAAATAATGACCTTTTTTTGTCATTGGTGGGCGATTCCTTTGCCCTTCCCATCGCGGTGCCTATAAAATAGGCACCGCCGTAGGAACGTCAAAGGAAGTTCCAGCACAGCATGGACTCGAAAATCCATGTTGTGCTGGAACGTCTGTGCATGCACACAGGGGGCACATGTTGTGCCGCCCTGTGTGCATTCACAAGGCTTGAGGCAGAAAGGGGCCCTACCAGGCCCCCTTTCTTTCATCTCTGCCACTGTTTTCATGGAGGAAAAGCCTTAGTGAAATCAGTGGCGGATATGAAAGTCGTAATGTGCTTGGTGGGACAGCAGCGGTCCCTCTAAGCATATAGATGCCTTTTGACTGTCGTGCAACCGCTAGGGAACGGCGGTTCCCGGGCGGATTTGGTGGTCCCAGCCCGGCATGACCACTTGGGTGAACCGGTCTTCAGACCGCCAAGCTCGTAATTAAGCCCTAAATGTCTTAGAAGCACCTGCTTCTGTAGATGCCCCCATGGACCTGATAGAACTTTTATCTTTTTCAGATCTGAGAGTTCATGATTCTGTTCTTTGCTGAAGCCTCAACCCTAATCTATAGGTTTTGGATAACTTTGTCATTGTGTGGCTTAACTACCCCACTTTAAAAGTAGGACTTTCATAGGCAAAGTCTTATAGAGAAACATTTTTAATTGTTGGGATCTTCAAGACAAGGTGGGAATAGTTTTGCTTCTCACTATATTTTCTACTGTTGGTTTCCCACCTTGCCACAGTCCCCGTGATGATGGTTTCTCAGAAGGTACAGAGATTACCAATAGACTGGCAGTGATCCGTAAAGTTGGCGGGCGGTAGTCCATCAGGGTAAGAGACATAATGTTCTGCCCGACCATTTTGGATGGAATATTGCCCAACAAACTCTAAATTGGTCCCTAAGTCTGCTTGGACGTGCTCAAATTCATAGTTTCACAATCCAAAAGAGACATGCATCGAGCTTATATAGAGAAGGTAAACAAGACACTTACAATGATACATTTGATTTGATCTAATAGGTCCCACCTAGCACCCTTACCTGTCATAAGATGAGTTCTACACAACAATTATAAAACAACTGGAAAATGATGTTATCCAAAACAATTTGCTGATATACAATTCTTCAGAGGTAAGAGATCAATGAAAAGATTAAAAGGAAATCAAAGGAGGGAAAAAAATCAATCAAAGCAACAAATGAAGTTGGAAAACCAACATGCAGATTTCAGGTGTTATGCTCTCAACTTTTATGGCTTGAATCTCTTATTGTTTACAAAGAAATAAAAGAAATATTTACAAACATGGACCTCACCTACATCTATTGGCCAGTGAGGCAGAATATGATGATAAGAAAAGAGACAAACTAGGGGAGGTAGCGGGTAAGGGAGATCTTGGAAGAAATAAGTGAGTCCAGTCCAACGTTTCTGGGGCAGGGAAGGGGAGAGGAAAGGCTGGTAAAGGAAAGGAACGGCTCGTCGATTCTAGCCGCAGTGAGGAAACAATGGCATTAGGTTGTGGGGAAAGTATGGAAGTTTCTACTCAACTGTTTACCAGTCGTTTATTATTGGTCTCCGTTCTAGTGAGTCAAAGTATTTGCAGGGCAAGTGATCTCCTGGAAGGTTCTTGCAAGGAATTGTATGCATGGACCCCCCCCCATATCTTGTCAAATTGTGGGGGTTTATGGTTTATGACAGCTGTCAGTTTTTCCATGCCTAGTAAGTCCCAAAGTTTATGTAGCCAGTCAGAGTACGTTGGTGTTGTCTTTGTGCCCCATTTAGACAAAATTACTTTTTTGGCTGCCCAGAGCGCTAGGTTTATGACCTTCCCTGTCGTCGAGCGTAAAGGGTATGTCCAGGCGTTGGAGAACCCCGAGCAGGATGTAGCTGGGAAGCTTTGGGATATCTGTGTTGTTCATTTTGTTAATGTCAGCTATCATGTCCGCCCAGTATCATTGTAGTTTAGGGCAGTGCCAGAGAAGGTGAGCTAGCATACCTGAGTGGCCGCAGTTGCACCAGCAGCTATCAATTCCATTGTGTTTCCAGTTTGCCTCACCAGCTGGGGTGTAATACCAGTAGCGCGTCTGTTTAATGAGGGTCTCTCCCAGAAGCATTATGGGTGAAGGTGCGGATTCTGTGTAGGATGTCAGACCATTCTTTGGAAGTAAAATTGTGCATCCACTCCCCTTCCCACCTCCTCTGGGCTGTAGAATTGTAGGAAGCCATGGGAATATTCAGAAATTATAGGTATCAAAAACAAGGCCCTTATCATTGTGGCAGGTGAGGAGCCAATTCTTGAAAGGTGTAAGAGGTCTGCTGGCATGCAGGCGTACTTGAGGATGCATCACCCAGTGCTTGATGGGAACGTAGTGCATGTACTCATTATATGGTACCCCATAGTTGATTTAGGTTTAGAGGAAGTCCATAAGGCCTCAGTGATCAAAGAAGTCCCCATCCCTTTTACTTTTAGCGTCTTCCCAAGTGAGGAATGCCATATATTGTGGTGGGCGGGTGGGAGTCATGGTTCCCTATGATGGGTGTTTGCGGAGAGATGTAGGTGGAGAGTTTCTTGGCCAGTTTAACCCTATGCCACGTCCCTATTTTTGCCCTTGGAGAGATGTACACCCCGAGTGGATGGTGATTTTTAAGCAGCCAAAGGATTTTTCATATATGGATCCAGTCAATTGCTTAATCAATAAAACACCAGTGATTCTCTGTATTGTCCTACTCCACCTTCACCATATATCGCAATTGGGCTGCTGGGTAGTAACTGGTCAGATGGGGATTGCCGAGGCCACTCTCCGCCCCAGGTCAAGACATGGGGCCGCCCTGCCGAGACTTTGTCGGCATGAGTGGTTGTCAGCAAGGCATCGTAATTGCGCTCTACTGTCTTTTCTACTGCGAAATATGTATGAAGGCCTAAATAGGGCCCCCTGTATAGTAAATGGGAAGGGGAAGAGGTGCTCTAGCTGGAGCTTATCGCCTTAGGGATTTCTGTAGATTAACCTTGAAGCCAGAAGCTTTGCCAAAGGTTTCAAGCTCCTGCAGAAGTGGGGTTATGGAGGTGCGGATCAGCATGAGTGCGATAATTACATCATCTGCATATAATGGTATTTTATGTTCCTGGTGACCCATGCTGATCCCCGCAATGAGGAGGTGTTTACAGACCCTTTCAGCAAAGAGTTTCATATAGAGGTCGAACAAGAGTGGGGATAAGGGGCAGCCCCTTCTCGTACCTGTGCGATCTGAAAGGATCGCAATGTCAAACAATTAACCCATACTGTGGCCATTGGCTTCATGTAATTGCACCATGTCCACTTCCGGAAATGGGCGCACAGTCCTGTCTTAGCTAGCACAAGCTGGAGGAAGGGCAGTGAATGAATGAATGAATGAATGAATAGTAGTCTCGTAAAGCGCAAACTGCCCAAAGGCAGCAAGGCCGACGGTCGTAGGAAGCACATAAGGTAGCCTCACAGTTAAATAGTGAAGAGCCAAGTTTTTAGGGCCTTACGAAACAGAAGGTGAGAGTCTTGTCCAGAGGTCGATAATGGGAGAGAATTCCAAAGCTTAGAGGCAGCAACAGAAAAACCTCTTCTACCTGTCTATCAGTCTACCTGGTCGAACGCTTTCTCAGCATCAATCGATAGCAGGAGAGCTGGGATCCACGAACGGGTGCATTTTATTGAGAAGATGAAGGAGTCGTTTCACATTTTTACTACAGCCTCTTTCCGGTATAAATTCAACCTGGTCTGGATCAACCAACCCTTGCACATAGCGGCTAAGTCAGTCCACAACGCTGTTTGTAAAAATCTTGCCATCTACATTAAAGTGAGCGATTGGCTGGTATGATGAGGAAAAGGTGGAATATATTTCCATGGATTAGGGATCACAGTGATTGTGGCCCCTCTCGTCGTGTCAGTGAGCGGGCCCCATCACTGAAGGAGTCATATAGGTGGGTAAAGACAGGTGCCAACTGCGAGTCAGCGGTGAGCCCGTCCTGCCCTGGGGCTTTGTCCACTTGATGCAGCGCTATCGCCATGAGGAGTTTGTCCTCTCGTATGTCTGTCTCCAGCTGGAGGGCGTCTGCACCCGGTAGACATGCTGTGGGTTCCTGAGCAACATATTCTGCGTCATCCATATTGTTTAGTGCTTCCACCGCATAGAAGCATTCATGTTCCTGTGTTATAGATACATTATCATGTGCAGGTTGGCCCTGAGGTCCTCGAACCTCGGTTATTCTCTATTTATGTGCCTTTGCCCTCAAGCAGTGGGCAAGAATTGTCCTGCTTTATTGCCCCCGCATAATATTTCTGTTTGGTATGAAGGAAAACATACTCTTATTTATCTATTCCACTTTAAGTGGCTTTCTAGCAAGACTGAGTTGTCTTCTCACTTTATGGGAGCTTATGAGTCTCCCCTAGTTCCATCACCTGGGTTTCCAGGCTAGTGCACTTATCCTTTCTATCTCTGTTAAATCATGCAGAAAGGGTTATGAAGCTGCCCGGCAGGACCGCTTTTAGAGTGTCCCAGTGTAAGGATACCGAAGTGCCTGGTGTGTCATTAGTGCTAAGGAATGTGTGAAGGGCTTTCTTAACTTCTTTTACAGAAGAGCTGTGTGTCAGCAAGTTGTGGTTGAGGCATTACATGTGGCAGGACGTGTGAGCGCCTGGCATAGTCAGTGTAATTGAGACAGTTGACTGGTCAGGCAGTGCTGCTGTGCCTATATCTACTCAATGGTAGCTACTGCGAGGCTGGGAGATGCCCAAAAATAGTCTAATCTGGCGTGGGTTTGGTGGGTGGCTGAGAAGGAGATAAAGTCTTTCACGGTAGTCTTTTCAAACCCGCCATATATCTACCAGCCCCATTTCCCCCAGCCAATGAAGGCCTGCAGTTGTAAAAGTCCCCGTCTCACCTGTCCTGAGGGCAGAGCGAGCTAGATATGTGTCAGGAACCAGATTGAAGTCGCTCCCTGAGTTTTTAAATAGTTTGTTGCATTGTAGGTAGAATGAGCATGCGGTCTAGTTGTCGAGGTGAGGGTAGTGGGGTAGTAAACAGAACAGGGTAACTCAAGTCTTCTAATGTCAGAATCTAGAACAATGAGATTGTCAGGGCTCATGTCACTGGCGTGTAATCGCTATGGATAGTGAAACGGTGTGGTGGAGCTTCGCTGACTCTGCGTTGGCATTTAGGTGGAAAGGAAAGGGCAGACCCACCAGGCCCTGGACCATCCACCCCTGGGAGGCGTCATTAACAGCATGGGCACAACAGGCAGCACCCATGCCATCCGGTTGACAATTGTTGCTTCATTCTAGGTGGAATCCTCGTCTGAGGAGGGACCCTTGTGTTGTAATTGTTGAAGTATGTCTTATCGCTCTCGGCTGCCGTGGGATTGCCTGTTTTCTTCCTTGAGGGGTGACGGGTGGGCTCACCTGCTGCTGGTAGGGCCTGCGAGCTCTTCAGCATTGGTGATCTCGCGCCCTCTTTCTGTGGAGCCTCCAGAACCAAAATCAGTCATGCTTCATACATGGCGCAGCTCACGTGTTCTTGTTGTTCAAGGCAGAGATCAATCTGAAGAAGTGGCCCCATTAATATCTGATTCCTTTCTCCTTCAGGAACGTGGTGACTGGCTTCAGTGCTCAGCAGTGTTGTAGCGTGATTGCGTATAGATCCTGGTACAGCCACACTTTCGATCCTTCAAACATGATGTAGCCCTTGTTTTTCATTGCTGACATGATGGTTTCCTTCTTACAATAGTAGTGCACATAGGTCATGATGTTTTGAGATGTCCCTGAGGTAATGGACGGGTGACCTGCGCTATGCGTGCGGTCTAAAATATTTTTTTCGTTGCAAGTTCTGTCAGGATATGGCGAAAGAGGCGGATGGCATACTCCTCCAGGTCTTCAGAGGTAGCCTGAAGAGGGGCTCCTTTGATCCTAATATTCGACCGTTGGGATCTGTTTTCAATATCTTCTAGCTGAAGATCCAAGACTGCATTCCTGTGACATAGTTCAAGTAATTCACGGTGGTCATCAATTTCCTCCTCTCTCGTGTCTCTGTGTTGTTCCAGGGTCTCTACCCATTGTCCAAGCTCACTAACATCTTTTTTGAGTTCCTTAATTTCTGTGACCATCTTGCGTTTTAGGGTGATTATGTCAGTCTACAGCGTATTTAAGAGGGTCTCCATATAAGAGCGTATGATCAGGTCCTCTCCTTCTGGGTAGTCCAGGTCTGTCGCTTCACATGAAGCTGATGGAGTGAGTGAGGGATCACGAAGGCAACTCTACCCTTTTGGCGGGGGTCTCGATGGGTATATCTTTGAGTGTTGTGTTTTTTGGTCACACTGTATGTCGCCATGGGTGCACATGGGTCTCCCTAGAGACTGATCTGGTTCCCAACACCTCCCACAGGTTAGTCCAAAGTGCCCCTCTGCTAACCTCACCACAATATCAAGCCACCCAGGCTGCTACTCTACAGGCACTTGCAGGCCCCTTCAGGTTTACGCAGGATTGATCAGCGAGGAGGACACAGGATCGAAGCTATGATGTCGCCTCTGGTGCCCCCGCAGCTGTAGGCAGCCCAAGCAATGATGGTGTGAGCAGCCCCATGCTGTGGTCCCAGCTCTGTGTTGCGGCTCTGTGCATGAGGATCGTGCCACGGAATTATACCACTGGCTCCACAGAGGCAGCCATCTTAGTTGTCTGCGTGGCCTCACAGCATCTGTATCTCTCCTCTGCAGCCACCATTAGCAGAGGGCAATCCCAGCCCCCGGAGACCTCGCTGATACATCCCTCTCCTTTGTGAGTCAGAGACACCCGTTTACAATATCGGGCAGCGGAGATCCGTACAGGTGCCACTACACGGGCTCTATGTTGGAGATGCCTCCTGTTCTCAACATTTAGAGATAAAAAATAGAAGATGTTTGTGCTAGAATACTGCAGGTGGGGCAAGGACATTCTAAAAAATTTTATTGTACAAGATATGATGCAAACATCTGTGTTGAGACAAGTAGTTGCCAATTAGCCTGCCAATTTGTGAAATAAAGGAAAACATCTTTTTGAAAGTTGAAGAACATTTGTAAACCACACATATATTGACTGCATATTTGAGGCATAACCAGTTGGAGTTCAACTTTGACTCATCCTGAAATATGCCAGAGAGAAAGAAAATCAATTTTCGAAAGTAATGGTTGAGGTACAAGTTAAGCCAAGGGAACTTTTTGACCCACCTAAAAGCTTGGAGTTACATAATATGACAACTCCATTAAGCACCTTTGTCTCGTAAATACACTGTGGCAGTAAGGTGAACTATAGCTGGTCTTCAGCAGTCATGGGATCATATGTAATGCTCTGCTGAAAATATCTGGTTGAGATATAGCTAGTACGTAGTTAAAAATAAAATACATTAATCCTCCTGTCCCAGAGAGGAGAATGAAAATTGTAAGAAAATACATAAATAGTTTTTTTGATGGGAAACTCAAGTCCCACATTTATCTTTTTTCTGGCTGGTCTTTTTCATACAACTTGGGAAACATTAGTAGGAGTAATTCCTCACACTTTACTGTAATGAAAACCTACAGATGGCTTTATTTCATGCTAGGGGGAAATTACAAAGGAAGCATAGTTGCAAAAACTCAAAATTATACAATTAACTTGTAGAATGACACTCCTCATCAGAAAGGGATGTGCTAGGAAGAAGAGGGACAAGTGTTTGGACACCAAACCATGATAACACTAAGACCCTGATTATATGGGGGGTTGGTAAAGGTGAGATGTATATGTCACCACATACACACCGATGGCCTTAGTTGGTGCTTTTACACGTGTGGTAGATACTCATTATTCTGACTTTACCTAAAAAATAAAATTACACTTGGAATCAATATTTTCTGGACCTAATTGCATATATATTTTAAAAAACATGTTTACTCGAGTGAATTTGAAAAGGTTTGACCTGCCAAAATGTGCCAAAGGACAATGTCCAGTGATGCAGTATTTTTGCATTATGAAGTTTGCACAGGGATTGTAATTTAGCCCACAACAAAATGAGGGCCTTAGAGTAAAACCAAATATATATTTTTCAATAGAAATTGATACTATATGCATGTTTTGTCTGAGGCATTTGCTGAAAAGTGGTACCTGTACCAAAAAAAAAATAAAGCATTGGAAAACCACTAGGTCTTGCCTTGGCAAGCTGGTGTGATGGTTAATTTTTTTATTGGAAACATATGCCACAAAAATAGAAACCACAAAGCTACCTACCCCTGGCCACCATATGCTAGCAATAAAAAATTGCTACTGGGCCCATTTTACTAGTGGTAGTTTTTAAATAGTCACCCTTTAAATTGTACCATTGATTTTATTATAAATATTTGTGAGGCAGACAAGAGTAAATCAATATCTACCCAAGCACCCCTATTTCCCACAGCTACAATCTTACCATGTCACTTTAACACTTCATAACAGCAAGTTTAAAAACGAGACAGAAAGTACACTATTTAACTGGGCACTCAACCTGCAGGCAAAATAAATAGCTAATATTTTTACAATTAGATAATATAAAAGTAAATGTAATAAAACTCACTTTAAACAACATATTTCACTGTAGAGAAGGGAACTATTTTAGAACAATATGCTTACGTTTTGGAATTATTATAGTGGAAGTGAACAATATGTGTACGATTGTGCAGCTAATCAAAGGGAAGGGCGCCTATATCTAAAGTGGGCTGACCCACTGTTCCATGGAGTATGTTGAGGTAGGCAGAATTAAAATGCAAATGACAATGTAAAAGAACAATTTTTTTGGGGGGGGCAGTTATTTCAACATAAGTGGGTTTTTTTGTAATGGGGCCGAGATTTTCACCAAATGCTGCATTTACCAGTGGATGTCTTGAAAGTTTTTTTTAAATTTAAATTGCAGTCGCAACGACCAAGCCACCATTGTGGAAAATGCTATCTGTGCTTCATTTCTGCATCATTGAATCCTTCAGAAGCGCGTTGGTCGTCCCAATTGCGATTTTCTAGCACTTTTTTAATAGTGTGAAATGAGCACTCTCTGACTGACATGTTGGAACAAGTCCATGATGCCTGCAGCTTCCAACAGCTGCTGCCACAATATGCTTTATTTATTTTATGGACACTAATGTATACTTTACAGGTTTTTGCTGCCTCACAGCCGCTTCAGTATGGCATACATAAGCAAAAGGCTGTGTCCATAATATGGAATGATACTGTATCCAACAGGACCACTGCAAACTTGCTCCAATTTAGGAAAGAGCTGAAGACACATCTCTTTAAACATCCCTATCTCACAACATAGTCAGGACCCGTCTGGAAAACAAAATGCAGCCCTGGCAAAAATGCTCAAACCAGTCTCGCTCCCTTAGTTTCCTAGTGCTGTCCGGGGAGACACCAGGGGGAAGGAAAGAGTTTTTCCTTTCCCTCGGTGTCTCTCTGCAGTGCATTCCTGCTTTGGGATCCCAGTAATCCCTCCCCAAATATTACTGCAGGTTCTGACTGTTTTCCGCCCCCCCAAGGGGCAGAGCAGCTGTTTTGTAGGCCGATCTGCCCCCAAGCGGGGGGGGGGCGGAAAACCACTAGACACCAGGGAATTTATCATATATTTATGCTGGGGAGGGAGTTGTCCCTTAAGCAAGGGTTACACCCAATTTTTGGGGATATGTTTTCTCTGTTTGGCTGACTGGAGGTGTGTGTGGACTGGAGTGTGGCTGGCGTTTAACTAATGGTTGTTTGAACTGGGGATTTTGCTGGTGGTGTGAGTAGACTGTCTTCTGGCTAGTGATGTGTGCGTGGCTGGCGTTTGGATGGTGGTGTGTGCATGGTGGTGTGTGTGAACTGGTGTTTGACTTGTATTTGACTGGTGTGAGAGTCACTCCCGTAAATAAATAATATCCCTCTAGACCTCTATTTCTTTTCATATGGCTTGTGAAAAGCTCAAACATGGGGCGCAGGAAAACACTCAACTGCAAACAAAACCATTTCATTTTTTTTTCACATTTTTATTTTATTTGTATCATTTTTAAGACATTCATCTAATATATTTCTTTTTTTGCAATTTATATCATTTATAGCATTTATCAATGGTTACATATAACATCATAACCAATACATAATTTTTTTTTAAATACAAGTCTTTTTCCTTAAAGGACAGAATATATACAACAATATTACTCAAAAACAAAAATTATTTTCCTTGTCAATGAAGTACAACAAAGAAATAGTCACAATAGATGGAAAAAAACAAACTCACCATCCCCCAAATTCATGCACACCTCTTCTCATACCACATGCACATCTCTTGCACTCAATACAGACATACCATCTGCCCCATACCCAGACTGCATACACAGCTGACACCATCGGGGTGAGAAGCTCAACCCTCAAATGCTGTACTGTGTGATGGGGCGTCACGCTATAAATGATATAAATTGCAAAAAAAGAAATATATTAGATGAATGTCTTAAAAATGATACAAATAAAATAAAAATGTGAAAAAAAGAATGAAATGGTTTTGTTTGCAGTTGAGTGTTTTCTTGCGCCCCATGTTTGAGCTTTTAACCCCTTCAGTGCCACGCCCTTTCCCCCTCCTGTGCCGGGCGTTGCACTAGTGGGTGGGGTTCATGACGAGATAGTCTCGTCATGGGCACAGCGCAAACGTGCTCCATGACGAGACTATCTCGTCATGGGCACTGAAGAGGTTAACAAGCCATATGAAAAGAAATAGAGGTCTAGAGGGATATTATTTATTGACTGTTGTTTTTTTCCCCCTGTTCCCTGACCTTGTAGTTATTTGCCTTGTAGGGGGTTGCCTTAATTTCTCTGTGAGAGTCACTCCCTTCTGTGGTGCCTATTTCTTGCCTTTCCTTTGTGCCCCCCTTTGGGGGTAGATCGGACGTTTGTAATGCCAATCTGCCCCCAGGGGCAGACTTCATAGTGTTTTATAACGTTTATTACTGTTTTATATCTTTTTATCATGTGTATTTGTGAACTTAATGATGTATTTTTCCTTTTTATTGTAGTGCAAAGATTTTGATTTCCTTTGTGGCGACTCCTGCTTGAGGTTTCAGCACTGGCAGATCTGCAGGTTGTGTAGTTGCATGTGTGTGGTAACAAACAATTTTTGTCATTTTGCTTCAAATGAGTATCACTGCCCTGCTTGAATGTTTTTTAGCAGTTATAATAATTGTAGCATATTTAGATTATGATTTATTTATTTTCTCAAATTCATATTTGGATTTGTACAAGATTTGTATTGTGTTATCTTGTGTGTAATCCTTTCTAGTGTGATGTTTTTGGCGCTTGAAGTGTCTCTACAGCGTAGGTGCAGTTTAGCCTAAGTCTACCTGTCTGTGGCAATGAGAGGTCTCTCATTAGAGTATCCAGTTCATTGTGTGAATTGTATTGATAGTTTCTTTCCAGATCATTATATGTCAATTTACTGTTTGATACAGCTGAGTTTGTTGAGTTCCAATTTGACACAGTGTTGTTTAGTGTTGTCTTGTTTGTTGTATTAGTTTCATAATTAAGCATTATGGCTGTCCAACAAGCTAACCATCCAGCAGGTCATGGATTTGCTTTTTGAATCTGTCCGTAAACACTGACTCTGCATCTGAGGCAGAGGACCAAGCTGAAGGTTCTAGCAGTGAATTTTCTGTTCAAGAGGAATCAACTGATGATGAATCTACTATTAGTGTTGATGAAGTGCCTCTTTTAGAGGAGGACAATGATATACCGGTAGTGCAGCAATACCTAACTAGACTGCAGACAGGGGCTGGAAGGCTTCCCATTGGGAGTGCTGAACCCTGGGTTGCACGTAACATGGTGGAGCCTGTTTTGCCTGCCATTAGTGGTGTTTCAAGGTGTAGAGTCAATACAGATACTTTTTTGCCTATCACTTTCTTCCACTGTTTGTTGATGATGTGTTTTTGGATGGTATTGTTGAGCAGACTAATTTGCATGCAGAGCAGTTTTTGAGTGGCAACAGTGCCACACTTAAGACCCACTCCAGAGCTGCACGCGGACTCCCACAAATCTCCATGAGATTAAGCAGTTCTGTGGTTTAACTTTCCTGATGGGATTGATTAGAATGCCATCACTTTCTTTATACTGGTCTGCTATTCTCTTGATGGCAACTGCTATATTTCCAGTAGCTATGAGTCGAGATCGGTATTTGCTTCTGCAGCAGATCCCGCATTTAGTGGATAATGCCACAGCATTGTTACACGATCACCCTGATTGTGATCAAGTCTTCAAGATTCGGCCTGTCCTTGGCCATTTAGTAGATTGTTTCTCAGAGATCTATGTTTGAAGGGAAAGACATATCTGTGGTTGAGTTCCTGGTCTTGTTCCAAGGGACTTTTGATTTTTAGATAATGCATTCCCAGCAAGAGAGCATGTTATGGTATTAAGTTGTATATGCTGTGTGAAAACGCACCAGGTTATGCGTATAATTTCAGGGTGTACACTGGAAGGGATTCTTAACTTACCCTTCCAGTTGTCCTTCCACTTTTGGAGTCAGTGAGAAAATTGTGTTGCCAGAGCACTTTTTCTCAAAGATCACCATTTATACATGGACAATTTCTACAAAGGTGTGCAATTGCTTAAAGAATTGTTTTAAGTAGGCACTGTGGCATGTGATACAATCCACTCTAACCATAAAGGTTAGCCTAAAGAGCTTGTGTGTAAAACACTTAAAAGGGGACAGAGCAGGGTTTTGCGTAGTAATAAACTTCAGACTGAAGAGATGTCTACATGCTCACAACTATTCATGATGAAAGTACTGCGCCTGTGACTGTATGGGGTCTGGTTGCAGAAGTGTGCAAACCAGTGTGCATTCTAGACTACAACAAGCACATGAGAACCATTTAGAACCAGAAAATAGATCCCAAACAACTAGATCCTAATATTCTCTAAGGCCCATGTATTACTGGTACATTTCCTATAATTATTCTGCTGTCAGTGTGTAGATATAGGTATTCCAACATCAAGCTACTGTAAGAGAGTGTGGTTGTATGATAAAATATTGCCAGCAAACAAATCGGCAACAAAATATTGCCAAAAAATATCAAGGAACAAAATATCGACTTTGCATGCTTTGTAAGTAAAATAAAAAATATCGACAATAATATATAAAAGACCAGAAAATGGTAAAAAAAAGGTATGTTTATTGAATTCTTACTATTATACATTATATTAACTTTAAAATAAATATTTAAAAAGTATAAGTTACACAAAATACAGATGTATTCATCCATAATTTCAAAAACGAAACATATTTAAAAAAGTATATATAATTTAAACATACATGATTAAAATACTAAAAAATAAATATAATTACAAACACTAGACTTTAAAAAATAAAAACATATGCAGTAACAACATTATAATGAACTAATAAAAAAGACTACAGAAAGAAATAATAAGAAATATAATTTACATTATGCAAAATTTTATATGTTAAAACAATTTTTTAAAAGTCATCTAAAAAATAGATTTGGATAGGCAAAATTCACTAGTTACTCCAGCCTGACCAACAGTAGAGAAAGTGTTGGACTTTGGAGGGGTTAGATTTACTAGTCCCAATCCAATTTAAGCAATAGTAGGGAAAGTGTGGGACTCTGTAGGGGTTAGATTTACTATTCCCACTCTGACATAAGAAATTATAGGGAAAGTGGGGGATAGTGTTTTACTGGACCTCACAGTTCATTTTTCCCCAGAGCAGGGAGTACGGACAAAATGGGATTGAATTGACCCAAGTAAATTCTTCAAGACCTAGTCAGAGACACAGTCAGGATATCTCTCAATGCCTCTCATCGGAAGCTGATCCCAATAAAATCCGGGATAGTTACGCGGCGATTTGCGACACAGCTGCCCGACTACTAAGAAACAATAGGCCAACTAAAGGCAATACATTACACTCCTTGTTCAACCAAGACTGCACTTCAGCTTTAAAAGCCCCTAAAAAGCCACCAACTCAATCCTGCGCATCACAGAAGAGGTAAGGTCAGCTCAAAATCGCTAGAAAAAAGCGCTAGAAAACAGGGACTAAGCGTGGGAAGACCTATATAAAGCGACTCATCGAAAAGACAGTAAGCTTTTTTGGGAGGTTATCAATAGACCTTTCTTCACAGTGGCCCCCTTAAACGGAATTAAATGTCACGTCCTAGAACAGGAGGGGGTAATTTCTTCAAAGTTTATAATCCTGAGGACCATCCCAAGGATCCCCCTATGGAACCGATAATTGACCCACTCTTTTTTTATGATGTCTGGCTCAGCTAATTTATTGACTTAAAAGCGGTCACTAAAGCTATTCAGAGTGCTGCCTCTGGCAAGGCCCCAGGCCCGACAGAGTCCCTACTAAATCTCATTTGAAATTTTGGGGGCCATTATTTACTAATGTCTTTAAAGCAGTTGTGAAGGGGGCCCCAATTAACACATGGAAGGAATCCATTGTAGTACCTATTCAAGAAAGGGAATAGGAATTGTCCAATGTGTTGTCGCCCAACTTCTTTGTTAGATGCCACAGTAAAAACTGTAGGAGGGTAATCCTGGAAAAACTGGAAACTTGGGCCAAACATATCTCTTTCTTTTCAAAAGTTCAATATGGTTTCCATGCAGGACTGGGGACCATCGAACAGGCACTGAACGTATCCCTTATCTCAGGAAAATGTGACAACCCCAGGAGAGGTTCATTACATATTGCTTTTATGGACCTCTCCTGTGCTTTTGACTAGGTGGATAGGGAAGAGCTGTGGTCATTAATGGAGGTAGCGGGATGGATCCACCATTGCTGAACTGCATAAAGCTGTTACACTGAGATAACGCCGTCAAGGTCCACTGCACTCAACAAGATGTTTGAACCCAAAACATAAAGGTAGCCAGAGGGGTCAGGCATGGTTTTATAATGGCACTTTTTCTGTTCCTTTTTTATATTAATTTCCTAGACAAAGCCCTGAGTTTATGTAGTGATAATACTCTTAGAATTGCCTCCCGACCAGTCCCAGTTCTTTTATATGCGGATGACACAATTTTAATCTCACAAACAGCAATAGGCCTCCTGAAACTTTTAAATGGTTTTAATAGTTTTTTGACAAACCTGAGTCTAAAAGTAAACCACCAGAAATCGTTTATTATAACTTGTGGTCCAAAACACACTAAAACAAAATCTTTTTTTATTGGCGAGACCGCAATCACAAAGGTTGTCCATTTCGATTATTTAGGCATCTGTTCAAAGCAAACCTGCCATGGGGCGGCATGACCAGTCAGGTGATACAGAAAATGGGAGTGGAGAGTGAACCTATGTTTAGATTCACAAAACAACTGGGGCACAAGCCAATTAAAGAGATGGTCCATCTATATAAGTCTAAATGTCTGAGTGTGGGAAAATATGGAGCGGGCGAAAACAAATTTCTTTGTCGGTTACTGGTTATCCCAAATTCTACCTCAAGCTATATATCCACAATGAATTGGGTATGAGCTATTTAGAAGACAAAGTTAAAATGGCCCCCCTCTTACTCTGGGTCAAAATAGGGTCTACCCCACAAGCGGGGTTTTCAAGAGACATTTTAGGCAATTGCCTGGAATTGGACAATAGATGCTCTATCCCTTGGTTTGCATATGTAAGAAAAGCTTTAATAACATAGACATGATTAACCTTTTTGATTCTCCAGACTGCATTGGGCTCCAAACTGAAGCCATAGTTAAGAAAAATGTACTATGATAAATGAAGAAATTAGATTCACAAGGGCAAGTCGCTTAACTTCAGTTCTTAACTATCTGCCTATTTTAACACTGCATGGGACAGAGCAGTACTTAACCTGGGTAGAAAAACCCGAACACAGATTTTATCTTACAAGGCTCAGGTTAAATACAATTCATTTTTGGATTGCTTTCCCTAACCCTGGCTCTTGGTTTGAATTTCTTCCAGTTTGCCCTTGTTACAACTCCTCATCACAAACAACGCACTTTATACTTTTTTTGCACTTTATACAGCAGCTTGAGAAGATGCTTCAAAATATCACTTTTAAAGCATAAGCACTTTACTTCGCACCAAGAGGGCTTGATTCTTTTAAAATGTTTAGAAACACCTACGATTTGTTTCTCTCTCCTAAACTACATTTTATCCAGTTTAAAACTGAGGGCGAGTTAGGCTTTATAGCGATACTAAATGAAGTAAAATATACTTTAATTTTGTGTTTTTATGGCCATTGTTATGGCAAATAAAGACTATTGAACTGAACTGATAGGGAAAGTGTTGGACTCTGGTGGGGTTAGCTCAACTATTCCCACTCCAACTTGAGCAACATCAGGAAAAGTGGTGGACTTTTGATGGGTCAAATTTACTATTCCCACTCCAACATAGGCAATACTAGGAAAAGTGTTGGACTCTTGAGGGGATTACATTTACTATTGCCACTCCTCAGTGAGCAACAGTAGGGAAACAGTTGGACTTTGCAGGGGTCAGATTTACTGTTCAAACTGCATCGTACGAAACAGTAGGGAAAGTGATGGATTTTGGAATGGTCAGATTTACTATTCGCACTCCAACATAAGCAAAAGTAGGGAAAGTGTTGGACATGGGAGGGGTTAGAACTTCTATTCTCACTCCAGCGTAAGCAACAGTGGAAAAAATGTAAAATTTTAAAAAGCTCACATTTATTTTTCTCTGTCTTAAATTAATGCAAAATAAATAACATGTATATAAAATAAATAAACAACAAATATATTTCCTTAAATACATACATTATTTTTAACTTAACATGATATATAAATTATTAAAACCTTAAAAATCGAAATTAGCACCTAAAATTATTTATCATTTTTTATCAATTAAAGTGTAAAAATAGATGTAAATACATCCCTCCCTATTATCCTAAAATTTCACCAAGCTAAAAAAAATAATTAGTAACAGAAAAAAGTAACAATTATTTTAAAAATAATAACACTATAAAATTAATTCTTATACAAAAACCTTGAATGTAATATAATTAATTAATATGCAATGATCAAAACAATTAAATAATTAACACAATCCCCTGTGAGAGGGCCTACTCGTAGGCCGAGAAAAAATTGTGGCTGCGAATACTTTCACATCTTCATCAGTGTGAAACCAATCACAATCTTCACATACCATCAACCACTAATATCAATCTCTGGCAACAAGAAAGCCAAAATGGTCCAAGGCTTTCAGTGGTAGAGTCTGCAGTTATAAGACTGCAGCTTTAAAATTATTCACAAGCTGAGGAAGGACCAGAAGACAGCCGACTTGGCTTTCTGCTTCCCACTGCTGACATGTGCCCACAAACCATCTTTTGCAGTGAAGTACATAAGAAATGTTGGACACTCATTTATCCGGACCATTGTGGGTACATGCTGGGTAGAAGTACACGTTACTGCATCTGATGAGTACAGGTGGCCCTCTCCCAGACACAGAGGGTGGAGGGTAAGCTAGCCCTCCTTCTAGTAGACTTCACTAAAGCTTTTGATGCACTCTCATGGGAATTTTCAGAGGCCGCCCTGTCTCGAGCAGGCCTGGGACCAATGGTTTGGAAGATGGTCAGACTCCTCTATCACAACCCCAGGGCCCAGGTCTGGGTGAAAGACATACCATCAGCTCCCTTCCCAATCTGAAGGGGGAGGCGTCGGGGTGCCAACTCTCCCCTCTGCTATTTACTTTAGCAATAGAGCCGCTGGCACGCCTAATGCACTGTGATGTGCGAGTCAGTGGATGAAAATGGGGGAAGGGGCTCGAGGATCGGATAGCCCTATATGCAGGCAATGTTCTGCTGTTCCTTGGGGACTCTCCGCACTCTGGCCCTCGATGCCTGGAGACTATTCGCCTCTATGAGGAGGCCTCCGGTCTCTCTATTGATCCAGTCAAGTCCGTCCTGGTGGAGGTGAGGGGGGATGTGGAGGGCCGTTGCTGGTGCCCGACTATTCCTTTGCAACATAACACATTTAAGTACCTCGGGGTCCACATATTCCACCTTCTGGACTTTGCTTGGAAACTTAACTTGCAGGGCCTAGCATCATCCCTTGACCGAGATTTACACCACTGGCACCTTTACTTGGGCTGGGAAACTCCACAGGGTGGCCTTCTGAGTGGCACAAAGATCACCATTTCGCGGGAGACTGGGGCTTTCCGATATTTACGCACACTACTTAGCCACGCAATTAGTACCGATCAATTAATGGTTTGTGGGGGGTTGGGATGACTTGGCATATCACCTGAAACTCCACACAATGGGATTTGAGAGCCTACTCTGCAATCTTTATGGAATTCCGGTGTCCCAGGGGATGCCCTCATCTACTCGAGTGGTGATACACTGCTGGAGGGCGGCATTGAGCCTGATTCACTGGGACCATAAACTAACCAAAGTTACCCCCTGTGGTGCTGCGCATGGCTCCACCAGCTTTCTGCACTAGAGAGGGTCCATCAGTGGGACCGTATGGGTATCACATACTTAGGAGATATTCATAAAGTGACTAAGCTGATGTCCTTCCAAGAGTTGCAGGCTCAATACCCTCTGGCGAACACACTGTTCTTTCGCTTTCCCATGTTGCGGTATGCCTTCGCGACGCATCTCCCCACTGGCACTCTAATCCCGGAATATAGCCTGCTTGAAGCAAAGGTACTGATGGAGTGGTTGGGGAAAGGAGCAATAACCCAAATTTATTGTACATTGATTATTTACACTCCAGATAGTTTTGAATCTCTTCGCCAGAAATGGGTTGGGTCGGTGGGAGACTTAAACAACAATGATTGACTGGTGGCTTGTATGGCCCCCAGGGAATTGACAATCTCTGCACGACCACATATGGTACAGGTAAATTATCTCCATGCGACCTACTTATCCCCATCACGCATACAACACATGTTCCCTGATGCCCGTCTCTTATGTGCATCCTACAAACTACCTCTTGCACGTAGCGTCGGACTGCCCTGGGGTGAAACACTTTTGGACCGGAGTCGAGAGGGAAATTGCTGAGTTCCGGGATCGCCATTCAAATTAGCTTTCAGATTAGCCTTGCTGGGGCTGTTCATAGGCGTGGCCTGCTTAGTGGCCAAGCAAAATGTAGCGCGTCTGTGAAAATAGCCGGCGACACCCTCCTTATCAGCCTGGAGTGTGGGAATTTACTGGTGTGCGCAGCAAGAAACACCTATATATGAGGCTCGTGGGTGTCCTCAAAAGCACGACAAAGTGTGGGGGAAATGGTGGGCTCAACATGGTCTAACATTGGCCCCTGCGTGGGCTGCTGTTAATGTTATTCCAGCTCTGAACAATCACATCCTTTCTTTCCTTTTTCTTTTTGTGAATCGTGTTGTACTGACAATGCTTGTTGTATCTATAGATCAATAAAATTGCTTATTAAAAAAAAAAGAAATGTTGGACAAGATGTGGCTCTAGAGATAAGGAGAACATCTTTAGAGCATCATTAGAAGACACCATCTTCCAAGTAGTATTAGAAATGATTGACTCTAAAAGATGGAGAGACCTTGAGAAAGTGAAAAGGATGCACAAATGCTACAGTCTCATGTGATGTTTGCCATCATGTGCCAAAAAAGTGTGGCTGGGAATACTTTCACCTCTTCATCTGTGTGAAACCAATCACAATCATCACATACCCTCAAGCACTGATATCAATCTCTGGAAACAAGAAAGACAAAGTGGTCCAGGGCGATGTGTGGTAGGGCCTGCAGTTGCAAAACTACTGCTTCAAAATCATTTACAAGCTGAGGAAGAACCAGAAGAAAGCCGACTGTGCTTTCTGGTTCCCACTGCTGACCTGTTCCCCCAAATCCCAATTTCCAGCGAAGTACATAAGAAATGTTGGACGGCTCGTGGCTCTACAGATAAGGAGGACATCTTTAGAGCATCATTAGAAGACACCATCTTCCGACTGGTATTAGAAATTATTGACTCCAAAAGATGGAGACCTTGAGAAATTGAAAAAGATGCACAAATGCCACAGTCTCAAGTAGCTATATGATGTTTGCCATGACTTACCTCATCAGAAGACTTGTTCTGAGGAGCCTTGTTCATTTCTCAGGCTCACTGAAAACAGACTGTAGAGCTGAATCAGAAGGCAAAGCGGCATTGCTACCAGTTAAAGAGTTTTGAGATAAACTGAAAGTGTGTTTGCCACTCCGCAATGAACTCATGAAAAAGATGCTTGGCATGTGCCATGTCTGCCACTGCCTCAGAAAGGACAGCCCTTCTAAACCAATGAGGGTGTTAAAAACTGCGTACAAAATATGGGGAGAGTTTGCCATACATTACTTTGGGCCAGTGCAGTGATTCCGCATCTCCTAATTGCAATCAATGAGTTCTTAAATATCCCGGAAGCATGGCTATTCCCAACAGTTCAGCAGAGGTTGTCATTCCAGATGTGAAGAAATCTCCAATTAGGGTATACTGTTTACTGTAATATCAGACACTGGCCTATCATTCAAGGAAAAGTACTTTGAGGAATTTGCAGAGTCTCACAGTTTCTACCCTATGAAGATCCCTCTGCTGTAGCCGAAGACTAATGGTAGTGGGGAGTAGTTCGTACTCACCTTCAAGAATTTCATACAGGTAGCAAAGCCCACCAATGCTCCCAGCTGGGAAATACTGTGTCTAACAAGTGACCCCATTGTGATATCCTGGATAGCACAAATAGCATCTCACCTTCTGAGCTTATCTTTGGCAGGAAGCTGAGGATCATGATGTCTTGTGTTGTATCTGGATGTAAGACTTTAGGACAGCACCAGTGAGAAGTACATAAAAAGTTACACAGATTGGGAGGACACAAGTGAGAGTCTGCCAAACGGACCAGATACTGGTTTGTTCAAAATGTGCCGACAAAGATAATCCGACTAGCAATCCCGCTTGTCTGAAGGCATCTATGATCACGGAGCCGATGGAAAGACATGCTGGTTACCCAAAACTCCTCCACAATCTCAATGAAGACTCCGTTGACTGTCACCAGACAGATTTCACAGGCTCCTGAAGAAGAGCCCAATCTCTAATATCAAACCCTCTGCCTTGTCTTCCTCCAGATTTTGACGCCCTACCCTCTCACCATCACTCAAATGTCAGACACCCTTCGAAAAGACAGATCACCATGATGGACTGAAATGTGTAAGTTTCTAAGTTGAAGTTAATCATAGTGCTGCAAAACACGCATCTTGCTCCCAGTGCTCACATCCCAAAGCTTGGCACGTTCATCTTGCAGTCACAAAAAGAGGAAGCTTGATGCAGGGCCAAGACTCCTGAGCCTGCGAGAGAGCACTGGAATGAGAAGAGTTCAGGCTGACAATACACAGGGCCACTCGGAGCTTAATTTCAGCCGGTAGCTGCCGGTGCTCGGCACTGGCACTTGATTGTCAACACCAGCGCTCGTGACAGTCTGCCACAAGGTGCAGTCTGGCTAATTTAGAGATGCCCACAACAACAGTCAATTATTAATTCATATACATTACAAATGACTATTACCTGCCACCTAAGCCATTCTTATAGCTTTGGGGGACTGGAATAGTCCGATTTGTCACACTTGTAGGAGGGTGATGGTTAGTACTTGTGTAGTTACTATCATTGGCAGCATGATAGGGCCAGTGTACGGTGCAAGCTGCAGTGGCCTCCTGACGCGAGCCCGGGTACTTTATTGTTTACAAATTAGGCACGGGTCCACTGGCAAAAGAACATCATTCTGTGAAAGTTGCGTTTTCCAAGTTTTTAATGTATTTACTGCACTTTCCACATAATCCACTCTCTCCTGCTTATTTTGCAGAGTTCACTAAAAAAAGTGTTTCTAGCTTAAGCGGAATTTTTAAAAATAAAAAATGTGCCACACTTCCTACTGTGAAGGGGCAGACACTTTTCAATTGCTGATTGCAGTGTTCAATTACTAAACTAAGAGTAAGGAGGTGAAACATTTCTCCAGGCGCCCTTAACGTCTCCATTTCATCGTCTGGAAGGGTTTGTTCTGCAGCTTGAACAAACCCTGACCCATTAAAATCTAATTCAGAGAGAAAATAATGATTGCTTCTTTGTCATGAGCATATTTCACTTTGCTATTAGTATTCATTATTGGAACAGATTCATGTTAATCCCCACCCACTGTTCATAAAACAGCAGTTATATAAATAGGATTAAAAAATCTCCAAATTGTGTTTCTCACTGTAAGGGTCTCAGCCTTGAATATAATCCGTAGAAATCTAGGAAAACATTTACACTAAAGCTATTTAAAGTATAATATTGTTCTGAAAGGCTGTTTCTTAGAGGACAGCAGAGTTTCCAGAGACAAAGGGTAAACAGAGTTGAAAACCAGGTCGGTAGTATAACCTGGATACATAAAAGATCCCTGGCCCTTTTAAGTATATGACCTATGCTCACATGACCTGGTTTCCGCTCAGTGCAAAACTTTGTTTTACATGTGCTTTTTTTTTACCTTAGTTTGAAGCGATATTGCAAATAAAACGTTATTCACGTGATGGAAAGCAAACTCATTATTTGCTGGTGGATAACATAGTCATTAGGGTCTGCGTTATTCTTTTATTTCTTTCAACAGGCGGCTTGGGATACTTTGTGTATAAATGTGTAAAAAAGATAAAATAGCATGGCAAATCCGGCACAAGATTTGCTGCATAACTTTCATTTTCTTGCTATAAAGGTTTGTCAACCAGAAAACATAATTTAGTCCTCCATTGCGCCTTTAATTTTAGCGACCCCAAGAAAATACATATATTTACTCAGGATCTCTATTATCTCATGCTTCAAAGCCTAGAAAAAAACATCAGCCTGCTAGCTGAAGCTGCCAAGTTTTAGCTGTAACCCCTCTATGCAAGGCTCTTTAGTTCCCCATCTCTATGCACAAGGCGCTTACTCATTTAAGATTTTTTTTTACTTTGAATTGTGGGACTTGTAGTCCTTCTTGGACTCATGCAGAGTATGTGCTGTCTCTTGAGACATGCTGTATCTACTGCATGGGCTTTCCACACGCCCATTTGTTTCCATTCGTTCCTTCAGGTGCTTTTCAACATTCCTTTGATTTTGTTTGTGAATAGTTTACATTTGTTCCTCCTTTTGCTTTCTTGGTCATGGCCTGAAGATTGGCCCAACATCAGCACAGCACCATCTCAGCATCAGTGCACCAGCTCCGTATCAGTGCACCACCACCAGCACAGCCCCACCTCAGCACAGCTTCACCTCAGCAGAAACTCAGCATCAGCGCAGCACCACTTCAGCATCATCGCAACCTCACCTCAGCAATGCCCCAACTCAGCATCACTCAGCACCAACTGAGCACTAGCGCACCACCGCTGCATGACTCAGCACCACCATAGCATCACTAAGCCCCATCACAGCATCACTCAGCACAGACCAGAATCTTTGCATCATGACTCAAATCCACCACAGCACCATCTCAGCATTAGTGCACTGTGAGAAGTTGGCCTGGCATATGCTGGTCACTAGTTAAAGTGGCCACCTTGCACCAGTCCAATTCGACTGTTATGGTAGATAGGTTTAAGACAACCTTTTAAAGAAAGCTATCCTAGTGGTAGCTGTGGAGAGCAGCCTTCAGGGTAAGTCTTAGAGGAATGTAAAGCAGCTTGTTTTACCTTATAATCTCTTGAATTACCAAATGAAAGGACATCACACAGGTATATATATCAAATATATATGTATTTATTTCTAGACACACTCTACTAATCTCTTTATGAGATTAGAAGCCGTGAACACATTCAAATATCAATGTTTCACAATAAGTTAAGCCTAAATATGGCTGGGGCCCTAGGGGCGTACCAGACCATATACTAAAAAAGAGGTTTAGGAAAGTCGACTTGCAGAATGACAAGGCCTAGGGCCTGTAGAATCGCTGGGGCTTCACTGCTGCAGTTCAAGCAGGTAAGTAACAGACCCACGGGAGACGCATGCAGTGTGTGAACACAGCCACGGGTTCCCTATTGATTATAAAGGCGCAAGTCGCGGTTTGATTTTTAAAGTTTTAGGGTACTTCGAGGAAGTCTACAAGCAAGCCATTTACAAGGTAAGTAGTTTGAGGGCCAACACACACTAGGGCACCGGAGTGCACGAATTGCCTCACCCAGGGAAGCCGGGTGCATAGGTGTCTTTTGGTGTTGCGTCGCGTCGCTGTTTTCTATGGAGACCAAAGAAGACTTCCTGCTTGCGGCGACTGAAGAAGTGTCCGGTGGAATCCAAGGCTGGATTCGAGATGCAGATGACCTGAAAATTGAAGGGACAGTGTTCACAGTCACTTGCCAGTGACCCGGGGCCAGGATGATGGATGCCCACGGATGTTGGGTGATTTCAGGTGATCAAGGGTGTTTTCACTCTTCGCTCACAAGGTCCAGGAAGGATCGACGATGACCAGCAGCTGGATTCGGAGTGGCCCACGACGTCTGCAGCTGACTGCGGTGTCTGCAACCAGATTGGAGCCAACAAGCCTTGGCAACAGCAAGTCTTGTGTACAGTGAAGAAAGTCGATGGTGCAGACCAGCAAGGTCTGAGGGACTCACCCAGGGAGGGTGAGTGAGGGCAGGCCTGGAGCAGCCAGGGGAGCCCTTTGAGTCGATAAGAAAGTCTTCGGGGGACCCACAAGTCAATGGGCAAGGGATCGCGAAGACGCCTCTTGAGGAAATGCTTCACAGGAGCCCACGGTCACTCGGGACGGGGTTGGCCTCTGATTTTCGCTACAAAACCCGCTGGAGGCTTGGGCCACAAATGGTCCAATGCACAAGTTCGTAGAACGTCGTGAAGGGGTTTCACTCGACAATAGTGCACGGTACCCGGGTATTGCTGTTCCTCGTCACTCGTGGGGTCCACTCGCCTCAGCTCTGCTGGGGACTCACAATGGCCGTCGAGAAGTGAGGAAATCCACTTCCGGGGCTGCACGGACTTCGGACTCCGGCGGGAAAGTTTGCGACCGTTGATTAGAGTTTTTGGTGCCTGCCAAGCAGGGGAGTCACTCCTTGACTCCAAGGGAGATTCTTCTGTCTTCCAAAGGTAGTGGAACGTCGAAGGGCCAGGATTCTTCTTTGTAGAGCGTCGTCCAGGGTTATCTACTTTGCAGTGGCAAGGTTTGCTATCTTATACTGAAGATAGGGGAGGGACTAGCTCTAGGACCACTCCTGTGGGAGGGTCAGGGTAGGGGGTGGTTACACCCACTTCCCTTTGTCCAGTTTCGCTCCAGAGCAGGGACAGGTAGCCCCTGAACCGGTTTGAGCTGGCATATGCACAGAGGAGCCTACTGCTCCCCGTGCAGGACTTCAAAGCACTCTAGAAGTGCACCCACCCAGCCCCAATACGCTAAATCCTGCCTGGAAGGTAGTGACACCTCCCTGTGACAGGATGCCTATTGTTGGGCCTCCTCCACTGCGAGTTTCAGTCAGCAGCAGGAGGGCAGCCCAGTGTCTGTGCTGGTGGCATCCATTTTGTGATGCCAGGGCTCTTTCAGATTTCTACCGTGTTACCACAGTAGGTACATGTCGTCCCCTCTAGAAGGGTGGGATCATACTCCCACACGGTAAGATTCCAAGTTGTTTGACACCAAACACGACATGTTTTGATGCAGTCATTCCAAAGTTAGCATTAACCGGGAGGTTATAATGCACTTAAGAGTCTATGGTTTAACCGCATCAACAAACAGCCACAAGGAATAGACCCTGCCAGCTGTAGAGGGGCCCTGCTCAGGCAGAGGCACCCCCTCACATTGAAAACCAAGCATCCTGCCCTCAGGATTGATAGGGCCTCCCATAGGGGTGGCTGATAGGTTTATATGTGTGTGTATGGTGAGATATAGAAACCTATACTTCAGTGAGGAGTGCTAACACTACCTCACCCAGGCTGCAGTAGCAGGCCTGTGGTGTCAGATTTAGTCTGCTTCCCAGGGGTGGCATAATACATGCTTCAGCCCCTGGTAGGCCTGTGAAGTACCTATGCCCTTGGTACCTAGGGTACCATATACTAGGGGCTCATAGGGTACCACAGTATCCAATCACTAGTGCATCTAGTATGCACTCAAAGTTGTTTACAGAGAACAGAGAGACTGGGGCCCTGATTAGCAGGGACCCAGCCTGACTATAGCCAGAAACCAGTGTATACATCAGAAAAAAAGTGGGGGCAACATAAGTGCAGATCCTACTCTCCTACATGCACCACCTCCGTATCAGTGCACCACCACCACCACCGCAGCCCCACCTCAGCACCAGTACAGCCCCACCTCAGCAGAAACTCAGCACCAACACAGCACCACTTCAGATTCAATGCAGCACCACTTCAGCATCAGCGCAACATCACCTCAGCAAAGCCCCAACTCAGCATCACCCAGCACCACCTGAGCACCAGCGCACCACCACCACAGCATGACTCAGCACAACCATAGCATCACTAAGCCCCATCTCAGCACCTGACCAGAATCTTTTCAGCATGACTCAACACCACCATAGCACCATCTCAGCATCGCTGCAGCACCTCCGTATCAGTGCACCACCACCACCGCAGCTCCACCTCCGCACCAGCACAGCCCCACCTCAGCAGAAAGTCAGCACCAACACAGCACTACTTCAGATTCAGCGCAGCACCACTTCAGCATCAGCGCAACATCACCTCAGCAAAGCCCTAGCTCAACATCACTCCGCACCACCTGAGCACCAGTGCACCACCACCACCGCTGCATGACTCAGCACCACCATGGCATCACTAAGCCCCATCACAGCATCACTCAGCACCAGACCAGAATCCTTTCAGTATGACTCAACACCACCACAGCACCACCTCAGCATTAGCTCAGCACCACCTCCGCATCAGTGCACCACCACCAACGCAGCATAAACTCAGCACCACCACAGCATCAGTGCAGCACCACCACATCACCAGTGCAGCACCACCTCTGCAGCAACTCAGCACTACTTCAGAATAAGAGTAGCACCACCTCAGCACCAATGCAGCATCACCTCAGCACCAACGCAGCACCAACTCAGAATCACTCAGTACCATCTAAGCATCACTCAGCATCACCTGAGCACCAGCGCACCACCACAGCATGACTCAGCACCACCATAGCATCACTAAGCCCTATCACATCACTCAGCACCAGACAAGAATCCTTTCAGCACGACTCAAAACCACCACAGTACCATCTCAGCATCAGTGCACCACCTCCGTATCAGTGCACCACCTCCACTGCAGCCCCACCTCAGAACCAGCACAACCCCACCTCAGCAGAAACTCAGCACCACTTCAGATTCAGTGCAGCACCACATCAGCATCAGCGCAACATCACCTCAGCAAAGTCCCAACTCAACATCACTCAGCACCACCTGAGCACCAGCGCACTACCACAGCATGACACAGCACCACCATACCATTACTAAGCCCCATCACAGAATCCTTTCATCATGACTCAAAACTACCACAGCACCATTTCAGTATCAGTGCACCACCACTGCAGCCCCACTTCAGCACCAGGACAGCACCACCCGAGCACCACCAAACCATCACTCAGCACCATCTTAGCATCAATCAGCACCACCTCAGTATCACTCATCACCACCTGAGCACCACCTCCGCACAAGTACACTACCACTTCAGTATCACTCAACACCACCTCAGCACCAGTGCAGCACCACCTTAGCATCAGCGCAGCACCACCTTGGCATCAGCGCTGTACCTCCTCAGCATCAGTGCAGCACCACCTAAACAATAGCGCAGCACCACTTCAGCATCAGCACAGCACCACCTGAGCACCACCTCAGCATCAGCAGAGCACCATCTCAGCATCAGCACCACCTCCTCATCAGTGCACCACCACCAATGCAATACCAAAATTAGCATCAGCGCAGCAGCACCTCAGCACCAGTGCAGCACCATGTCAGCAGCTGTGCAGTACCACCTCAACATCAGCACATCACCATCTCAGCATCAGTAAAGTACCACTTCCGCATCAGTGCACCACCACCAGTGCAGCCCCACTTCAGCACCAGGGCATCCCCACCTCAGAAGCAACTCAGCACCAACGCAGCACCTCTTCAGCATCAGCACAGAACCACCTCAGCATCGGTGCAGCATCACCTCAGCACAGCACCAACTCAGCACCAGCGCACCCCCACCGTAGCATGACTCAGCACCACCATAGCATCACTAAGCCCCATCACAGCATCACGCAGCACCAGACCAGAATCCTTTCAGCATGACTGAACACCACCACAGCACCACCTCGACATTAGCACTGCTCCACCTCCGCATCAGTGCACCAACGCAGCACCAACGCAGCACCACCACAGCATCAGCGCAGCAGCACCACCACAACCCCTCAGTAGCAAGTCAGCACAGACGCAGCACCACTTAAGCATCAGCACATCACCACCTAAGCATTGGTGCAGCATCATCTTAGCACAGCACCAACTCAGCATCACTCAGCACTGCCTGAGTACCAGCTTTAGCACCACCACCTCAGCATGACTCAACACCACCACAGTGCCATCAACAGCATCACTCTGAGCCACCATAGCATCACTCAGCCCCACCTCAGCATCTCCTCAGCATCACTCAACACCAACGCAGTCCCACCTCAGCATCAATTCAACACCACTTTAGCATCAGTGCGGCACCACCTCAGCATTGGCGCAGCATTACCACAGCACAGCACCAACTCAGCATCACTCAGCACCACCTGAGCACCAGCTCAGCACCACCACCTCAGCATGATTCAGCACCACCACAGCTCCGCCACAGCACTACCATAGCACCACAACATCACATAGCACCACCTCAGCATCTCCTCGGCATCATTCAACACTACAACAGTGCCACCTCAGCATCAGCCCTGAATGAGAACACCACCACCAACGCAGCACCAGGTCAGCACCAGCGCAAACTCCCCACAACAGCATCAGTGCAGCACCACCTCAGCAGCAACTCAGCACCAACGAAACATCTTTTCAACATTAGCGCAGCACCACCTCAGCACTAGTGCAGCAACGCCTGAGCACCAGCACAACACCACCTGAGCACCACCAAAGCATCACTCAGCACCACCTGACTATCTCTCAGCACCACCTTAGCATGACTCAGCACCACCTGAGCACCACCTCTGCACAAGCAGACCACCACCTCATCACCACCTCAGTATCACTCAGCACCACCTGAGCAGCAGTGCATCACCACCTCAGCACCAGTGCAGCACCACCACAGCATCAGCACAACACCACCTCCTCATCAGTGCACCACGCCCAGTGCAGTACTAACAGCATCAGAGCAGAACCACCTCAACACCAGGGCAGCACCACCTCAACATCAGCACAGCACCATCTCAGCATCAGCACAGCACCTTCTCTGCATCAGTGCACCACCACCAGCTCAGCACCAGTGCAGCTCCACCCCAGCACAATCCCAACTCAGCAGCAATTCATCACCAGCGCAGCACCACTTTAGCACCACCTGAGCATCAGCGCAGCATCCCATCAGCACAGCGCCAACTCAGCATCACTAGGCACAATCTGAACACCAGCTCATCACCAGCTGAGCACCAGTGCAGTACCACAACTTCAGCATGACTCAGCACCACCTGAGCACCACCTCAGCATCACTCAGCACCACTTCAGTATCACATAGCATTACCTGGGCACCACCACAGCACCACCTCAGCATCAGCTCCTCATCAGTGCACCACCACCAGTGCAAAACAAACTCAGCATTAGCGCAGCACCACATGAGCACCAGTGCAGCACAACCTTAGCAGCAGCACAGCAGCACCTCAACATCAGCACAGCACCGTCTCAGAATCAGCACAGCAACACCTCCGCAGCAGTGCACCACCACCACACAGCCCCACCTCAGCACCAGTGCAGCCCTACTTCAGCACCAGTGCAGCTCCACCTTAGCAGCAATTCAGCACCAACGCAGCACCACATGAGCATCAGTGCAGCTCCACCACCTCAGCATGACTCAGCATCACAGCGTCACTCAGCACCACTTCAGCATCACGAGTATCATTCAGTATATTTTTTCCCAATCTCTACCATCCTGCTGTTACTCCTCCCTCCCTCCCCCAAAAAAGGCTATAACAAACAAGCATTGGAACAGGCAGGAAGAAGTTGCCAGTGCTGCAAGGACAAAAAAACTAAGGGACATTTTTTATGTACATTTTTTTTTATAGGGTCGTTCAGTCGTACATAAGGTCTTCTTGGTTACATATAATGCTTATACCACTTTTTTACTATAACTGGCACAACAACATAGTTTAAAGACATTGGCAACCCCAATAGTTCTGGCTAAACACTTATAAGGTCCCAAAGGCGAGACCTAGACTATGCCAATGCGTGTTTCTAATGGGACAAATGTGACTACAAGTCCCAAAATGCAAAGTGAAACCATGGACTGGCTGAGGACTCAGGGTTGTGTATAAAATATATTTAATGCTCTGCTGTTCACGCGCATGCACTCAAAATGAAGGTACCTCTCAAAAAGATGGCTTCATGCCCTAGCCTTCTCCGTGGAAGCCGAACGTCAGCCATCTTTGTGAAGGGCAAGGCCACTGAGGGGCGGGAAGATAGATCATCCCAGGTTTTGTAGTCCTTCCGTTCCGTTCCCAGCAGGGCTGCAGCGGTAATCAGATGCAGCGTGTAGTCCAGTTGACATTGCATTTGTATGTAATTGGAGACCATGAAGTTTACGCTGATTTTTTTAAATATCGTATATGGCAAACAATTGATTAAACAGTGCGCTGACTCCAGGAAGAGCTTCACCAACTTCCGTTTCGGTGGTGCACTGCCCCATATATTGATTTACTGGCTGGGTATGCCTTCCTGGTAAACAAATGAATAGAATTCGCACTTGGCACACCTTCAACACTGATGCGGGCGGAGCCGCGAGCTGAGCGTGTAGCTGAGATCAGTTCACAGCAAAATATGTTGTCCAGTTCGTAGGAGCTTGGACAGAGCGGAGGGATCGGCAGCTGGTGAAACATGGTGAAAACCTGCAACATCCGTAGCCTCTGCCGCTGACCGCGGCCCCCGCAGGGGGCCACTCGGCGGTCGGCGCCTTAGTGGCCCCGGGGCCCCGGTCACCCCTCCCCACTCCCTCCTTCGGGGGGGGGGCGGGGGGCAGGGACTCGTACTGGTGCCCCCCTTCGTGTCAGGGCCGGAAGTGACGCGCAATGCGCGTCACTTCCGGGCCCAGGTGTGAGGGGGAGGCTATTTAGCCTTCCCCCACCCTCACTGGCGACCTCTTTGTCGCCCACCTCGCCTTTTCCTTACCTCGTATCGGTCCGTCGTCCGCGCCGTCTACGTGCTCCTCCGGCTCCCACGGCACCTGAACTTCGTCTTTAGCACGCTTGGTTCTGGTAAGTCTTGCAGCACCCACTCCGCCCCGGCCCTGTCTCTGGGCAGTACCAGGTCGACGGGGCCCTGTGGCGAGGATCGCCACGGGCGGAGGGGAGGCAAGATGGGGGCTTGGGGGTTTTGGGGAGGTGGGGTTTCTTTGGGCCTAAGAGCGCGCGGTTGGTTTTCGCCGTCGGTGGATGCACTCGCGTTCGGCCTGGGAGACCAGGTTTCGAACATCGGCGCAGGCGGGAAAAAACAATTATTAAATTGAATTGGCTGAAGTAGGTCAATAGGGAGAGCGTTGGCCTAACGAACTTAAGTCCCTTGTTCGATCCCCGGTTTCGGACCAACTTGAAAAACAAAATGCATATTTATCAATGTTCATTTTGCATAATGGGTGTGGGGCGAGTAGAATGCTGCGGTCCAGCGCTCCACATGGCGCATTCTTATTAACTGTGTCGGGGGCGAGGTCGCAAGTGTGCGGGCTCAATTGCCGGGTTTGTCGTAGCGAAAGTGGGCGGTTGCGATGCGTTTGAGGTTATCCGCTCTGCCTCTTTCACAAAAGCACCTTTTGCAGCGTCATATCGGACACAGCGCGTAGACGCACTGCGATCACGGTACAAGGCCACTGTCTTAACATTTGCCCCAAGTGCCCTGGAATCAATTAATTGTGAATAACGTCGGGGAGTATTGTCGGCCTTGGTTTTCAATCGCAATGTACACGCGGTGCCTATGTAAAGCGCTCCAATGCCTCGATGTGGGGGGGGGGGGGGAGCATGGTGCTCAAGATGTGGGACATTCAAGAGGGTAAGTGGCTACTGAGCTCCCCGTGCCGGGCGTAATACTAATACGGGCTCATGTAAACACGCCCGAGGTCGGTTGCTTAATCTTTCTGTGCCCTGAAAGGGGTTTTAGAAGTAACTTTCAGCCGTGCAAACACTTTCCTGCGACATAAAACAACATGTCACAGGATGCAAGGTGTTAGCGGCTTAAAAAGAATGACGCGCATAGTGCATAGCGACGGCAACCGGCAGCTATGCCGCTGACCGCGGCCCCCGTAGGGGCCCACTCGGCGGGGTGAATCATGTGACGGGGTGAATCGTGTAGTTGGCCTACGGGCTCAGGCGGTCATTATAGAATGGGGGGACCCGGTTGCAAGCCTCGGCAATGGCGCTGTACAACCCAGTGATCCTGGGCAAATCACTTAATCTCCCTGTGCCGGATATAAAAGGAATGGTGTCCGCAACTGTGCTCCGCCTCGCTATGATACCCGATGTTCCTCCAAGCGCCTGAGCCCACCCCCACTCACTGCCTTATAAGATCTCATGTCAGGAGCCCGAAGAAATGTTTAAGCTTTCCCATCAATCGGATCAACTCTTTCATCCCATTTGCTAGACAACCCCGAGTTAAAAATAGACGCCCGCCTTCCTGCTATCCCGGTAGCCGCCTCATTAGCGGTAAGGCTTGGGAGCATATGTGCAAGCAGGGCTTGATCCCACATAATGAGATGAACGCGTCTCAGCATCGCCGGCACTGTTGTCTGCTCTCCAACAGAAAGAGACAGATTACCGGCGTCGGTAACAGATGGCGCACAGAACGGCACACTGTGGGATATCAGAAAGAACATTAGATCTTGTTATATTCAGTGAAGTAGTATTTACCGCCACTGCTATCCACCTGTCTGATACTTTTTCCCCGCAATGAAATGCACTCAATGGATTGTCAGGAAATGACGTCAGGCCAGAATATTCACTCATTTGGAGATAGTGCTTATCCATGTGTCCTCGCATGGGCTTTACTGGCTAGGGTTGTAGAGCTGGGTATGTAGCTTCTTCAAGGGTGCCCCGTGGAGAGGAGTTCAGCTTTACCGAAAGTTACGAATCGATAAAAGATGTAGTTAATAAATAGTGATTATTTGGCATATATCCTTTGTAAAGACCTAACTAAAACGTCAAAATGCAAACCTGGTAGCTAGAGGGCGTAGTGTTCAAACACTAGTACCATCAAACATATAAGGCGCTGAAAGGGCTGTGCAAAGGGGGTGACCAAGGATTGCCTGCATAGAAGGTGACATCGCTGTAATCTTTCTTGTCAACTCGGAACCCAATACACTTTAAATCTGCATCTGCACATGCATAATATTCAACTTTTTATGATGTGATGGTTGGACGCTAAGATGTACATTTTTGGGTCGTGGGTGAAATCAACAGTCTCTACTTTGTGATTTAATGCAGACTGTTGACGAGTCAGCCTGCAAAGGGACTAGTAGAAGTAGTAGTTATAGTTTATTCGATCATTTTTTGACCATTCCCATAAAAAGCAAATGAATCAGGGTGGTCCGCATGGGGGCCATACCCATCCTTTTATGCCCATCTGCATTCGTGGTGCGCCCCATCCTCGGTGATTTCGGCCAGTATGACACCCCCTGCTCCGGAATGGGCGGTGCTAGTGCCCGGCGCTTTAGGGTTTTCGCGCACAGTACAGGTTTGAAGGAATTTCGGTATTCCACGCGGCTGGGGCGAGCGGGGGCAAGGGGTAGGCGTTGTAACCTGTGAGTTGGCTGTTGGTTTAGGGTAACCAGTTCCGGCCCGCGGGGTTGCGTCCGCATTCGGCCATTACTATACCCCCCGCACCTCACTGGATAATCGGGTGCGGTGCTCGTGTTATCTGGTACACTCGATCACGTAATATTGTATTTTGAATTAAGCGCCCAGTGCCTGGATGTGTAACGTAAATAGGGCACTCATGTAAAGCGCTCCAATACCTTCAGGTCGATCTCGCGCTATATAAATATGCAACATGTAATTGCGGGCTGCCTATATAGGCAGATCCATGATACCAGTGCATGCATTGCTCGCAAGATTTTGCTCCATATACTCGAGCACATAGGAGACTAGCGTGGGTTCACGGCCCCAAAACACCAGCACTGCACGGCTGGGAGCTGCCTGGGTCCCCGCTGATCGCGGGAGGTGCAACACATGTGGCGCTCCCTGGTTAAGGTTATCGCCCCCCCTCCCGTCGGCTACGCTGCCGTTGAGGGTGGGGGGGCATGCAGTGGGCTGCGTGCGGCAGGCACAATGGACCTGGCACGGGGATCGTTTAGTATGATACGAATCTTGTAAGCTCCCCGTGCTTGAATGTGTAATGTAAATAGGGTGCTCAGGTAAGGCGCTCCAACACCTTCAGCTTGCGCTATATAATTATGCAACATGTATTGCTGGCTTCCTATAAGGCAGATAAATAATACAAGTGCATGCAATTTTCACATACGCGATTACTGGCATTAATAAACCCCCCCGCACCTCAATGGAGAATCTGGTGCGGGACTCGCGCGGTTCGGTCGGGGAGCGGGTAATATGGTATGAATGTCGTAAACACCCCCTGCCTGAAGAGGTAATATAAATACGGTGCTCATGTTAAAGTGCTCCAATGCCTTCCGGTCAAGTTCGCGCGATATAACTATTCATCATGTAATTGCAGGCTTCCTATAAGGCGGACACATGATACCAAGACATGCACTGTCCACATCACGCGATTACGGGTATTACTAATCCCCCCCGCTCCTCAAGGGTTAATCTGGTGCGGTGCTCGTGTGGCCGGGCACGGCGATCGTGTTATATGGTACGAATCCCCTATTCTCCCCGTGCCGGCTTGTGTAAGTACGGTGCTCATATACAGCGCTTCAATACCTTTGGCGTCGAGTTTGCGCGACACAAATATGCAACATGTATGTGCTGGCTTCCTATAAGGCAGATACTTGATACAGGTGCAGGCATTGTTCACAAAATTTGCACCAATACCTTCCGGTCGAGCGCGCGCTAGATAAATAGGCAACAGGTGGTGGCTGGCTTCCTATGATGCAGACACATGATACAGGTACATGTATTACTCACAAGAAGTTGCTCGTGCCCACATTCGCGCGCATTAGGCGATCCCGGGCATTACGACTCCTCCTGCACCTGAACGGGTTATTTGGTCGGTGCTTGTGTCCGGCGCTCTAATTATTTGGTGCGCAGTACGGTTTGAGCTAATCACTAATCGACCGTGCCCGAATAAGGTATGTAAATACGGGGCTCATGTTCTGCACTCCCAACACCTTCGGGCGGGTCACGCGGTGACTCTGGCCAGATAATTATTATCCACGTGCCTGATGATGTATGTATATACGGTGCTCATGAACGGCGCGCCATTACCTTCGGGTCGAGTTCGCGCGACATATAAGGGCTAATTACAGTAAGGGTCGCGCAGTCCGATCCTGACCACACGTGACCACGTGTCGCTCGTCTCCAACCTTTTGCTGAAAGGGGGCTTGGGTCGCTTGTCATTGTTGTTGTCTCGTTACCCACCCCCATTGCTTACGGCCTCGCCCTCCCAGGTGCATCAGTCCTTGGGCAGGGCGGACCAGTGTGGGGATAGTCCTAACGTAGAACTGTCATTGCCATGTTAGTAACAGTTAAACACGGGTCGCTGCCGACAGTCTAAAAGAGGTATGCTTAAGCCCGCAACTTGGCCCCGCCAACATGCTTATGTGGGCCGCCTTCAACGGTCACTGATATGGGGAACTCACACATATCTAACTGTAACCTAGACACCCGGGTGGGTGCCTAGTCGGGCAGGGCAACGCAACCGAGATAGAATGGTAGTTATTATCTAATGCTAAAGGAAGTCTGGATTGAGCCACTAGATGGGTTAGATATGGGTGCAGCTCAGCGCCCCAATCGCATTGAATTCGGGGACGCACTGACATAGCGGCAAAAGAATAAGTGGTCACCACATAGCGCATCACTAGGGCCTAAATCACGGCACAAGGTTACCGGCGTGATTGTCCAAGTGGTTGCGGGTGCGCCGCTCGCGAGCGGATTGCAACCCGTGGTTTACCTCTGTCTCAAATCGACCGATAGTTCATGGTTAAGCCGATTGGCCTGCAGAACACTGAGCTGGGCACCATAACCAAGAGTTAGGCCTGCAGGAGGAGTAGCTGAAGGAACCATATAGGAATAGGTCCAGATGTACTTTGGGGGGCATTCCCCTGCAACCAAAGACAGATTTCGGGTTGCTTCAATGAAGACCGTCCACCCGGCTGGTGGGTGGTATGGTTGTTATATAGCAAGTGTGCGGTCGTTCAAAGTTTGGTAAAGACCACGTAGAGCCCCAGGGCATCAGGGCATTATTGACCGTGCAGCATTCGCTACGTTCAGAATAGGGCCGGTATTTGCACCAAAGTTTCCGGTTGGTTCCCACAGACTTGTCTGCTCCCAAGGTTATCCTCTAGGGGTAGAACTTGAGACTAAGGGGGCATTGCCTGCTTCGTCGGCACAAATAAGCGATAGCTACGCCGGGATGGAGTTACCATGCAGGTCCTGCCACCACTGGGTCCCCCCCAGGTGATGGGATCAAGTTAGGTGGGACCGCGAAGTCTACGGTTCTTGGGAAACTTCCTGCAGTAGGGCATTTAGCAACAGATAAGGTACCAGCGTGTGAGTATCAGATATCTGCTTTCCAGCAGCACCGTGCCCTGGGAGCACACGCGTTGCCCTAACTCTGTGGCCCTCCCACAAGGGAGCCGGGTAGCAAAACAAGTGAATAGGCTCCTTAGGCGGGCCTCTGACCTTCAGCTGGGTGTAATCACCATCAATTGGAGAGAGGCCCAGGTAAAAATGGGCTTTCCGTAATGCTTGGAGGACCATTGCGGTTGGTGGCACTCCCCACCGGAATCACTGGTCGCGTACGGCAGCTGCAGGAGACTGGGATCCTGGTTTACGGACACTTTTACCGCGCTATGGGTGCTGCTGTCCCAATATCTGGGGTGTCAGCGGGGCAAACACAAGGGGACATTATGACAGCGCGCAACGCTTAAGCCAAACAGATTCCCGAAGCTGGTATGCCTAAGGGATCATCACTGAGGGATCCGTAGGGGCATAATTCCTATAAGGTATAAGGGATGGTGGGCAGGGGCAAGAGTCGCCCCTTGCCCATGGTCACGCGCTGGCAGTGAGGTGCACTCCCGTGCCCCAGGTTAACTATCTGAGGGGACTGTACAAATGTTAAGTAACCCTTCTCGTCATAATAGTCAAAGCGGGCAGGCCCAGGATTGTGAATAGGTGTAACCTTCCCGCTGGGGGGCGAATAGTTATCGCACATCTTCACAGGCCCCTCTATTTCAACAGACCCTATCCGATTGGGATAGCGTCTAGGGATTGGGGACATAGATGGGGCCATCTACAACTCCAGGAGCTATAGCTCACTGGTATGTCTTGGGCCTGTGGTTATAAGGGATCTCACAGGGTTTGAGTCCCGCGAGCACTGTCAAACTGTCATGAGGTGGCAGAATGTCAAACCCTTCTGTCTGCAGGGATGGTTCCCTTCCAGCTAGTTGCAGGAAGCCCTAGATAGGAGAGGTGCAGGTAAGACTATAGCGGGTTGGTGGGGGGCCCTGGCTGCGACGGTTAGCCGCCTCCAGGGCTGTGGCGGAGTTACAGGGCGATCTGGAAGCAGGCCGGTACAAAGGGTACCTCTGCGCGGCACCACGTGGTGCCTGAGCCAAAACGAGGAGCCTCCAGAGAGGTCCCGGAAGCCGGTCGGCGCCCCGCTAGGCCTGCGGGCGGTTGTGGGCCTGAACAACCGGGGGCTTGCTATGCGACGCTCCGCCCCGAGAGGGGGGGTGTGAGTAGAATTTCAACGGCACGTGATCGTAAAAAAGAATCACTTGGGGGGCAGCACTTGCGGGTCGTTCCCGTGCTGCCCGGCTCATTAGGCGGGCAGGTGAAGTAGATGGCCGCCTGCCCTTGGATCGCCCGTAAGATAACCCACCTATTACATATCCTGGAATTATGTAATAAAACCTGCAGCATTTGTTACCCACTTACAACTGTTTCTTGTGTTTTCTTTGGGTAACCTAATTTGGGGGAGGGGGGAAAGCGGGGTGCCCCTGGGGGTACTATGCCGCTGACCGCGGCCCCCGCAGGGGGCCACTCGGCGGTCGGCGCCTTAGTGGCCCCGGGACCCCGGTCACCCCTCCCCACTCCCTCCTTCGGGGGGGCGGGGGGCAGGGACTCGTACTGGTGCCCCCCTTCGTGTCAGGGCCGGAAGTGACGCGCAATGCGCGTCACTTCCGGGCCCAGGTGTGAGGGGGAGGCTATTTAGCCTTCCCCCACCCTCACTGGCGACCTCTTTGTCGCCCACCTCGCCTTTTTCCCTCCCTACCGCTTACCCGGCGTAGGCGTCGTGGGGTGGGGTTTTTGCTGAGCGTTGTAATGTTTTCCTTTTCGTTGCAGGCGGAGTTACAGGGCGATCTGGAAGCAGGCCGGTACAAAGGGTACCTCTGCGCGGCACCACGTGGTGCCTGAGCCAAAACGAGGAGCCTCCAGAGAGGTCCCGGAAGCCGGTCGGCGCCCCGCTAGGCCTGCGGGCGGTTGTGGGCCTGAACAACCGGGGGCTTGCTATGCGACGCTCCGCCCCGAGAGGGGGGGTGTGAGTAGAATTTCAACGGCACGTGATCGTAAAAAAGAATCACTTGGGGGGCAGCACTTGCGGGTCGTTCCCGTGCTGCCAGGCTCATCAGGCGGGCAGGTGAAGTAGATGGCCGCCTGCCCTTGGATCGCCCGTAAGATAACCCACCTATTACATATCCTGGAATTATGTAATAAAACCTGCAGCATTTGTTACCCACTTACAACTGTTTCTTGTGTTTTCTTTGGGTAACCTAATTTGGGGGAGGGGGGAAGGCGGGGTGCCCCTGGGGGTACTATACTCTGTGGTTTCTTGTGCACAGTTGCTTGCTCTGGTTAATGGCGCTGGGGCAGCTAAGATCCTGGTGGTCCCAGGGGAGGGCAGCCATTGGCTAAACATAAAAATTCTCATGATGGAGCTACTGGGACGAGGGCACGAGCTCACAGTGGTGAAAGCCTCCAATGCCATCCTCATAGAAGATGAGTCTGACGATTTTATCATAGAAACAATTCAAATGCCACCGAACACCATGACCAAAGAGGAGTTTGAAAAGTATTGCCTTGACTGGATGTTTAGAATGGCCTTCTCCAAAGACAGGTCATCACTTTCCATTGCTTGGGAAACACTTGGCATCATTCGGCATACTACTGAGAGCCACGCAGCGGTTATTGCAGCCATGTTTGAAAACAAGGAGCTGATGGAGCGCCTTCAGAATGCGCACTTTGAGCTTGTCCTGGCTGATCCGTATTATCAAGGTGGCGTTATGCTGGCACATCATCTTGAGATTCCAGTTGTATTTTTTGGACGGTGGCTGCAACTTGAAGACATCCACTTCGCTACTGCTCCATCGCCGCTCTCATATGTGCCGGTGCTGCTTAATTCTAGGTGGACAGATAGAATGAGTTTTATTGAAAGGTGTAAAAACGTTTTGCTCTACAGCTTGAATGAAATTCTGAAAAAGTTCATTGTTTACCCAACGTATGATGAACTTTGTCGGCGGTATCTGAAAACAGACAGCGGACTTTATCACCTCATTAAAAAGGCTGATATTTTCCTGATGAAGGTGGATTTTGTCTTTGAGTTCCCCAGGCCGATCATGCCCAATGCCGTCTACATTGGAGGCTTTCAGAACCGACCTCCGAAGGCTCTTCCTGCAGAGATCCAAGAGTTCATGGACGGTTCTGGTGATGCGGGAGTGGTGGTCTTCTCATTGGGATCCTTTTTAAAAACCTTACCATGGGAGTTATCCCAAGAGATTGCCGATGGCTTGGCCAGGCTTCCAGAACGTGTGATCTGGCGCTACACAGGAGAGACACCGCTCACACTGGGAAATAACACCAAGATTCTGAGCTGGCTGCCCCAGAATGACCTTCTCAGTCATCCAAAAACAAAGGCTTTCATCGCCCATGGAGGAGAGAATGGCGTTTACGAGGCCATCTACCATGGAGTGCCAGTGATCGGCTTTCCAGTCTTTGGTGACCAGTATGAAAATATCTTGCGGCTTAACAGTCGGGGAGCTGCCTTTTTGTTGAAGAACCTGCCAGACTTAACCGCTGAATACATTTACAATGCAGTAAGAACTGTTATTGATGACCCAAGCTATAGAGCCAACATGCAACGCCTGTCTGCTCTGCACAGAGATGTTCAGGTCCACCCAATGCAGACCGCCATCTTCTGGGTAGAGTACACCATCCGACACAAGGGCGCGTCCCATCTTCAGGCAGCCGGGAATGACCTGCCCTTCTATCAGTACTACCTGCTTGACGTCATAGGATTGCTGGGCGCTGTTCTACTTCTTTCCCTCTGGTTAGCTTGGAGAGTGTTAAAAGCTGTTGTGAAAAGAGTATGTTCAGGGAAAAGGAAGAAGAAATGTGACTAGAGAGAAGGGGTGACAAGAATACGAAATTATATATAAGGCTCCCAGTTTTCTGTATTTACTGATGTTTATAGATAAATACAGACATAAAACAAAATGTTTCCAATCTGTATTTATTTTTAAAAGCTTAAAAATTCTGAAAATTATGCTTTTTGTGAGTGACTCACCATGCTGTCTTTTGTGAATTCCAGGACAAAAGCTGAGCAGATAGACAGAATGGGGACTTAAAACACAGGTTGTGGGTTCCCTAAATATAGGCATATGTTAACATATATTTGTAGTATAATGCCGATATTTGCCTGTGGGTGTCATATTTTCCTAGATTTGGCTTATTAATTTGCTAAAAAGCGACAGTCATCAAAGTATGAGCACATGTTTATCAGTTAAATAAATGTCGAAATATACCGTTTTATGACTATTTATTCTCAAAGCACACCAATAAGATGGCCAAATAATAAATATGGATAAATACAGGTGGAAATGTAAAAAAAAAAAAAAACATAAATCCTGGTGCTCTAATTACTAACCTCTCTTGAAGTTGATGAGGTGTTCAGAGATAAGGTCATTTCTAGGATTTAAAGAAACATCCTTTAAGGGCTTAAAAAGGTACAGATGATGAGAGAAGTGGAAAGGGGTTTGATTAGGGTACTGATGTTCGTAGTGTGACCCTTCGCCATGTGAGCGGTTAAGCTCAGAACTCAAAACCTAAAAAAAACTTACTATGACCAGTTGGCTGTGGCAGTTTAACCTTTGGTGATATTGATATACCTATGTTATTGCCCTGGAGATTGTTTTTTTCAAAAAATGTCTTTGTGTTCTGTTAGACAAATGTATTTAAAAAAATGCATCCATGTCTAAAGTTTCATTCAAAGTTCTCCTCCCATCAGATGGCTCTGTGGAATTTTATATTGAAGCTTTCAGCTGTACCTGAAACCCCTGACATATCACAAGGTGAACATTATATTAATAGCCATTGCTTTATAATTTGCTGCGTCTTCGTCCCTCCATCCTCTGGGTACAGTTGAATATATTTATATAATGGGATTGCTCCTTGGTTTGGGCATGGTTCCACCATCCTTCACCCAATGTCACTGCATCCCTTTTTTAATCAGGCTGAAAGAAATCAAAATCAAGTTCGTAGTGGTCATATAGTCACTGGCCATAAATTGAATTATTTGAGGGTTTTAAGTCTAATAGCCTGTGGCAAGTGGACAATCTACAGAAACATTCCCAAACTGTTGGGGTAAGCATCCTCGTCTATGGGCAGGCAGTGCAGAGAGGCCAAAGATCGAATTAGCATGGGCCTGGCCTCTTTTCTCACACTCGCGTGCAGGCAAGATCCATGCACATGGTATGTTGTGTAAGAAAGCTTGCAGTGCAGTGGAGAACTTCAGTAAGTTTCTAGTGAATTTTAGCTGATGATATTTCTCAATGACTAAACTTCAACTTGCTTTGAGAGACAATTCAGTGTACAATGAGTGTTATGAGAAAAAGCACAGTTGCTAAGTTGAGCATTGTAGTAAATCTTAACCCCTTTAAACAAATATATGATTTAAATAGTATATGTATCAGTGGTCATATAATATCAAATATATTCCTCTGTCTATTATAGTGAGACTGTGTGTCTCACTTGTGTCTATGCAGCTTTTGAGCTGAGGCCGTCTCACTGATATCTGCAGAATGAAACACCTTAACCCCCTCACTCTCCCAAATGGCTGCCAGTCCCACGGTGCTTAACAATGCCCTCACTGGGCTGATGGTGCAAATATTTTAAAATTATTTAGGAATGGTAATCTAAGTAGCCTTACTAGAAAATAAAGCTTGTCAGTTATAATGATCTTTTCTCTTATGTATGTTATGTTGGAATTTATGTAACGCCACAAGTCTCTTGGTGGTTAAAATTTTCTTTTCAGGCTTTTAAATTATTCAATGTAGTAATACGATACAACAAGCTTTTTTGCACTACATACATTAAGAGAGATTAATTGAGCATCTTTAATAAAATAATTTTTTGGAGGATATTAAGTAGTTGGATTCGTCTTGGGGAAGTCCAACTTGGAAGGGGTGAAAGAATGAGGAATATACATGCGGAAAACATGAATAGGCCAATGAGGGAATAGAGGGGATGCTAGTTAGGGGGCCTTGAGTAGTGTGAGGCCAGATCCTAGTGTTGACTCAGATCCACCATGTGTCTTGTTATTCCCTATCAGGAGAGAACAAAGGAGGAGTAGACTGGTGTGAGATGATAGAGGGGTACTCTGCAATATGCTCTTTGAATTGTTAGCATGGTGTCCCAGGCTGCTGCTATGAGACATTTTCTTATTCTTTGGGCTTCCTCACAATGTAGCGCAGTACTTTCTGCTTCACTCCAACGGAGTAAAGCTCAACACCACTGAAGAAAGGACGGGGGCTGTCCTGAGCGCCAATGCATAGCTAGTTTGCACTTGGCTAAAAGAAGGGCTGAATTAGCAAAGCGTATCCGCACCTTAAAATGCTTCCTCCATGGAAAAATACCCAGTGCTGTAGCTTTTCATGAGTTGAGTGTTGTTTGCCCTGTAACTGTAGCTAATAGGACTTGTACCGAATGCCAGAAACTGGCAATATCTGGCCACGCCCAAAGCATGAGCCTAAGGTCAGCCGACAGCGCTTGGCATCTAGCGCAGGCACGTTTAGCTGATGAGAACATACGGTTTATTTGAGAAGGTGTGAGATAAGACCTATGAAGAATGATGAACTGGATGTTCTTAAATCGCGCGTTTCTAGAGATAGTATGAGGGGATTCAGTGCTAGTGTCAATTCTGTGTCATTTAGTGGTTGCTCTAAATCCTCTTCCCATTCCTGACGGAGTTGGCTCTGAGAGATCCCATTGTGATCCCCAATTGCTCTGTAAAACCACAAGATTAGTTGTCGACCTGTTCCCAAGTTGTGTAGCGCGATCATCACTGTGTTTGTTGGTGATTCTGTGGTCATCACACCCCACAGCGTCCTGAGGGCTCCTAATAACTGCTCATGTAGTAGAAGCTGAGTTGGAGGAATGCTATATTCCTGACATATCTGATCAAATGTAAGCAAGTAGGAATTCTGAAACAAATCCTGCACTACATCAATGTAATGCTCGTAAAAGGTTGCTAATTGATCAGCAGTAAAGTGCCCCTTGTGTCCTGGTAGGCCTTGTAATGGCATGACTGGCGATTACGGGATTGTGCGCTTTGTAAACTGAAAGACTCATGTCAATCACTTGCAAGCTATCGAAACATGTAGGGTCCATGAACGATGCAGCTTAATAGTAGGATGTAGAATTTGTTGTATCACATGAGGGGGCCACATACGTCATGGTGCAAAATACATTGGAAAAAGTCATTAAGAAATAGGGGAACTACCAGTGGCGGCTGATAATATTCCTGTGCAGCAGGGTGGGCCACACACACATACACTTATCTGCATGCACACTCCGTTCACACACTTACACCCACGATTCACGAGCACATACGCATGCACACGGGCTGCAGAGGTGATATCAGGTGACAGGAGGTGTTGGAGCCGGCCTCGTGGCGTGGTCCTGTTCCCCCTCGCCAAGCCGCACGAGGTCCCCTGCACCTCGGGGCTCCTCCATTTTGGATTGAACGTAACTCTGCGCGCCAGCCTACGTGACCCCGCTCAACCCGGCCTCGGCCCCAGCAAGCCCCGACATCAAGGCACCAACAACTGGCCAGGGGGTGCCACGTGAACACTTCCCCACTCCCGGCGGAGGGCAGTATCGATGGGACCCCCAACCGTCCTCCCACACCTAGGTGCGATCGCCCCACAGCTCTCCTGGGCCTGGCGCCTCTCCCGCTGGGCGTCTGGCCTCTCCCAGCCGGCCTCTCCGCCCCCCTGGGCGCAAGGGTCCGGACATCAAAGGGCTCCAGACCCATATCTGGGGCGACCCTGCAACAGGACAGCAGTTGTATCCCGGAGTCGAGAGACCTGCTGATTGAATCGCGGCCGACCCAACGGAGAAGAACTCTTGCTTGAAACTCTACCACGAGCCCTGCTGACTGCGTCGCGGCTCCACCTTATTGAGGTCACGAAGCCTCACGGAACATCGGAGCCCTGCTGACGCTGTCGCGGCCCAACCTCGCTGAAACCTCCCTCGGAGCCCTGCTGACGTCGTCGCAGCTCGAGCTGAACCAAGACCCCGTAAGAGCCCAGCTGACCTGGTCGCGGCTCGAACTCCACGGACCGAACACCAGAGCCCTGCTGACACCGTCGCGGCTTGACCCCGCCGAGATCCGGAGGCCCTCCAGCGTGGGGATAATAACTGGGCCCCAGGTACCCTCGTACCAAGCTGCTGCTAAAGACTGTCCCGCTACCCCATCCCTACCAAAGACTTTGAGACTCTTGTGGATCCCTCGATCCCCCCCTTGTAAATATTGATTATCATCACTTCATAAGTACTGATAAAGAACTGCTCGTCTTGCTGAATCCCCTTGAGTCCTGTGTGGTGGTGTTACTGTGCTAGTACGTTATAGGAGAAGTACCTCTCCCCGGAGGCTTCTCAGCAGCGCTCGGCTACTTCGTGCAGTGTGGGGGCCCCGCTGGGTTGTCTCTCCGACCCCCCCGAGGCCCGCCTTCCAACATTTGGTGGCCAGCGACGGGATCCGAGCCGAACGCAGTCCGTACAAGCAAGTAACCCACTCGCTATCCATCCAGACGAACAGAGACCATGAGCAACCAGGAAACCACCGCGACCATGGAGTTCCAACCAGAACGGTTGGAAGAGTATACTCACAAAGAGTTAAAACAGTTCTGCAAAGACAAGGGCATTGCAACCACCGGCCTAGGTACCAAGGAAGAGATGCAGAAAGCCCTGAGAACCTGGATAGAGTCCGAGGCGGACCCCTCCCAGAACGAAGGGCCCCTGCCCCTAAATGCAGCCACACCACCCGCACCGACCCCGGCGGACGGAGGGAGAAACAGCCTGGGAACCGGCCTCTCCGTGGAGGAAATACAAGAGCGGGAGAAGGTCCGGACCCACGAACTAGAGCTTGCACGACTTCGGCTGGACGGCGAACTCCGGCTGGCCGAAAAGAAAATGGCCATAGAACAGCTACGGCTGCAGGAAGAGATAGAGGAGAAAAAGCGGCATCGAGAATTGGAAGAAAAAAGGTTGACCCTTGAACACGAGCGGGGCCTCAAAGAACTCGAACTCAAGGCCCAGAAGGGGGAGACCGGCACCCCCAGTAATAGAGACGCTCCACCCCCCACCGAAGCCAAGGTGCATATCCCCAAAGATGTCGTCAAAGAATACTATAAAAACGACGACATCCAGCAGTGGTTCAAGGCGTACGAGGTGGCCATGACCTCCCATCGGGTGCCCCGGAAGGATTGGGGTGCTGGCCTGTGGGGGCGGTTCCTTAGCGAGGGCCGAGAAACCTTGCTCCAGCTACCAGAAGAGGTGGTGACCTCCTACGACCATTTGAAGGAGGCCCTGCTCACCCGCTACGGACTAACCGCGGAAATGTACCGCCAGCGTTTTAGAGACTGCAAAAAAATCCCCGGTACCACGTGGGGGGAATATGTGGACTTCGTCAGCAGGGCCCTAGAAGGATGGATCAAGGGTAGCAAGGTCACCACCTACGGGCAGCTGGTCGACCTCATTATTTGGGAACACCTCTCCAACAACTGCTTCGTGGAGCTAAGACAACACCTCCTCGACAGCAAGCTGACCGAACCGCGGAAGCTCGCCGCCGAGGCCGATCGATGGGTCAACACCCGAGTCCCCCGGAACTCGATGGGGGAGTACCAGAGAAACACCACCGGACCTCCCCGCCAGCGCGGCGGAGGAGGAGGGTCGAACCGGAATCGGGACATCCCCGCCGGGCCCCCCCGAAGTCCACCTCGAGGGCCGCCTCAGCAACACCTCTCCCCGAGCCTGGCCCGAAGAGGGACAGCACCAGCCCGGACCGGACCCCGGCCCTCGATAACCTGCTACAGCTGCCAACAAACCGGACACTATGCCAGCGACCCGGCCTGCCCCATGAACCGAAGAAGTGGGGCCGGCGGGCCCCCGCCCCGAGAGCTGGCGGCTGCCGCCCTGGGGGAAGTGGAGGAAGAGGAAGAACCCCTCGACAGAGGAACCACTCAGTGGGAGCCGGCGGCCATGTCCCTGGTCTGCCTGGGCAGCCGAGAAATGGTGCCCCGAACACCCATTCCGAGCAACACCCAGAAGTACCAACAGCGGGTCACTATCAATGGACGACGGGCCGAGGCCCTCCGTGACACCGGAGCCAGTGTCACCGCTGTCCGCTGCCACCTGGTGACCCCCGAACAGATCCTGCCCAATGTACTATGCCCCGTCCGGACGGCCGACAACAGCGAAAGCATGTGCCAGATGGCCCAGGTCCCCTTCGAAGGGGGAGGGGTGACGGGCATACTAAAGGTGACTGTCCGCGACGACGCCCCGGTGGACTGCCTCCTGGGGAACGACCTAGAGAGTTCTGCCTGGGCTCAGGTGGAGCGGCGAGAGCACCTCCGAATGTTGGGGCTACCCGAATGGGCCTGCGCCACTACCCGGTCCATGGCCACCCAGGCCCCACGCTCGCCCATAGCATCCGACCCCACCAGGCCCGAGGGGCCCGCGCCACCACCCGCCTCCAGCAAGGGAGAAGCGGACGCTGATACCGGATCCACCGAACCCTCCCCAGACGAAATCGCCTCTCTCGAAGCGCTCCCAGCGCTTGCCCAATGGCGCCACGACGGGGGTCCCACCCGAGTGCAGTTCCAGCAGGAACAGAAGACCTGCCCCTCCCTCGAAGGGGTCCGACAGCAGGCGTCCTCGCAGGCCAACGGTGACCAGACCGGAACGCACTGGGTCTATTGGGCAGAGGGCCTACTGTACAGCGAACAGAAGATTGCGGAACTGGGGGCCAGTCGCGTGCTGGTGGTCCCCCTCCGATTCCGGGAGTTCCTCCTTAACCTAGCGCATGATGTGCCCCTCGCCGGGCACCTGGGGCAGGACAAAACTTACAGCCGCCTGGTGACCCACTTCTACTGGACAACCATGCCGGTCCTGCCAGACCTGCCAAGCCAGCGAGAAGGCGGGGGGACGGGTCAAAGCCCCCCTCCAGCCCTTCCCCACAGTCAACACCCCATTCGAACGGGTCGGGATAGACATTGTAGGGCCCCTGGACCCCCGGACCGCCCTGGGTCACCGCTTCATCCTGGTCCTCGTGGACCACGCAACCAGGTACCCTGAGGCTATCCCGCTTCGGACTGTGACGGCCCCCGTGGTGGGCCGGCCCTAATGGGGATCTTCTCAAGAGTGGGATTCCCCCGAGAAGTGGTGAGCGACCGGGGTACGAACTTCATCTCTAAATACATGCGGTCCCTGTGGCAGTAGTGCGGGGTCACGTACAAATTCACCACCCCATACCACCCTCAGGGGAACGGACTGGTCGAGCGGTTCAACAGAACCTTAAAGGGAATGATCCAGGGCCTGGAAGAGCCCCTAAGGCGGAGATGGGATATCCTGCTGCCGTGCCTCCTGTTTGCCTATCGGGAGGTCCCGCAGAAGTCCCTGGGGTTCAGCCCTTTTGAACTGTTGTATGGGCATCCGGTCCGCGGACCCCTCAGCCTGGTCAAGGAGGGCTGGGAGACGAAGCCCCAAGATGCCCCTCCCAACGTCTACCGATACCTCCTGACCCTACGAAACCAGACCCGCAGGTTCCGAGCCCTGGCCGAGGCCAACCTCGAGGTCAGCCAGGAGGACATGAAGCGATGGTATGATCGGAACACCTCTACCATTGAGTTTGAGCCAGGCCAGCAAGTCTGGGTCATGGCACCGGTTGACCCCTGCGCCCTCCAGGACAAATGGACTGGGCCCTTCAAGGTGGTGGAGAAGAAGAGCCCCGTCACCTACCTAATCGACCTAGAGTCCCCCCGGAACCCCCTCTGGGTCCTACATGCTAACCGGCTCAAACCCCACTTTGCCCGGACCGAACTGAGCCTGCTACTGGCAACCGACGATGGGGGCGAAGACGACTCCGAGCCCCTACCCGACCTCCTGCGGATCAGCGACCACGATGGGTCCATCGAAGGCGTTCAACTCGCCTCCTCCCTGACCCCGGAACAGCGCCACGACTGTCAGCAGCTGTTGCAGCCCTTTGCAGCCCTCTTCTCACTCACTCCGGGGGTGACCCCATGGTGCGTCCACGACGTCGACACTGGGGACTGTCCCCCCGTGCGACACCGAGCCTACAGAGTACCCGACTGGGTGCGGGCCTGCATCCAGGGCGAAGTGGCAAAGATGCTGGCCCTCGGGGTCATCGAGCCCTCCGACAGCCCGTGGGCCAGTCCCGTCGTCCTGGTACCGAAGGCCGCCGCCCCAGGCAATCCCCCGGAGCTACGATTTTGTGTGGACTACCGGGGTCTGAATGCTGTTACCAAGACCGATGCCCATCCCCTTCCCCGGGCCGACGAGCTCATCGACCGGTTAGGAGCAGCCTGCTACCTGAGTACTTTTGACCTCATCGCCGGGTACTGGCAGATCCAGCTCACCCCCGGCGCCCGAGAGAGATCCGCTTTCTCCACCCCTGATGGGCACTACCACTTTCGGGTGATGCCCTTAGGCATGAAGAACTCCCCGGCCACCTTCCAGAGACTGGTGAACAAGGTTCTGGCCGGGCTAGAGGCCTTCAGCGCGGCTTATTTGGATGACATTGCCGTGTACAGCAACCACTGGGCTGAGCACCTGGGGCACCTCAAGGCAGTCCTGGCCGCCCTCCAAAGGGCCGGGCTCACGATCAAGGCCAGCAAGTGCCAGATAGGTCAAGGATCGGTGACCTATCTGGGCCATCAGGTGGGGAGCGGTCAGGTGGCTCCCCTCCAACCAAAAGTTGATGCCATCCAGGCCTGGGAACCCCCCACCACCCAGACAGCCGTTCGGGCCTTCCTGGGCCTCACCGGGTACTACCGGCGATTCATCAAAGACTATGGGAGCATTGTTGGCCCCCTCACGGAGCTCACGTCCAAGAAGCAGCCCAAGAAGGTGCACTGGACACCCCGCTGCCAGTCGGCCTTCGAGACTCTCAAGACGGCGATGTGCACTGCCCCCGTGCTACAGGCCCCTGACTACAGCAAGGAGTTCGTTGTGCAGACGGACGCCTCCGAATATGGAATTGGGGCCGTCCTGTCCCAGGCAGACGCGGAGGGACTCGACAGACCCGTGGCCTTCATCAGCCGACGGCTATTGCCCCGGGAACAGCGGTGGAGCACCATCGAGCGAGAGGCCTTCGCTGTCATGTGGGCCCTCAAGAAGCTCCGGCCCTATCTCTTCGGCACCCACTTCCGGGTTCAAACCGACCACCGGCCCTTGCGGTGGTTAATGCAGATGAGAGGCGAGAACCCCAAGCTGCTGCGGTGGTCCATCTCGCTGCAAGGGATGGATTTTTCCGTCGAACACCGGCCCGGCAATGACCACGCCAACGCCGACGGCCTATCCCGCTTCTTCCGCCTCGACGAGGAGAATCCCCAAGGAGATGGGTGACTCTCCCTGCCTTCAGCTGGGGGGGACGCTTGTTGGAGCCGGCCTCGTGGTGTGGTCCTGTTCCCCCTCGCCAAGCCGCACGAGGTCCCCTGCACCTCGGGGCTCCTCCATTTTGGATTGAACGTAACTCTGCGCGCCAGCCTACGTGACCCCGCTCAACCTGGCCTCGGCCCCAGCAAGCCCCGACATCAAGGCACCAACAACTGGCCAGGGGGTGCCACGTGAACACTTCCCCACTCCCGGCAGAGGGCAGTATCGATGGGACCCCCAACCCTTCTCCCCACAGCTCTCCTGGGCCTGGCGCCTCTCCCGCTGGGCGTCTGGCCTCTCCCAGCCCGGCCTCTCCGCCCCCCCGGGCGCAAGGGTCCGGACATCAAAGGGCTCCAGACCTATATCTGGGGCGACCCTGCAACAGGACAGCAGTTGTATCCCGGAGTCGAGAGCCCTGCTGATTGAATCGCGGCCGACCCAACGGAGAAGAACTCTTGCTTGAAACTCTACCACGAGCCCTGCTGACTGCGTCGCGGCTCCACCTTATTGAGGTCATGAAGCCTCACGGAACATCGGAGCCCTGCTGACGCTGTCGCGGCCCAACCTCGCTGAAACCTCCCTCGGAGCCCTGCTGAAGTCGTCGCGGCTCGATCTGAACCAAGACCCCGTAAGAGCCCAGCTGACCTGGTCGCGGCTCGAACTCCACGGACCGAACACCAGAGCCCTGCTGACACCGTCGCGGCTCGACCCCTCCGAGATCCGGAGGCCCTCCAGCGTGGGGATAAGAACTGGGCCCCAGGTACCCTCGTACCAAGCTGCTGCTAAAGACTGTCCCGCTACCCCGTCCCTACCAAAGACTTTGAGACTCTTGTGGATCCCTCGATCCCCCCTTGTAAATATTGATTATCGTAACTTCATAAGTACTGATAAAGAACTGCTCGTCTTGCTGAATCCCCTTGAGTCCTGTGTGGTGGTGTTACTGTGCTAGTACGTTATAGGAGAAGGACCTCTCCCCGGAGGCTTCTCAGCAGCGCTCGGCTACTTCGTGCAGTGTGGGGGCCCCGCTGGGTGGTCTCTCCGACCCCCCCGAGGCCCGCCTTCCAACAGGAGGGAAGCCCCTCAGTGGTTCCTGGAGGAATGGGAAAGGGGCTGCTGCCTCCTTTCATTGTCTGACCTTGGCATGGGTCTGCCAATGTGTGGAGGACCTTCTCTTGCTCGTCACAGAATCAGATGGGGTCAGTGACACTTACTGACAACACCCCAGTCTGACTGGATTTCACTGATGTATAGTCGGCCTTGAGCACTTCAGGGCTTAAAACTGAAGGGCCTCCTACTCATTAGGGAAACTGCAGGGATGTATGGGGAATTACCAGATTAATTGGACTCAGTAATTTCTCATTTGACAGTGAAACCTCAGGGTTCCACTGAGAATACTGCTAACTTCAGACCCCTAGGCTAACCGTAACCTGGTAATTTTATCCTTAGGAATGCGGCTTTGCCTGATGCTAGTCCAGGGCTTTCATAATAAGTCCTAAGTTGGTATTGTTGCTTCGACCTTAAATTAATTTTCAATTTGTCAAAGAGATCATTTTTTGGAAGTAATTTTCAATATAGAACATTCCGACGTTTGGCAGTAAGTAGGCATGCATACCACATGAATATTTTAATTGCATAATGAATATTTTATTTGCACTTTCACTACAGTTATCTTCATGCCAAAGTTCCTGTGATGGTGCTTCACATTGCCCAGGTGCAGACACGCTTCCTTTCTTTTACGGGGAGTGGCGGTATCTAGATTCTGGATGACCTGAGAATCATGGATGGGGTGTACTTTGTTGTCCAGGTGTTAACCTACATTGGACCTTTGTGCCAAAACAAACAGAATCACGCATATGCCTCCACATATTACTCTAGAAGACACTAATATCTAAAACAGTATGTTAAACCTGTCAGTCTTAGATGGTCTACCCCCAATCGTTTTGCTTTTTGCCTCCACGTTTTTCTGAATCTTTTTGTTGACTTCTGAGCACTCTACCACTGTTAATCACTGCTAAAGTGCATTTGCTTCTTTCCTAAACATGTGTGTAATTATTGTATACCTATTTGACCTATTTAATTTACTTGTAGGTCCCTTTGAAGGTGGTATACCATATACCCAGAGCCTGTAAATTAAATGCTACTAGTGGGCTGTAGCACTGATTGTGTCACCCACAGAAGGAGCCTTTCAAACCTGTCTCAGGCCTGCCATTGTAGGACCTGTGTGTGTAGTTTACTGCCACTTCTACTTTGCATTTAAAACTACTTGCCAAGCCTTAAAATCCCTTTTTATTACATATAAATCACCCCTAAGGTAGGCCCTATGTAGCCCTGAGGTCAGGGTGCTATGTAAGTTAAAGGTAGGACCTGTACGTTTTGCATGTCCTGGTAGTGACAAACAGCCTATTTCTTTTTTCACTACTATGAGGCCTACTCCTCTCATAGGTTAACATTGGGAATTACTTAAAACACTTTTAAGTTGTAATTCTTGATCATAGAGGAGTAGCTTTTTCATTTTTCATATGTTTGGAATGGTGTTGAGAAATCCTCCATACTGGTGAAGTTGGATTTTACTTTACTGTTTTAGAAATGCCACTTTTAGAAACTGGACATTTCTCTGTACTAACTGCACAGTGTGCCTTGCAGAATGTCTCTTATACACATCTGGGCTGGCTGACAGCTACACTTTGTTCATTCCCTTCAGACAGACACAAACACAGGAAGGATAGGGGTCAGTAGCGGCCCGTCCTCTGCCAAAGTGGCGGGCCGGGCTGGAGGAAGGAGGTGAGGGTTTGGGGGACAATGTTTTTTATTAATTAAAATAAAAACATACCTGAATGCCGCCGACCGCTGCATCATGCTCCTATAAGCTTCTTCTGAGCACAGGCTCCCAGACTGCACTGTGGCCAATCATGACGCTGCATGAAAGCAGCGTCCGGATTAGCCTGAGCGTTGGCAACTTGCGCTCCCAGGCAGACTGGGAGCCTGTGCCTGCTCTCTCCAGCCCCAGCAACGCAGCTCGGGCTGGAGAGAGCTTGACTGCGTATGAGGGTTTGGGTGGCCTGAGATGGCTGGCCAAATCCTCATACCTAGCCAAAGTCAAAGGACCTTCTTTTCAGTTTTGTTCATTAAGCACTTCAACCAATGGGATGCACATAAAAGTAAGAACATTATACACTTGAATAATAAATTGAAAAACAAATCTTTGTCAAAACATACATGTGTAAGCATGCACCTGAAAAGGAAGAGATGGGTTTTAAGGTTCAGATGGAAAGAAGAGCTGGAGATCCAGCAGACAGAAGTGTTAAATATTGTGAAGTGTGAGGGCAATGAGAGAGAATGAGTCTATGTACAATGGTCCACGAGGAGTACCCTCGGGAGAATTTAGACAGAGCACCTCAGTTATTATGAACTAGGTCAAGAGATGCACATTTAACTCAATTAATTTATTTAAACAAAATACAAATTCATTGCCATATTAAGTAAAAGTGGAAAGCGTTTCAGGAATGAAATGAAACCGGGAGAGATATAAAATAATAAAGGTAAGTTAATGAAGTGAATAGAGGCATTGATAACTGAGCTGAGGGAACAGTGAATATTAAACAGATAATGATCCGTCAGCTTTGTTCCGCCTAGAGTAGTCTTAGATTCAGTGATTTACCCCTGAACAGCACAGAATAGATAGAAAAAACACTCCAGCTGACAAAATGTATTTACATATGATCCACAGCAGTTTTGATAGCCATTATTAATCTCGGCTGATGTTTTTCATTTAAATGAGTCTCTTATTTTTGGCTGTATCAGCCAACCAAATCCTTTCTTGCTGGACTGTGTAAATAGCACAGTCGTTTTCGACTTATGATACTCTGTCACTGAAATTGCTACAGCTAATTTTATGGGCAAATCATAATTGTAAACTCCTGCATCTATTTTCCATTACCTACCATTAGATCCATTTACTGATATAGGTATTACATCTTAATGTTCTGGGCATTGATTTGTTTTATAAGTACAGTTCATGCACAGTTACAGTGTCTCAGAAATGTTTCCAAGATATATTTGAAACTTCTAAGTTGAAAACATGTCAGTTGAAATGCATCTTCCCCATATTCATTCACATAGTATTAATTAGCACTATGATTTAAGGACATCAATGCTTGCATTCCACTTTAAATACGGAGCCCATAGTTTTTTCCCTTCACCAGGCTTTTATACTTTGCATGGTTGAGAACCGTGTTCCTGAGAATAAGGGAGCACATCTCCCTTGTGTCCCTGGATGTCGTCATCTTTGTGGGAGTGAACTGGTGTTTGACAGCAAGTGAGCTATTTAAAACATGCGTGATAAGAAGGAGTTTTTATTTGAAAAATAGCTGCAAAATGTTCTAGTGGCTTGTGAACTGTTGTACATACTGCCAACATATTGCTACATTAGTTTATTCCTTGTCCGCTACATCTCAGAAATAACCCGAGCGGTGAACTCCGCTCTGCTCGCGTAGTTTTCCTCACTCCGTGGAGCATGCAGAGTTCCGAAAAACTCCGCTCTGCATAGCAGAGCAGAGTTATTTTCCTCGCTCGCACTCCCCAACATCAAGTTGGTGAGCGCGAGCGAAGAAAATTCACCTCTCGGCGAGATTTTTGCTCGCTCCCTTACGCCAAATTGGCGATCGCGAGCGAGAAAAATCCTCCTCCCGGTGAGATTTCTCAACACGGGCAGTCGTATTTCTTAATGAAGGCAGTTGTGGGTGGTCGCGACCGCTCGCGTTGAGAAACATTCTGTTTGCGTTGAGAAAGTAGCCGCTCAGGTAGAAAATCTACTCGAGCGGCAGAAAAGAAGCAGCACCCTCTTGCATTGTGCATGATGCAGTTCGTGTCGATTTGCCAGCGTAGGACAAACACCCGGCGCTGAAAATCAATGGGAACACTCATTACTCCATGAACTCGCCCCAGGCTTATTCAGCACAAGAGCTCTTTAATAGAACATTTTCACAAATTGAATACTGAAGCAATAATTTGTTAAATATTTCTTTGTACAGTTTTTGCAATTTTGAATGCTCTGTCAGTTGATTCAAACATGATATTAACCATATAGGGCAGTACAGTTGTTTTACATTTTATCTGTAGTGTTTCTTATCAAAATGATCTTTTTTTTATCAGAGCTGCAGCAAAGTTTTTAATCATGCTATCATACACATCATACACCATCAGACAGTGTGCTTTCAAAATACAGCTGTGTCACTACAAACAGGTCATGACTTATATGCTCAATGACAATGAATGCTTTTTTCTCCCCTGTTTATTTCAATGAATCTTTTAAATGATATACTTATTGGATTTTATCATGACGTGACATTTTTTAATGATTTCGATTAATCGAACAATAAAGATGTTTGCAGTCATACTAATAATTTGCATTGAGTACCTGAAAACGTCTGTAAGGGTGCATCACGAAATAAATCATACAATCCACTTTTCATATGCAGACGCCAATACTATATATATTTGTTTTTTTAAATATAACTTTGTTGCAAGATTATGACATTGTTGCATTGTAAGTAAAGGATGCATAGAAAAAACCAGGAATGTATGACCTGCGTTTATGTTGTTTAGGGTAGTACGTGATGTGTGCATCTCTGGTTTACGCCTCTGTTAATGGCACCAAAAGTGGCTTTGATTTGTGATTTTTAGCAAACATGATAGACCTTTCTGTGTGTACAGTCGTCCAATAAAGAAAAATTCAATTACTGCCTGTCTTTGGGAACAGCATGTTTCCAGTCCTCAATTTAAATTATGGGATTTATCGTTAGTTTATGCATATTAATTAATATGACCTTGTAACTTGTCTGCTGTGAACATATTTTCTGTTCTTCCTTGTCCCCTTGGCTCTTTCCTTGATTATATTTTCTTTCTGTGTTTCCCTCACTGTGTGTTGTAAACCTTACACACGATTATATTGTGATATTCCATTCATGTGTAGTAAGGCACTTGCCATACATAGCTAAAAACATTAATCTCACATAGTGGTGCCTAAATTAGTCAGACTAATTTGTCATCCTCAGAAGGACACAAAGGCGAAGAGATCTGTCCTGATTCAAATATAGGAACCTTCGGGTATCTACAATAGATGTGTAAGTCCATAGTGGGGTTCTTTTGTCTCCGGCTCCCAAAGATCCCGGGAAGCTTTTTTTTGTTATACATTTTTATTGCTATTTGTACAATAAACAAAACAATATTGTCATACTGCAGAACATTTCAAGATATTGTGTACAATTGTGAAAATAGTCAAAGTCCCTCTTCCCAACCCCAAAGACTCAATCCTTTCCCCACTGTATTATCAAACATCATACACTAAGTCTTATGCATTGCTGAAGGAGAAATAGTGGTACATTCTCCATAGTAGTGATAACATTTTAAGCTTTAATTACTTCTTATTGAACATCATGTGTTCCTAACTCTATTTCACAATCTGGCTCAGGGAGGTGGGGCATCTGGGGGGTCCAACAGCTTGAACAGCATAGACACCCAAGCCTGCAAGTTCCCGGGAAGTTGTGTGCTTTTGGACATGATAATCCTATCACTTTTAAGTACTGCTGAACTGTAAAATAAGTTCTACAAAATTGCCCAACTGGTTGGACTTTACTGGTGATATATTCACCAATCTGGACCTGACTCACAAATCCCAGAGCTAAGAAGTAGTTTTTTTTTGCACCGGATTATTCTGGAAATCTCAGATTTGTCAGTTGTTCACAAAGGATCTCATTAGCACTCAAGAAGTCCACAAAAGCTGTATATTTGGTGGAGTACATGGCCAGGTGAAAAAATATTAATGCATAAGTATAACTTGTATGGCTTTCGCACTTGATCTGAGAAATCCAGGCAATTCTTTCCACCCCAAATGGGAAATAGTCCTTAACAGCACGTTTTCATATATAAATCGGAGGGTATATTGATAGAATGACAGCTGAACTAATTGACAGTACCAAAGTTGAATGCATCATTCAAGCTCACACTTAAGCTAAGATATGAACCGAAAGAAACCCTCAGTCTACCCTTAAACACAGCCAGCTTGCCCTCCAAACACCCTCGTTGCTCTCTCTGAGACCCTGAGCTGCTCTCACAGCACACCCCAGACACAATCAGCCAAATACAGCTAGGAGGCCTTCAGAGAGCATCATCCAGTCTTCAGACTGCCCCCCAACCAACAATTCATCCTTAGAAACCCATTCATCTGGCACTCACCCATTTTCAGAGATCTGGTCCTCAATTAACCAAAAATGTCCTTATCTTTAGTGGCTGGGGAAGCAGATTATCAAAAGCTGTCAAGATACTTGCCACAGAAGCGAATTCCGTTGTTACCCCTGGAAACAGAGATGCAGGTGCAGCACTGCCTAGAGGTCTAAGAAAGAGGAATTACCACTTGAACTAGAGATGCAGCTGCAGCACTGCCTAGAAGACTAAGAATGAGGAATTACCACTGGAAACAGAGATGCAGGTGCAGCACTGCCTAGAGGACTAAGAATGGGGAATTACCACTGGGAATGGAGACACAACTGCAGCACTCACATACAGCTGAAACATTTGAGCAGCGTTAAGTACATGCCTGTAAACTGACAGCAGATTACATGCAGGTATATAACTTCTACCGCACAAACTCGTGCAACTAGGGGAACTGACAGAAGAGCCCTGGAGGAAACCAAGAGGTACCATTGTATTTATCAGGAAAGGGAGTCAACTGGACACAAAGACACCCAGATGGGTGCAGGAAGGCATCACTCTAAGTCACAATGAACCCAAAAAAGAACACAGTAGTCAAATATGACACAGAATGTTTGTGAAAACAGGACAAATGCAGTACACAGATTGCTTATATTAAAAGTTGGGAAGAGGATGTGGCCATGCGGCTCAGGCGGTCGACTTCAAATCTGGGGAACCAGGTTCAAGTTTTGGCACAGACGCTCAATATCATGTGATTCTGGGCAAATCACTTAATCTTCCTATGCCTAACAAAAAAAAAGAGTATGTGTCCTTGTGTAACGCAACTGGTGCTCATGTAAAGGGCTCTGATACTTTCGGGTCAAGTTCACGCTAATGAACATATATACAAAATATTTATAATATAAGTTTACGATAATAAACATATATACAAAAGCAGTGAATTAAGATAAGAGAGCGGGCAATGGTGAGAGAACATGCAGCCGGTGCCAATCGCAGGGGTGTGCCAGGGGAGCAAGCGGGGGCAGGGGACACAAACATTGCCAACAGTAATATTGATTTTCCGATCAGTCTGCAAGGGAGCTTCCAGGGCCACATACATAATGTTATTTGTAAACGTCTCTATAGTCGTTATAATGTGGTGACACTGGGGTTTCACCAGCAATCTACGCCTCACCTTGTACACAGTTGTTTTTGTCGGTCTGGCTCTGTTTATTTCCTTTGTTCCTCGTTTGCAGTGAGACTGCATTAGCACAGGTGAACTTTGTGCTCCTCTGTGCAGCATTCCAGCTCAGTTGTTGGCAATTATCCACAAGGTCAGTGACATTACCTGAGGGTGCTCAAAAGCTACTTCAGCCTCATGAAAAGCATGCGGAGACGTAATGAAAAAGCTGGCCTCTGCCTCCGAGTGAGGTTGCCAAATCACCTCAAGTTGACTCAGCAACCTGCATCATGCATGCAGTGCTGGGCTTGCATTTAACAACCCAATGCTCTCTGGGAGTTGTAGTCTTTGGATTATCGTGCAATGAGTTGCATCAGCGTTGGCTTAGGGGTTTGTTCCAGTGCAGTTCAATCTTGGTTTGCTGTCACTTGTTAGTGAAGCTGATATTTATCCAATCAGTGTTTGGCCTGACGTGCGTTTCGGTCCGTTAGTGCTTGTGGCGAGTCAGTCAATGGCTGCCTAGCTGTGGAAAAGCCCACAGGGTTTATGTGACTGGTGCCAATTAGGTACCTAGTCGTAGTGTTCAGCCCACTGGATTAAGCACGCTGCGACTTGCACGCTAACGTGTTAAATGTGAAAGTGAAACTCCAGCTCCCAGCAAGCCCACAGCTGTTTTTGAACCCACTACTATCAAAAAGTCACCCTGCTAACAACAGTGTGATGTTGGCCAAGTTGCTGTTTCTTATCGTGTCTGTGCTGGTGTGCTGTGTCTGAGTTGGTTCAGCACTCAGCGCTTGTCACTGTTGGTCACTGGTCACTGATGGATATACAAACCCCGTCCTACAATTCAGCTTTCCCAGGTCTCTCATCAGTGTTCAGGCTACCAGACTGCTACACATGCCTGCAGCTGATTTAGAAAGATTGGGCTTACCTGTCAACCCAGAGATCAACCGGAGGTGCCAAGAAGTTGCAAGAAGGGGCAGTAATGTAAGTCCGCCCGCACCATCAGCAGTAAACCTTGGCATTAAAACCAGGAACGCTGCAGCTGATTAGAAATGTAGAAACATGGTTGCCATATAAGAATAGTTTATTGTTCTCCAATGTTCAAGGCTAACCGCGATTGTGCAAGCAGACTTTTATGTGCATATCAGGGGCGGGGTCAGATCCTCGTAGTGGGCAAAGCAAACGCTTGTGTGTAGGGCTTTAATTTGTGTGATGGACCCGGTGAGCGATGGAAGCAGTCGGCACCTCTAAACAACACCATGGAAAGACTGAGTTGGGGAGAAAAAAAAAACAGGAAATCAATCGCAGCAAGGCATTGTTGCTTTTCCCTCGGGAGCTCGTCTTGTTATGGAGCTCTGACTGTATATTTGTAGGAGCAAAATGTCAATAGCTCAAAATCTTGCAACTGCAAGACTTATTGCATTGCAAATGCTTATGTCATGTCACACAGTCTTGAAATGGTTCAGAATCTAATGTGGCACAGTAAGAGCACGCCACCCACATTACACTGTATTTTTCTGAACACCAGGTACGCTTTATTGACAACTTAGATTCACTGGGGACCCTTCAACCACCGTAAGGCACTTATTAATTTCCACATAGCTAGTTTGATGTTTTCCACCATACCATGATGAAAAGCATGCGCTAAACCCGGCAAGAGACCATGTCTTTTCAGACTCAGCCACCGGGTACACACACTTGTTTGCAATCGAATATGACAATCTGTGTATGCATTTCTCACGTTTATCACAGTTCAAGATGGGCATTGTCTTTAAGCAACATGGCCATTTTTTAACCGCATGGCAATTTGACTATCTAGCACGCTCCGGAACAAGTAAGATTAAATATTTGTTTAGATCTACACGGCACACATCAATGTCGGAAATTGCAAGCATGCACTCTTCCCTAATGATATCATACTGTATATAGTGTTTTGAAAGTATTTGGATATGTATTTGGTAGTTGCGCTGCCGTTTCAACTGAAATCTGCATGTCTACTTTACTGTACGTTTGGATTTAACATGCTACACGCTCTGGTGTTATTTGTCTTGGTTGCACTTCACAGTTCGGGGGTTACATGGATGCGCAAACATATTGTTTGAACAGGGCGCGATCTATTATTGTTTTAGCATTTTCTAACCGGATTCGGAATCACTTGGGATATTTGACACATTCTTACACGATAATGACACTCACAGATTCAACACTGACCGAGACATGACGACAGACCTGGCCGCCACACTGAATAGTTCAAAGTTATTTTTAAAAATGGAGGTGGGCGAGCCGCGCCCTGCAAAACAAAATAGTAAGACATGACGGGGGGGGCTGGACATGGAAACATGACGTCAGACGCCGATGATGAACTCCTTAACCAGCATCTGGGGTGGGAGGAGAATTAAACAGGCAGCCTGTTTGTGTGGTGGGTGGAGCTTTGAAGGAAGCACTGCGTTTGTGTAATGAACACCGCACTGAATACTTTAAAGTTATTTAAAAAAATAATGGAGGTGGACAAGCTGCGCCCTTCAAAGTAAATTCAAAGCAAATACAGCTGAAGGATTCTCCCTTTCTCTCGTGCGCCGCAGAGAGCCCCTGCTGCCAAGCATTACATGTGTATACGGAAGCGGGCGTCATGCTGACAGAAAGCGTGGTGCCCCTGTACATAAAACGTGTGCGTGCCTGCAAGTGAAGCGGACACCACAGTAAATAAAAAAAATTACGCCCAAAGAAAAACATATAGACCTGCAGTGTAGGGAAACTGTAGTTAGGTGGTGCTGCTTCCGGAATAAACGGAAGTGACGCAACGGATCCACCGCCAATAATAATCCTGCTAACAAAAGCAATGCCAGAGATTACTAATGGCAAGCGGCAGGAGAAATTACCGGCAATAGACGGAGTTTCATCCCTTAGACAGCTTACTTGATGTCTCGGAGAGACAGCGCATGCGTGCTGCCTAGGCGAGACCTAAAAACAATATAGAGAAATTAAATGATTATAAGACAAGTAACTCCATCAACCCCGGCATTATTAATAAGGTAAATGATCCAATAACCATAAGGTATAATAACTAGTGCTCCGTTACAAAATAAAACTACAACACATGAATTCTTTAAAACATTTGGCATATACGCATATAAAGTACATAGTGCATCTATAAAATATGTACTAATGAAGTACAGTAAATATCTAAAATCAGAATAAGATCATATTAAAATGAACAGCACTATTCACCCATAGTTCTCATAGCTAAAACAGCTGATTTAAGGAAAGAACACACCCTATCACAGACGATTGGGGTATCTAATGATTGCAATTTGTGCAAGGCCTGTTCACAGCTTTTGTGCCCCAAGGATTTTAAAAGCTGTTTCAAAAAGAGTTTCCGTGTGTAACTAAAATATTTACATAAAAGAATGTAATGCATTAGTGATTGTGAGGAAACCCTATCACAAGGACAAGCCCTGGAGGAGCCTTCCAAGGTGTAATTTGGCATTCTAAAACTAATAAGCCGCCATACCAAGCCTGATCTGAAATGAAAAAGAAGTGACCTTTCCCACTGAGTTAAATCTAGAGAAAGATAGAGAACGGGTTCTGGACTGGCTAGGATAGTATAGTAAGTCGAGAAAGAGCTCTTGGCCAGCTCCTTCTGCATTCTTACCTCAGTGCAACATTACAAAAAGAGACTTTTTATCCTAGATTAGTCTCCTGTCTGTAGCCTAATAGGAGACAGGAAAATCGGAGACAACCCCAGCAGTTGAAAGGTTGTGTCGATGTATTTCTACCACGGTATAGACCCCCAGTTATCCAGATGGAAACAATCTGAAATGATCTCGCTTCCGAATGTGGCTTTGGAATTTGTCCTTATACTGACCCAAAGAAGTAGAGGTGCCATTCAGACACTATCCTTGAAAAAACGTTGCTTGATCTCTGTGTGTAAAATAAGGGAGTTGTAAAAACCTCCTATATATACGATCTTCCTCACTCTGAAAGGAAGAGCTCTTGCAAGAGCCCCATATTCCTGCCCAGTACGTAGCCGGTGGGGACACATAGAGCATTATAGGTTTTTAATAGAGGTAAAATCGTCCCTTTCCTTTGTCCTAGAGAGATTAAAAATGTTTTCTGCTGACCTACTAAGTTTAAGACTGGAGCTGACCAATTGTGGCTGCCACGAGCTTGAGGAACTAAAAGTAACACCCAGGTAAGTAAAATCGTTCCACTACATAGGAACTGCCCCTTTATAGGTAACCTGCGGGATCGATTCTTCCCGGTCCACAGGTCATAATATGGTATTTACCATAACTGGTAACTAGATCTAAACTGTCCATAAACTGGACAAAGCCATCCACCAACACACGCAAGGCCTTAGGGATGCGAGCCAACAGGACCGCATCATCCGCATATAAAAGTGCGGCACATGAGTGTCTATCACTCTAGGGGTATCTACCTGAACAGAAGTCAGGTAAGAGCCAAGGTCGTTAATGTATTGGATAAACAATATAGGATCCAAAATGCAGCCCTGGCGCAATCCGCGCTTGAGGCTAAAAACTGAGGACATTTCGCCATTTGGATTAAGGTGTAACTGGACTACTAAATCCGAGTGCAGATTAAACAAAAAATTCACTAAAGACACTTCTACCCCATGTCCAGAAGTTTTAACCACAATTTAGTTCTATTAACAGAGTCAACCGCTGTTGAGAGGTCCATCAAAGGCAAATAACGAGGACAGCCTTTGGCTAAGGTGTACTTATTAGTTATTAAACATAAATTCAGGCACTGATTGATTGTTCCCAACCCTGGTCGTAAACCAGATTGGAGCGCAGACAGCCAAACGATTGTAAATGACCCTACCAATGATTTTAACAGTGCTGTATAGTGAGGAGATGGGTCTATAGCACTTCTGGGACATCCTATCACCCTTTTTAAAGATGGGTACAATCGTGGACAGTTTCCATGACTCAGGGAAATGCGTGTTTAGTGAGCTGTTAAAAACATTTGTAATTAGGGGGCCCAAGAGGTTTATATTGCTCTTTATTAAGTCAATAGGGGTCCCGTCCGGGCCTGGTGCCTTACCACCAACACTCTCCTTAATTGCAGATTCGACTTCTAGCAAAGATACAGTAATTGGGGCATTGCTTAGTATGCAGCATAAGAAGTCTGTTGTCTCCTCTACTTCATCCCGTATGGTAAATAGCCGAGATATGGTCCTCCCGATCAGATCCAAGATGTTGCATTGCAGCAGGGAGTTAACAGGGGCTGCTCTTAATCTAATTCTGTTAACAGAATCCCAAAAGACTTTACTTCTGCCACCAACTGCAGCTGACTCCAAAATTTCCCAATCCTGCTTATGCAGGGCCTCCTTTCTGTCTTTAAGTGTTCACTTGAAGTTGCAGCGGGCAAACTGTACTTCTGACGGTACTCTCAGGAAAGCAGGTAAGGCTAACCTTAAGCACCTGCTGGCCCCTGAGCAATGTTCATCAAACCAATGGAAATCCCCGTTATCTTTCCGTACTGGTTTTAGGAGAAAAGGTTTCATGGTCTGGACTAATGTATAAAAATGGCCTAACATATCGCTTCCACATGCTACAGATAAACAGTTCAGAAACAGATCACAGGACTGACTTAAAATGGTGCCATGATAAGTACTCAATCTTTAAGGTACCAGATTAATCTGAGTCAATCTTTGCAGTGCTGAGTTGGCAAAATAACACTGCTCGGTTCAACCCTATTTACGGGAATAACCACAGAGATAGAAAGAGAATTACAATCCCCCCATTTCATTTGCACAACCTCCCCTTTAAAAAATGTATTTATATATATTTGTTTAACAATTTCTACAATGTTTTGGAATTTAATTGTTAATATTTTTTATGTTTTATGATAAATATATATATATATGAACTGAAAAAACCAAAGGTTACAGAGACGTTATAGTTAGACTCAGGTTTCACTCGTACAAAAACCAGAGAAATTTGTGTATATATATATATATATATAGATATAGATATATAGAGAGAGAGAGAGAGAGGGAGATATATATATGTGTGTGTGTGTGTATGCTGGTTTATATACATATGTATTTTTATATACTATTAAATATGAGTGACATTTATTTAACTGACTTTGTAATAATGGTATATATTAAAATATTTATATGTACTACTTTAAACTAGATATATATTAAAACAATATGTATGCTTGTTTTTTAACTATATTAGTGTGAAACAATATTTTATTTCGATATGTTTGTATTTACCATTATAAGTAAAAGGAAACAATATTTTTGTTAGCAATATATTTTACACGATATTTCTTTAACTCGATATTGGTGTTTCCGATATTCTGTCAGTGGTAAAGCAGCTAAAGTAAAATCCCCAGCCTTCACAGATGTACCTCTATACATCTCATCAGAAGTACAGTTTCACTAAAGCTGTTTCTGACGGTATGAAGAGAGAGAGCTGGCAAAGATGAAACAACTGTACTAGATGCAGTGACAGTAACAGTTCTAGAACCCACGACACTGTGAGGTCAGGACAACTAACCACAAAATTGGGAGACCCAGATGAAACCTATAGTTTAAAGCCATGAGACCTATGAGGGATGCGCTGAGTGACAAATCAGCTAAAATTGGTTGAGGCCCAAGAAGCTAAGAGGTAAAAGCCTCCTACACATTAGAGCCTCCAAGAAAGCTTGCCGACAGGTCCTGTAGTATAATCACCAGAACCTCTCAACAAGATGAAGCTGTAAAATGTTGAAGCACGGTCAAAGAACACAGTACAAGATTGAACCGTGAGAGCCGCAAGCTCTCCAAAAATGTTTCACCAGTTCGAAATATTCCAAAGGTGCTGTTATACCAGGTTGAATTCTGGCTTCTGCACTTGACCGAATTGTGTGATCCTTATCAGATCATTATACTTCTCTACATTTCAGTTTCCTCTTCTGCCACAAATGAGGGGTGAAGAGAGGTGGTATAGTTGGCAATGTGTACTGTACAACAAGGAAATTATTTGAGACTTCTTGACTGCATTGAACAAAACATCTTTTATTGCTGATCTTAGGGAGTAACCCTATGTAAACCAACACTGAATGTGTTTGAAGTACCTGCCCCTGTGTATGCCACCACGAACCTGATTAGACCTAAAATCATATGAGTGCAAAATAAGATTATCTTTTTCAAACCTGAGAGTATGTTATTCTGTTCTTTGCTGAAGCCTCAACTCTAATCAATGGGTTTTAGATAGTTTTGTCATTGTGTGGTTTGACTACCCTGCTTTAAAAGTATGAATTTAATAGGTCTTGTTCAAAAACATTTTAAAGCCATGGGCTCTTCAAGCGTAGATGGGAATAGTTTTGCTTCTCACTACATTTTCTACTGTTGGTTTCCTACCACGCCACAGTCACCATGTTGATGGATCCTCTGAAGGTACAGAGATTATTGCTAGACTGGCAGTGATCCATAAATTCTGTTGGTGCGGGAGTCCCGCAGGATAACAGACTTAGGGCCTGATTACGTGTTTCGGCGGTCTTGGAATGGACAGCACGCCACCGGCCTGCTCCAGGACCACCAAAACTCACTGCCGCCCGCCAGATTACAAGTAATCTTGTGGTCTGGTGGGTAGGCGGCGTGGCACTCCTGCGTTGTTGCGCCAGTACACATTCCTGCACTGGAAGGAATGCACCATGTTGTGCATTCCTTCCTGTGCAGGAATTGGGGCTGTAAATCTACAGGGGGCACAACATGTGCCCTCTGCATACACCCCCATGAAAAATGTTTTAATATGCTTGACGGTGCATCAGGGCACCACCAAGCATATTGCAGCCCTGAGACCACTGCAGGACCAAAAGGGAAGGGGGTTCCCTGGTGGTTGAAGTGGTGCAATGGCAGCCCAACCGCCAAAGTCCTAATAGGGTGGTCGAACTGCTGGTGCAGCGGTAGCTGAACTGCCACCCCCACACCCTGCAAGTCTGGCGGTCCTCGGACTGCCAGACTTGTAATCTTCTGTGCTGCCATTACAGATGGACTATTGCCTAACAAACTCTAAATTGGGCCTAAGTTGGCTTGGACATGCTCGAATCCATAGTTTCACAATTAAGAAAAGATATGCGTCCAGGTGATAGATGCAAGTTGAAGAAGACACTTACAATGATGCATTTGATTTCATCTCATAGGTCCCACCTAGTGCCATTACCTGCCATAAGATGAGTTGTACACAATACATAATAATTATAAAATTACTGGAAAATTACGTCCCCCAGCAATTTGCTGAAATAGAATATACATAGTATTTTTAAACAAATTGTCAGAAAATGCACAAATAGTTATTTTAGTGGGAAACTAAAGACACAAAATTACTTATTTCTGTCTTGTCTTTTCCATAGAACATGGGAAGCATTTGTAGGAGTAATATCCCACACGTTACTGCCATAAACCCTACAGATTACCTTTTATTATGCTAGGGGGAGAATTATAAAGGAAGCATACTTGAAAAAAAATCACATTTTTACAAATAAATTGCAAAATGACACTCATCGTCAGAAAGGGATGTGCTAGGAAGAAGAAGGACACATGTTTCGACACCAAACCATGATAACACTAAGACCCTGATTACATGGGGGTTGGTAACGGTGAGATATATATGTCACCACATACACACAGATACCCTCAGTTGTTGCATTTACAAGTGTGGTAGATATCCATTATTCCGACTTTCCCTAAAAATTGAAACTATAATGTGAATCATTATTTCCTGCACCGAATTGCATAGATATTAAAAATACAAACACAGTTACCTAAGTAAATTTGAAAATGTTTGACCCACTGAGATTTGTTAAAGGAAAATTCCCAGGGATTCAGTACTTTTCATTATTCTGGAGGTTGCACAGGGATTTTAATTTAGCCCGACCTCAAAATGAGGGCTGTTGTGGGAAACCAAAGATATCATTTTCAATAGAAATTGATACTACAGGCAGCAAGATGGCGGCTGGTCAGACAGCCGAGTGAGCAGGACCTCCGAGCTCCCCTGTTAGCGATCCCCGCTAAGTGTCTATCAGTCAACAGTTACTGGGAAGGAGATCAACTACACCAGAATAAAGATTTGCGATGCTCTGGCGGCTGGTCTTACTTCAGCAAAAAGCTCCGCGACCTCCGTGCAGCACCGGTAGATTGTTCCGTGCCCTACATCTGAAGTATCCGGCGCCGTGGTCAGCCTTGATCGGCATGGCACCCAAAGCTCCCCCTAAGGCCACTAAGTCTCGCCAGACTGCGGGTGGCCTCAATAGTCCGGTAAAAGGCACCAAGAAAGCTCCGGTAAACAGCAACTTGAAGGAGCCGACACCTAAACCAGGTCGAGTAAAATCAGATGTACATCCACTCTTTAAGCTGCAGCGTTCAAAGGACGAAGGCAAATCTACAAATGTTCCTGTGCTTACCGCGTCTACCCCTGCAGCAGCGAGCGCATCCCTGGTGTCGGCTGTCGGTCCTGGATCGACTCCATCCCTATTGGAGGGGGCTGTGGGCTGCGAGTCGGGACAGAGTGGCGCTGATGGTGGCAGATGCATTCTGGGCTCTGTAGTTTTATCGCCTAGCTCCATGTCTACACCTGAGAAACATGGACACAGCAATATCTGCACCATAACCAGCCAAGCCGGTGCCATATCCTCCGCAATTACTGGCTCTGATCTCATAAGGGAGTTTGATGTGGTTGATAAATTCTATTCGATGTCTGACCCCTCAACTTCATCCGATGACGGCAGCCAGGGCAAAAAAACATCTGATGAGGACAGTGAAAGCGTTTCTTCTCTCGAGGATGAGAATCAGACGGAGGAGACGGAGGAGACGACAACTAAAGATCCTGATACAATTCAGAAAGCTAAGGTACAAGGGTGTCTGGGGGATCCCTCAGTTAATAATATACAAGAGTCATTAGCTTGGGATTATTCGTTCACCAGCAGTGCTGCTGATTTCACTAGTGAACAAATGGCTGCTAGATCAGGGCCTGGCATGGAGCAGGAGGCTCCTAAGGAAGTTACCCTTCACTCTATCTACCAGCTCATCATGGCGCATAGATCAGAGACTAGGGCAGAGAACTCAAGGGCCCAGAGTGCTTGTCGCAAACTACAGAATTCAATTAAAAGGGTCGCCAAAACGTGTGCTGATATCGCGGCCAGGACGTGCGAGGTAGAGGAGCGGGTTTCAAAACTTGAGGATGAGCTGAGCGCGCAGAGAGGGGCTACCGAGAGTCTGAAAAGCCAGAGGGAGGACGTCACCTGGAAGATCACTGATCTTGAAAATCGAATGAGAAGGAATAACCTTCGCATTCTTGGTATTCCGGAAGGACTTGAATCATCAGATGTGCGTCAGTTTGTGGTAGAACTATTCATTGAAGCTTTTCCGGATTTAAAGAGCTGGGACTGGAACTCTGAAATACAAAGGGCCCATCGCTTCCCCATTAAAGTGCGACAGCAGCCAAATCAAGACATTGTACCACCCCGTGCCATACTGATTTCTTTTAACAATTTTTTGGCCCGTGAAGCAGTCTATAATATAGCTAGACCCAATCTGAAAAGAAGGGGAAAGGGTCAAGAATTTTTCGTTAGGCCAGATTTTTGCCAGGCCACAGTTGAGCGAAGGTGGCAGCTCCGCTCATTAATGCCTTTGTTTCAGGCGAAAGGTGTACAAGTTTTTTTGCTTAATCCGTCAAAACTAAAAATATTGCATCAAGGAAAGCAATTGTTTTTCTCATCAGAAATCTTGGCCAAAGAATTCCTAAATACACTATAATTAGCCGCTGTGCTCTGTGAGGTCGTGAGATATGTGCCCTCTGGCTAATAAGCAATGCTGTGAATATTACTATTCTCTTTTTCCCTAATCCTTTTTGCATTTCTCTTTATTTTTTATTTTTTTTATCTTACTTGGGCCAACTAAGATGTGCTAGGCTACTGTTAAGTTGGTGTTGGTGGATATCGATCTTCCTTCTCTTTTTTTTCCTTTTTTTTGGGATCCCTACAGGGGGGCCTCCCCTGCTCCACATCACTAGGGACCCTCTGGTCCTTTTGCTGCGTTTAAGGGGATGGGAGTGGGGTCGGGGAGGGGGCTCGCTTAGGGCGGCCTGGGGGGGGAGGGAGAGCTGGGGGGGGGGGAGGGGGAGGAAAAACACAACTTTTTGTTTGGTTCAAATGTTGGAAGTTTAACATGTTTTGCAAGCTTAGCACAGCCAGATGTGTGCAAGGCCTTTTTTTTAGATCGCTATTTGAATTTTGAACTCAGCAGGTTTATTGTTGATCTCTATGATAAGTCACTAAATATTTTAGGTCCTGATCAAAGAACTAGATTTAGATCAGTATGCTCTTATACAAACTGATGGAAGCAATAATATGTAACTATGGCTAGCTCCTATCTCCGCATAGCTACTATTAATATATGTGGCCTCAATGATAAGAATAAAAGAAGAAGGGCACAAGAAGATTTTAAACTTTTTGGTGCAGATCTATTATGTCTACAAGAGACCCATATATCTAATAAAGATTGTAACCTGCTAGATACCATGGGATTTAAGAGACTAGCATATACTACTCAGGACTGTAGGACAAAAGGGGTTGCCGTGCTATCAAGAAACAATAGTCTGACGTGTGACCGCAAAAGTGTGGATAAATTGGGTAGATGGATACTCATGGTCATCAAGTTTGGGTCTGGCCACTTCACACTGGGTTCGGTCTACTCTTCGGTATTAGATGATCCCTCAGTACTGAGATACCTATCCAGTGAGCTCCCGTCCTGGCCAGAGCCGTATATATTGTGTGGTGATTTAAATATCAACGGGGCTGAAACTGTAGGTAACACCGGAACCAGTGATCGTAAACCACAAGTGCGCAGGGCACTAAAAGATTTAATAACAGATATGGGGCTTATTGATGTTTGGCCTAAATTAAGGGGTAAGTATCCAGGTTTCACCTATTATTCATCCCCGCATCAAAAATGTGCCAGACTGGACTACTTTTTGGTATCACCATCACTTGCTAAGGCCGCAAAAATTGAACTACTTCCGAGGGTCTTATCTGACCACAACCCATTGATTTTCGAATTTCCCGTTAACTGTATGGTAAATAAACATAAAAAATGGTCATTTGAAAGGGCTATCCTCTTAGATCAAGATTATAAGAACTATATGAGAAGTAGGATGGATGGATTTTTTAGTATTAACAAGGGCACGGCACCGTCAGGTATGGTCTGGGACACATTTAAGGCCTGGATACGTGGGGAGACTATTAGCTATGGAGCAGATAGAAGGAAGAGATACATGGACCAGGTGAAGGGTCATTATCAGAAACTTTCTCAACTTGAGTCCGATCTAATAACAAAAATAAGAGGCAAAAGCGATACTACTGAAGTCTTGGATTCAATTTTGGTGACCAAATCAACCTTAAACGATATCTATTTAAGCAAGTCGGCCGGTCTATATTTGGTTAAACAGCAGGAATGCTATGAATATAGCGAATCTGTTGGGCGACTGCTTGCGGTTAGGACCAGACAACAAATTTCTGCCCGCCATATAAGCCAAATAAAAAATATGAACGGCGCTCTGATTATTGATGAGGGTGAGATTAGAAATTCTTTTAAAGACTTTTATAGAGCCCTGTATGCTGCGGAAGCGGTCCCAAGTGAGGGCTGGGATCCTCTGCTCTTACCTAGAGTTAAACTGGCAGATGAGGAGGCGTGCCTCCTCGATGTGGAATTTACAGATCAAGAACTCCAGGAGGCATTATCTGATCTACCATCATCTAAGGCTACCGGCACTGATGCTATACCCTTGGAATTATATAAAACCTTTTCTAAGGAGCTGGGAGCGGAGCTTCTTGACCTCTTTAATTCCATAAAGAGGGGAGACGTTCCACCGCCCTCATGGGGATCGGCAAATATTGTTGTATTTTTAAAAAAGGACAAGGACCCGCTAAACATGGGCTCCTATAGACCTATAACACTTCTAAACAGCGACGCTAAGTTATATTCTAAGATTCTCGCTTCCCGTCTCAACAAAGTCATGCCGCGGTTGGTTTCCCGGTGGCAGCACGGATTCATACATGGAAGGGGGACAGAGGATCATATAAGAAGACTTATTACAGTGCTTGATGCCTCTGATGTCTTAAAACTCCCAGTAGCCGTGGCTTTCCTAGACGCCGAAAAGGCATTCGATCGGGTCTCTTGGAGCTATTTATGGAAATGCCTTAAAGCGAATAATTTTGGAGAAGGCTTCATCAGGGCAATGCAGGTTCTGTACTATAAACCATCAGCGCAGGTACAGATTATGGGAGTCCCCTCTGAAACGTTTCCTATAGAACGAGGGACAGGACAAGGATGTCCATCTTCCCCTTTGCTATATGCGCTGTATATGGACCCATTTCTCAGGGCCCTAGAGGCCTCAGAGTATATTTCCCCTTTCAGATTAAACCATATGGACATTAAAATCTTGGCATACGCTGACGACGTCGCCGTCGTCACGTCGGACTTGTCCTCTGCACTGCCTGAAGTTGAAATTTTGGCAGAGAAGTTCGGTCAAATTTCTGGCTATAGGCTTAATAGGGACAAAACCCAGATCTTAGTCAATAAATACATGATTTCTATAGATGATAGAATAGTGGAGGAGGCGGTATATCTTGGAATACGTGTCAGGGCTAAAATTGAGGAGATAGTTGAGGTAAATATAACCCCTATATTATATAAAATTAAGAAGGATATGGGCCGATGGGACAATTTGAAACTATCTATTATCGGAAGATGCAACCTGGTCAAAATGGTAATTTTACCGAAATTACCATATATTTTTCGTACAATACCCCTAGAAATACACAATAGGTGGTTTCAGTTGATCGAGCGTGAGATAGCAAGATTTATCTGGTCATATAGAAAAACGCGTCACGCAAATCGTTTTTTAGCCCTACCAATTGAAAGAGGTGGACTTGGATTACCAAATTTTAGATTATATTATCTGGCTGCGTCACTTAAATATTACTGGCCCCTGTTTCGACCCCTTGATAACAGGACTATGCTATCTAATACTCTGCCTACCATATATGAGATGTTAATGGGCCCGGGAGTACGGGGATGCTTCTTAAAAATGTACGAGCCCAGCTATTACAAAAGAACTCGATTCAAGATTCTGGTCACCGCATATCAAATCTGGACCAGGGTTAGAAATAAACTAGGCATGGGCAGGTTTAGTCGATACACCCCATTCTTTGACAATAGTCAGGTTCCCGAAATATTGTTGGATGGATATTTTGACCGGTGGTTACAGGCCGGAGTCCATAATATAGCAGACCTGCTGGATGGAGATCAGCTAGCCACATTTGATGTACTTAAAAAAAGATTTAATCTTACTAATAGTGATTTTTTTAAGTTTCTACAAGTAAGGGATTTCATCACTAAGAAAATTGGAGGTACCATGGGGCTTACTGCTATCGCGCTGCTAGATATTATCACCGCCCGTGACCCTCCTACAATCTCGAGGCTCTATGAGACACTTATGGATGGGGTACCTGACGATATCGAAAAGCAATCCAACAAATGGCAGGAAAGACTTGAGGTTACCGACTCCTGCCTGGAAAATGCTATTGCATTAGCTAATACCGTATTGGCTACAGCTAATCTACGTGCACAGTGTTTTAAAACATTTTTTGATCTCTATATCTCTCCTCCTCAAATCATTAAGTGGGGTGGGTCGGAGGGTTTTCATTGCTTTCGATGTCAAACTTTGGGCGCAGATTTGGTGCATATTTTTTCTACATGCCCGGAGCTCGATAAACTTAGATTGGAGATTGCCTCTTTTCTGCAATATGTTCTTAATAGGAGGATACTGTTATCTCCCCAACTTATGTTATTGGGGGTATCAGTACCAGAGGACAACTGTAAGGAGTTTTTGTTTATCTCAATGTCTATACTTAGACTATGTATTGCTTCTTCGTGGCTTGATCCACAACCTCCAACATTTGGGCAATGGAAAATGCGTTTGTTACATGTATTTGTACAATGGATTTTATTATTAATATGTGTGAAACACATTTACAATCTTACCATGTCAATTAAACACTTCAATTTAATTCAATTCAATAATCTTTATTCAGATATAAGTATATCCATAAACGCAGAAATTGTGTAATAATAAAGGGGTGTACCATAATCAATTAACATAAAAACAATGACAGAATCATACATAACAGTCAATATAAACATTTTTTACAATAAAAACCCGTAAATCATTTATAGTATTGTAAGCCAATTAGCACTGAACAAAAACAGATTCCAACAAATTCATATTAAACCTGACCACAACATATACCAAATAAATCATAGAGAACAAATATCATAAAGTGCACATTGTATTTCGAGCGCGCACTGACATTTTTTTAAAAGTACCTACACGAACAGTTAGTTCATCACTTTCTAACTTGCGAATTTTTAAATAAGCTTCCTTTAAATGTATAGGTAGAATACTCTTAAAAAATGGAATCAAAAACTGATTTGTGTATACTCTATAGCATTTATAGAAAAATAGAAAGTGGAGTATTGTCTGCCCACTGCTATCATCACATGGACAAGGTAATTGATCCAGGGTAACAGTATAACCCCAAAGGGAAACACAATACAAATTTAACTGTGCCAGCCCTTAAATGAAACAGTAATACTCTATCCCAATGTCCAATAGATTTTAAAAGATAACTTAATGGGGTATTTGATTCATCCGCGATAGGCAGGTAACTTACTACGGACTTTTTCTGAACCTCCCTTTCATATCTTAATCAATCAATCAATCAGGAGCATTTATAGAGCGCGCTACTCACCCGCAAGGGTCTCAAGGCGCTGAAGGGGGGGGGGTGCCGCTACTGTTCGAAAAGCCAGGTCTTGAGGTGCCTCCTGAAGGAGAGATGGTCCTGGGTCAGTCGTAGGTGGGTGGGGAGGGAGTTCCACGCCTTGGCCGCCAGGTAGGAGAAGGATCTTCCTCCGGTGCAGGTTCTGCAAATCCGTGGGACCGTGGCGAGGGTGAGGCTGGCGGAGCGGAGCTGGCGGGTAGGTGTGTGGAACTTGAGGCGGGTTCTGAGGTATTCGGGGCCCATGTCGTGGAGAGCCTTGTGTGTGTGGGTGAAGAGTCTGAAGGTGATCCTCTTGCTGACGGGGAGCCAGTGCAGGTCTCTCAGGTGGGCTGAGATGTGGCTGTGTCGGGGAATGTCCAGGATGAGTCAAGCAGATGCGTTCTGTATGCGCTGGAGTTTTTTCTGTAGTTTGGCGGAGGTCCCGGCGTAGAGGGCGTTCCCGTAGTCTAGTCGGCTGGTGACGAGGGCCTGGGTGACCGTCTTCCTGGTTCCAGTGGGGATCTATCGGAAGATCTTTCGGACCATGCGGAGGGTGTTGAAGCAGGAAGATGTAACGGCGTTGACTTGTTTGGTCATAGTGAGGGAGGAGTCGAGGATGAACCCCAGGTTGCGTGCATGGTCCGTGGGCTTGGGGGCGGTTCCCAGGGCATATCTTAAAGTTCTGTAGTGATCATATAGAGCCCCCCGAATAGCTTTTTTGTTCGTACCAACAATTTCATTTGGATTTGTAAAAACTAATACATGTTTGATACCGCTCAAACTATCCTTACTGCAGCAAGCCATGGTATTTCTCTTCCCATGTTACACTTGAGACAATCTCCAATAATTTCTCTAGTAAGTGATGCTGCAGGATTCTTCCAGATCGCAAGCCAAAAAAGGGCGGGTCAGGCCTTTGTATAGTCTTCAACATAGTGTAATTTTAATTCAGCATGGCAAATATTCTGGCGGTTGCACAGGGATTGTAATTTAGCCCAACCTCAAAATGAGGGCCGTTGTGGGAAACCAAAGATATCATTTTGAACAAAAATTGATACTACATGCATGTGTTGTCTGATGCGTTTGTCTAAAAGTGGTAATTGTACTAAACAAAACAAGCATTAAAAAAGCCTATAGGTCGTGCCTTGGCAAGCTGGTGTGATGATTATTTTTTATTGCAGTCATATGCCACAAACATAAAAAACACAAAGCAACCTATCCTGACCGCCATATCCTAGCAATAAAAATTGCTATTGGGGCAATTTTCATACTGATGGTTTTTAAATAGTTACCCTTGCAATTATACCATGGATTTTATTATTAATATGTGTGAAGCAGACAAGAGTAAATCACTATCTTCCCATTTCACACAGTTACAATCTTACCATGTCAATTAAACACTTCAATTTAATTCAATTCAATAATCTTTATTCAGATATAAGTATATCCATAAATGCAGAAATTGTGTAATAATAAAGGGGTGTACCATAATCCATTAACATAAAAACAATGACAGAATCATACATAACAGTCAATATAAACATTTTTTACAATAAAAACCCGTAAATCATTTATAGTATTGTAAGCCAATTAGCACTGAATAAAAACAGATTCCAACAAATTCATATTAAACCTGACCACAACATATACCAAATAAATCAATGAGAACAAATATCATAAAGTGCACATTGTATTTCGAACAATTAGTTCATCACTTTCTAACTTGCGAATTTTTAAATAAACTTCCTTTAAATGTATAGGTAGAATACTCTTAAAAAATGGAATCAAAAACTGATTTGTGTATACTCTATAGCATTTACAGAAAAATAGAAAGTGGAGTGTTGTCTGCCCACTGCTATCATCACATGGACAAGGTAATTGATCCAGGGTAACAGTATAACCCCAAAGGGAAACACAATACAAATTTAACTGTGCCAGCCCTTAAATGAAACAGTAATACTCTATCCCAATGTCCAATAGATTTTAAAAAATAACTTAATGGGGTATTTGATTCATCCGCGATAGGCAGGTAACTTACTACGGACTTTTTCTGACCCTCCCTTTCATATCGTAAAGTTCTGTGGTGATCATATAGAGCCCCCCGAATAGCTTTTTTGTTCATACCAACAATTTCATTTGGATTTGTAAAAACTAATACATGGTTGATACCGCTCAAACTATCCTTACTGCAGCAAGCCATGGTATTTCTCTTCCCATGTTACACTTGAGACAATCTCCAATAATTTCTCTAGTAAGTGACGCTGCAGGATTCTTCCAGATCGCAAGCCAAAAAAGGGCGGGTCAGGCCTTTGTATAGTCTTCAACATAGTGTAATTTTAATTCAGCATGGCAAATATTCTGGCGGTTGCACAGGGATTGTAATTTAGCCCAACCTCAAAATGAGGGCTGTTGTGGGAAACCAAAGATATCATTTTCAATAGAAATTGATACTACATGCATGTGTTGTCTGATGCGTTTGCCTAAAAGTGGTAATTGTACTAAACAAAACAAGCATTAAAAAAGCCTATAGGTCTTGCCTTGGCAAGCTGGTGTGATGATTATGTTTCCTGCCCTGAACACAGATCCTCCCTACTTCTGCGCTCAGATCCCAGCTACCTCTGTAATGACTCATTGCCCATATCTTTTCTTTGACTCTGTACACCGTTCCTGTGCCTTTAGGCTACGTTTGCACTACACAGATACCACCTACATACAGACACAGGCAACAAAGAAGACAGGCATAGAAAATGTGACATTACCGAGGGTCCATGTTGCCTTCTTTTTTTCAGTTTAAAGCTTTAATGTTATTGTGACATCATACATATTACAGTAAACGTGGTTAACAAAAACATTTGAGTAAAGAAAAATACATTTTTGTATTGAATAATCTACCTCAATTATACTGAAATATTATAAAACTGAAAACCGAAGTCAAATAGGAAAAATTCTAGTGACAAAAAGATTAACAGGCACATGCATCAATGTAAAAACCGGTCGCAAACAGGCAGATTCTCAGAATCTGCCCCTTTGCGACCGGTATTTTTGCATTTGGGATGCATCATCCCAAATGCAAAAATCGCAATTTAAGGAATCTCTAAATTGCGATTCCTTAAATTGCAATTGCATTTAAGGAATCCCAAATTGAGATTCCTTAAATGCAATGCATGAAAGTGAAAAAATTAGCGATTTCGCTAATAGGGGGAGCAAATTACCATGAAGTTGAACAGAGTTACTTGAAATTTGGCAGAGAGGTAGTCTACAGGTCAAGGATGTGCCTTTTGTAGGTTTGGTGTAAATCTGTTCAGTATTTCCTAAGAAAATACCATTTAAATCAATATATATATCTGTAAGCGCGCTCCGAGCGCGCACCGTAAGCTTACCGTACGCGTACGGTGCCGTGCGTGAGCGCGATTCTGATTGGCTGTTAGATCTTAGTAAACATTCGAATCGGTCGAAACCAGGAAGTGTCGGCCGCCATTTTCTCTCTCGCACTCTGAGGGGGGGAGGAAAAACAAAGTTGGATAACATGAAAAGTGGCCGGCTAGACTGCTCCTCACCCCCTTGCCTTGGTCTGGGTGTCCCAGAAGGACCCCCAAGGCCAAAAATTAAGGTTTTTTTTTTTTTTTTAAAACGCCGAATGCGCTTACTTACGGCAAAAAATAAATTTAAAAAAAACAAACGCCACATATTCCTCCCCCCCCAGTGTGCAAAAGGTGCCAGCAGGGCACCTTTTGTGCATGGCATATTTAATTGATGAACATTTAATAGATAACCTTTCACAACGAAGCGCATAATATGTCCTCCGTGTGCGGACGGTGCGCGAAGCGCATCGTGCGTACATGGCCCATCCAGCGTAACGTGGGCACGCGGTGCGCGCACGGCACTAACTGCGCAAAGTGGGCGCGCGGTGCGCGAAGCGCACCGCGTGCTCACTGTGCGGGCACGGTGCGCGAAGCGCACCGTGCGCGCACGGAACGAACTGCGTGAAGTGGGCGCGCACGGCACGAACGGCGTAAAGTAACTTAGCATTTAAAAAACCGTACAAATTCACTGAAAAAACCATAGGTTTCACACACGTTATAGTTAGGAATTAGCATTTAAAAAACCTTGCAAATTCACTGAAAAAACCATAGGTTTCACACAAGTTATAGTTAGCTGTACATTTCACTCGTAAAAAACCAATGAAATTCCACGTTATAGTTAGTGCAGGCAACTATAACTCACGCGACCACAATCCTCTGCTGATGCTAATACTGTATTTAGACACTTATTTGCCCATGTCTTCTTCCATTAAATTTTAGCTATACATATATATATTACAAATATTTTTTTTTCATAAAGACACATATGTCATCAGCAGAGGATTGCGGTCGCGTGAGTTATAGTTGCCTGCACTAACTATAACGTGGAATTTCATTGGTTTTTTACGAGTGAAATGTACAGCTAACTATAACTTGTGTGAAACCTATGGTTTTTTCAGTGAATATATATATATATATATTCACTTAAAAAACCATAGGTTTCACACATGTTATAGTTAGCTGGACATTTCACTCGTAAAAAACCAATGAAATTCCCTCGTTATAGTTAGTAAAGGGAACTATAACTCACGCGACCGCAATCCAGTGCTGATGACGCCAGATATTACATTTGAAAAATTTGAATATATATATATATATTTAGTCAATAAACTCCCCTCTGCGACGCGTTTCGAGCACTGAGTGCCCTTGATCACACCATATATATATATATATATATATATATATATTGATGAAGATTCCACCGCTATTAGTCCAAAGGAACACTCGCACTCCAAGGTCCGTTGTTTCAAAGAAAGTTTTATTGGCTACGCGTTTCGAGCAGACGCTCTTCTTCACTGGCCACAAAAAGTAAAACACTCGTCCTCCATTTAAAATGAATAAAACATAGAAAGTGGACCAAGCGTTGCTCGGTATTCGAGCAATGTAATAGACAAAGGACTTCAAGACACTCAGAGTGAAAAGGAAAACCTTGAAGTTTACAAACGCAAGTGCGTAAACAAAAGAGTGTAAGTAACATCAAAAAGCCAAGTGGCTATTATACTGAAAAAGTCAACAAATATACTTTTTACAAAGAATCATTTCCATACGGACACTCTAGTAAACACAGGTCATGTGACCATTGAACACATGGTCCCATGAAATAAAAGTTTAGAGTGAAAAACAAAATCACTTGACAATTGTTCACTACGAGATAATGAATGTAGCAGGAGAGAACAGGGGGCACTAATTGGACACCATTGTCCTAGGAGTGAAAAATAAGACACACAACCGTTAACTAAGTATTGAGAAAACATTTCCATTGATTATTCATCCAATATGTACATAAAGTTCCTCATCTTCATTGAGGCCAAAGGGATTCTTCGACTCAAGAAGAATAATGTACTGTGACTCCAGGATTCTTAGTTGTTTTTGACGATCTCCCCTGTTTGTTTTTCACTCTAAACTTTTATTTCATGGGACCATGTGTTCTATTACATTGCTCGAATACCGAGCAACGCTTGGTCCACTTTCTATGTTTTATTCATTTTAAATGGAGGACGAGTGTTTTACTTTTTGTGGCCAGTGAAGAAGAGCGTCTGCTCGAAACGCGTAGCCAATAAAACTTTCTTTGAAACAACGGACCTTGGAGTGCGAGTGTTCCTTTGGACTAATAGCGGTGGAATCTTCATCATTATTTACCGGGACCCGAACCCGGGAACTCGCACCGACCCCGAGAGGAGTGGAGCTGACAGTGTCGGGATTCTTTCTTCCACATATATATATATATATATATATATATATATATATATATATATATATTCACTGAAAAAACCATAGGTTTCACACATGTTATAGTTAGCGGAAATTTTACTGATAAAAAACCAATGAAATTGCCCCGTTATAGTTAGTGCTGGCAACTATAACTCACGCGACCGCAATCCTCTGCTGATGCTAATACTGTATTTAGACACTTATTTGCCCATGTCTTCTTCCATACATTTTTAGCTATACATATATTACAAATATTTTTTTTTCATAAAGACACATATGTCATCAGCAGAAGATTGCGGTCGCGTGAGTTATAGTTGCCAGCACTAACTATAACGGGGCAATTTCATTGGTTTTTTATCAGTAAAATTTCCGCTAACTATAACATGTGTGAAACCTATGGTTTTTTCAGTGAATTTGCAAGGTTTTTTAAATGCTAATTCCTAACTATAACGTGTGTGAAACCTATGGTTTTTTCAGTGAATTTGTACGGTTTTTTAAATGCTAAGTGACTTTACGCCATTCGTGGCGTGCGCGCCCACTTAACGCAGTTCGTTCCGTGCGCGCACGGTGCGCTTCGCGCACCGTGCGCGCACAGTGAGCACGCGGTGCGCTTCGCGCACCGCGCACCCACTTTACGCAGTTAGTGCCGTGCCCACGTTACGCTAGATGGGCCATGTACGCACGATGCGCTTCGCGCACTGTGCGCACATGGAGGACATATTATGCGCTTCCTTGTGATAGGTAATCTGTTGAAATTTTTTGGGAAATTTCTGTGCTCTGATAAACCATGCACAAATGGTGGCCTTCGGCCACCATTTGCACAAGGGGTGGAGAAAGTGTGGATAGTGTTTTTTTTATTTTTATTTTTTTACCGTACGCTTACGGTAAGCGTACGGTAAGCGTACCCCGCGAAATTGCCGAAAAAAAAATAATGCCGTTTTTGCTCTTGGGGGATGTTTGGGGACTCCCTCAACATGACTATGTGAGAGGGAGTTGTCAAAACATCCCCGTAACATGTTTTTGGCCATCATGTTTGATACATAACACTCAGTGCGGTAGACAAAATGGCGGACGCCGCTTCCTGGTTTCTGCCGATTCGAATGTTTACTAAGATCTAAGAGCCAATCAGAATCGCGCTCGCGCACGCCACCGTACGCTTACCGTAAGCGTACGGTAAGCGTACCGTAAGCGGGCTCAGATATATATATTGATTTAAAGGCTATTTTCTCAGAATCTACTGAACAGATTTACACCAAACCTACAAAAGGCACTTCCTTGACCTAGGGACTACCTCTCTGCCAAATTTCTAGTAATTCTGTTCAGCCGTTCGGGCTGTAGCTCGTTCTAAAGGTCCTATGGAAAAATGCATGGGAAAAACGCGTTTTGGGACCCCCCTTTTATCTCAGCCCCCGCTTGACGAATCCCCCCGAGACTTTCAGGGTAGGAGCGGAGCGTAGCGCCCCACCTATTTTGAGAAATTCGCGAGGATTCGTCGACCGGCGCCAAAGTTATTCAAAAATAGAATGTTGAGGTTTTCCTATGGAAACGTGGTCCTAACTATAACTACCTACTGGCGACCGCCAGTAGGTAATATATATATATATATATATATATATATATATATATATATATATATATATATATATATATATATAGAGGGAGAGAGAGAGAGAGAGAGAGAGAGAGAGAGAGAGATGTGTGTGTGTATGCTGGTTTATATACATATGTTTTTCTATATACTATTAAATATGAGTGAGATTTATTTAACTAACTTTGTAATAATGGTATATATTAAAATATGTATATGTACTACTTTAAACTAGATATATATTAAAAACAATATGTATGCTTGTTTTTTAACTATATTAGTGTGAAACAATATTTTATTTCGAAATGTTTGAATTTACCATTATAAGTGAAAGGAAACAATATTTTTGTTAGCAATATATTTGACACGATATTTCTTTAACTCAATATTGTTGTTTCTGATATTCTGTTAGTGGTAAAGCAGCTAAAGTAAAATCCCCAGCCTTCACAGATGTACCTCTGTACATCTCATCAAATTCAGAAGTACAGTTTCACTAAAGCTGTTTCTGACGGTATGAAGAGAGAGAGCTGGCAAAGATGAAACAACTGTACTAGAAGGTAGATGCAGTGACAGTAACAGTTCTAGAACCCACATCACTGTGAAGTAAGGACAGGGAACCACAAGATTGGGAGACTCAGATGAAACCTACAGTTAAAAGCCATGAGACCTCTGAGGGATGCGCTGAGTGACAAATCAGCTAAAATTGGTTGAGGCCCAAGAAGCTAAGAGGTAAAAGCCTCCTACACATTAGAGCCTCCATGAAAGCTTGCCGACAGGTCCTGTAGTATAATCACCCGAACCTCTCATCAAGATGAAGCTGTAAAATGTTGAAGCACGGTCAAAAAACACAGTACAAGATTGAACCGTGAGAGCCACAAGCTCTCCAAAAATGTTTCACCAGTTTGAAATATTCCAAAGGTGCTGTTATACCAGGTTGAATTCTGGCTTCTGCACTTGACCGAATTGTGTGATCCTCATCAGATCATTATAATTCTCTACATTTCAGTTTCCTCTTCTGCCACAAATGAGGGGTGAAGAGAGGTGGTATAGTTGGCAATGTGTACTGTACAACAAGGAAATTATTTGAGACTTCTTGACTTCATTGAACAAAACATCTTTTATTGCTGATTTTAGGGAGTAACCCTCTGTAAACCAACACTGAATGTGTTGGAAGTTCCTGCCCCTGTGTATGCCACAACAAACCTAATTAGACCTAAAATCATATGAGTGCAAAACAAGGTTATCTTTTTCAGACCTGAGAGTATGTTATTCTGTTCTTTGCTGAAGCCTCAACTCTAATCTATGGGTTTTAGATAGTTTTGTCATTGTGTGGCTTGACTACCCTGCTTTAAAAGTATGACTTTAATAGGTCTTGTTCGGAAACATTTTAAAGCCATGGGCTCTTCAAGAACCTCCATAACACTGCTGGGGGGGGGGAAATGTTTTAATATGCTTGGCGGTGTATCAGGGCACCACCTAGCATATTGCAGCCCTCAGAAAACTGTGGGACCACAAGGGAATGGGCTTTCCTGGTAGTTGAAGTGGTGCAATGGCAGCCCAACCGCCAAAGTCCTAATAGGGTGATCGAACTGCTGGTGCAGCGGTAGCTGAACTGCCGCTCCCACACCCCGCTAGTCTGGCGGTCCTCGGACTGCCAGACTTGTAATCTTCTGTGCCGCCATTGCAGATGGACTATTGCCTGATAAACTCTAAATTGGGTCTAAGTCGGCTTGGACATGCTCGAATCCATAGTTTCACAATTAAGAAAAGATATGCGTCCAGGTGATAGATGCAAGTTGAAGAAAACACTTACAATGATACATTTGATTTCATCTCATAGGTCCCACCTAGTGCCATTACCTGTAATAAGATGAGCTGTACACAATACATAATAAATATAAAAGAACTGGAAAATTACGTCCCCCAAGCAATTTGCTGAAATAGAATAGGCATAGTATTTTTAAACAAATTGTCAGAAAATGCACTAATAGTTATTTTAATGGGAAACTAAAGACACACAATTACTTATTTCAGTCTTGTCTTTTCCATAGAACATGGGAAGCATTTGTAGGAGTAATGTCCCACACGTTACTGCCATAAAACCCTACAGATTATCTTTTATTATGCTAGGGGGAGGATTATAAAGGAGGCATACTTTAAAAAACATCACATTTTTACAAATAAATTGCAAAATGACACTCATCGTCAGAAAGGGATGTGCAAGGAATAAGAGAGGCACATGTTTCGACACCAAACCATGATAACACTAAGACCCTGATTACATGGGGGTTGGTAAAGGTGAGATATATGTGTCACCCCATACACACAGATACCCTCAGTTGTTGCATTTACAAGTGTGGTAGATATCCATTATTCCGACTTTCCCTAAAAATTGAAACTATAATGTGAATCATTACTTCCTGCACCGAACTGCATAGATATTAAAAATACAAACACGTTTACCTGAGTGAATTTGAAAATGTTTGACCCACTGAGATTTGTTAAAGGAACATTCCCAGGGATTCAGTACTTTTTCATTATTCTGGAGGTTGCACAGTGATTTTAATTTAGCCCGACCTCAAAATGAGGGCTGTTGTGGGAAACCAAAGATATCATTTTCAATAGAAATTGATACTACATGCATGTTTTGTCTGATGCATTTGCCTAAAAGTGGTAATTGTGCTAAACAAAACAAGCATTAAAAAAGCCCATAGGTCTTGCCTTGGCAAGCTGGTCTGATGATTATTTTTTTTATTGCAGTCATATGCCACAAACATAAAAAACACAAAGCAACCTATCCTGACCACCATATCCTAGCAATAAAAATTGCTATTGGGGCCATTTTCATACTGATGTTTTTTAAATAGTTACCCTTGCAATTATACCATGGATTTTATTATTTATATGTGTGAAGCAGACAAGAGTAGATCACTATCTTCCCATTTCACACAGTTACACTCTTACCATGTCAACTAAACACTTCAATTTAATTCAATTCAATAATCTTTATTCAGATATAAGTATATCCATAAAAGCACAAATTGTGTACTAATAAAGGGGTGTACCATAATCCATTAACATAAAAACAATGACAGAATCATACATAACAGTCAATATAAAACATTTTTACAATAAAAACCCATAAATCATTTATAGTATTGTAAGCCAATTAGCACTGAATAAAAACAGATTCCAACAAATTCATATTAAACCTGACCACAACATATACCAAATAAACCAATGAGAACAAATATCATAAAGTGCACATTGTATTTCGAGCGCGTACTAACATTTTTTAAAAAGTCCCTACACGAACAGTTAGTTCATCACTTTCTAACTTGCAAATTTTTAAATAAGCTTCCTCTAAATGTATAGGTAGAATACTCTTAAAAAATGGAATCAAAAACTGTTTTGTGTATACTCTATAGCATTTACAGATAAATAGAAAGTGGAGTGTTGTCTGCCCACTCCTATCATCACATGGACAAGGTAATTGATCCAGGGTAACAGTATATCCCCAAAGGGAAACACAATAAAATTTTAACTGTGCCAGCCCTTAAATGAAACAGTAATACTCTCTCCCAACGTCCAATAGATTTTAAAAGATAACTTAATGGGGTATTTGATTCATCCACGATAGGCAGGTAACTTACTACGGACTTTTTCTGAACCTCTCTTTCATATCTTAATGTTCTGTAGTGATCATATGGAGCCCCCGAATAGCTTTTTGTTCGCACCAACAATTTCATTTGGATTTGTAAAAACGAATACTTGGTTGATACTGCTCAAACTATCCTTACTGCAGCAAGCCATGGTATTTCTCTTCCCCTGTTACACTTGAGACAATCTCCAATAATTTCTCTAGTAAGTGACGCTGCAGGATTCTTCCAGATCGCAAGCCAAAAAAGGGTGAGTCGGGCCTTTATATAGTCTTCAACATAGTGTAATTTTAATTCAGCATGGCAAATATTCTGGCGGTTGCACAGGGATTGTAATTTAGCCCAACCTCAAAATGAGGGCCGTTGTGGGAAACCAAAGATATCATTTTGAACAAAAATTGATACTACATGCATGTTTTTTCTGATGCATTTGCCTAAAAGTGGTAATTGTACTAAACAAAACAAGCATTTAAAAAGCCTATAGGTCTTGCCTTGGCAACCGGGTGTGATGATTATTTTTTATTGCAGTCATATGCCACAAACATAAAAAACACAAAGCAACCTATCCTGACCACCATATACTAGCAATAAAAATTGCTATTGGGGCCATTTTCATACTGATGTTTTTTAAATAGTTACCCTTGTAATTGTACCATGGATATTATTATTAATATTTGTGAAGGTGACAAGAGTAAATCACTGTCTTCACATTTCACACAGTTAAAATCTTACCATGTCACTTAAACACTTCATAACAGCAAGTTTAAAATCAAAACAGAAAATGCACTATTTAACTGAGTACTTACCCTGCAGGCAAAATAAAAAGCCAGTATTTACAATTAGAAAATATAAATAACATAAAAATCACTTTATACATGATTTTTCACCGTAGTGAAGGTAACCATTTTAGTGAATGTGAACAATATGCATAGGCTTTGGAACTAATTTAGAGGTTGTAAACAATATGCATAGGCGTTGGAACTAATTAAGAAGTTGTAAACAGTATGCTTAGGCTTTGGAACTAATGTAGAGGTTGTAAACAATATGCATAAGCTTTTTTTTTTTACTTTATTTATCGCTTCCATGATAATTACATTCAGTACATGGTTACTCGCAGTAATTTTGCAATTTGACAAGGCACGAAGTAGGAAAGAAAGACAATTACTTGCATTGTAATCCCTGTCCCCATCTAATACAGATAAATCTCAGGACAATATATACATCTTGCATTGAATACTTGCTATCATCAACCCCCGCCCGGGTTACAACCTTCCCCCAGTGGATCACAATCTCTCTGCTCTAATTGAACTAACATAATTTTGAAGTGTATGACAGGGTTATTTTACCCCACTCCGGTGGGGACAATCCCAGCCGATTGTTGTGAAGAGGGGGCAGCACTAGCTTCGACCAAGTAGCTCTTTAGGGGCCCCCAAATATCTTTTGTTCGGGATGCCAGAGGCTGGGTGACAGCTCAGAGTTCACTGTTCATGTTGCAATATGTTAGGTTGTTAAGCCAGGTTTGTACTGTAGGGCAGGCTCTGCAGCCCCATTCAAGAGCTATCTCCCACTTTGCGAGCAGCAGAGCAATGGCTGTGAATTTACGTACCCCCTTTGGGAAACCAAACACATAGCCCAAAAGTGCAGTCTCAGTTGTAGGCTCCACCTCCAAGTTTATCATTTTTGCTATTGTGCTGTACACTTCTCTCCAGTAGTTCCCAATTTTAACGCAGTTCCAGACTAGGTGGGCGAAATCAGCATGTGGTGCACCGCACTTTAAGCAGGTATGTGATCTGCTAGGGTCGATAGTGTGCATTTTCTCCGGGGACGTATAGATCCTTCACAAAAATTTCAAATGTATTAATTTATGTCCACTGTTTAGGGAGACTTCTTTAATTTGCGTACAGCAGAAAGCCCAGTGCGAGTCCTGAATCGGGTGCCCAAGATCTCGCTCCCACGCCACCCGGACCTTAGCATCTCTGCTGGGAACTATTGACATGCAGGCACTACGTATCCTAGAAATAAGATGCTCTCTCTCTAGACTCATGATCACTGTGGTCAACGGGGTGAAAGACTCGGGCTCCAAAGGGAACATAGAGATCACTGTTCTTAGTGCACAGCGGACCCGGTTCAGGATAAAATGGTCCATAAATGTTGCCTCACTAAATCTCCCCTCCTCTGTGCTAGAAAAAAACGTGTCCCCCTCTGAACAAATCCCCAATTTTACATAATGAATATTTGATGAGTGTGCACTGAACAAGTTTCTCTTCCATAATGGGGATCCATGGACTGTTTAAAATCGGAATCTCGGGAGAGTATAAAGTGTGGTCTCCAGTGACTCACCCTTACTTCTGCCAGGCCCATCTGGTAGTAGATTCAGTTTGAATATCCTGAGGGTCTCTTGGGAATCCCCATGGCAGCACCGTGTTCAAGCAGGCGGGAAGGACCAAGTCAGCTTTGGGTCTGGTGTATGGAACCCGCGCATCCATATGATACCAGGAATGTGTGGAACTGCACTGCGCGACCAAGTAATATAATTGAAAATTAGGGACACTAAATCAACCTCTGTCGTACGGTAGGGTCATAGCATTCTAACTAACTCTGGGGCTCCTTCCCCCCCCAGACCCACCTAATAAGGTGAGAACGCAGTGTGAGAAAAAATCTATTGGGGAGCGGGATGGAGATATTATTGAATAGGTATAAAAACTTCTGGAGAACAATCATTTTTATCAGCGCCACGTGGCCCGCGAGCGAAAGGGGGAGCCTCAGCCATCGTTCCACTTGCAGCTCTAATTTATGCCATAGTTAAATCGGATAACCTGTTCTGTTTCTTTGTGGATATGGACTCCTATACATTAAGCAGAGTCCTCACACCACTCAAAAGGAAATTCACAATTTCATCTTGTGGTACACCGTGTAAGAGGGAATAGCTCTGATTTACCCCAATTTATTCCCAGGCCAGAATAACCAACAAATCGTATAATCTCTCTGATAAGAGGCTCTAGATTCACCTGGGGGGTACGAACGTAAAGAATGATTTCGTCCCCATAGAGGGAAATAAGGAGAGGTCCCATTTTAAACTGGAGACCTCTATGCATATGACGTTCTTGAAAGTGTCAAACAAGAGGTTCCATAGCTATAATAAAGAGCAATGTGGAGAGTGGGCATCCCAGCCTGGTGCCATGGGTGAAATTAAACAAAGCGATAGTGTGCCGTTTCGGCAGAGCCGAGCAGTAGGAGCGGTATAGAGCAGCGCTGTAAGGTCAATAAAACCTCTTGGCATGCCCAACTTTCTCATCACCGCTAAGAAGAAAGGCCACTCCATGGAGTCAAAGGCATTTTCAGTGTCAAGTAGGATTGTAGCCGCCAGAACCTCCGCCAAGATTCTATGTATCGCAGCGAACAATGTCCTCACGTTAAGGGCAGTCGACCTGTGAGGGACAAATCCCGATTGGGCTGGGGAAATTATCTGGTCCAGCAACAAGGGCAACCTTAACGTGATCATTTTAGCCAGGATTTTATAGTCAAGATTTAAGAGGGAAAGTGGTCTGTACGACCCGCAAGCCAATGGGTCCTTCCCAGGTTTAGGAAGCAGTATTATTACCGCTTCTCGCAGAGTAGGGGCAGCCCCTTATGCCCGAGGGCCTCGTTATAAACCTTGAGGAGGCATAGCGCCAATAGGTCCTCATAGGTCATATAAAAGTCACCCGTAAAGCCGTCCAGTCCCAGGTGGTAGAGCCATTCATAGCATCTATGGCACTAATAATTTCCTCTGCAGAGAATGGCTCCGCCAGAAACTCTTGCATGAATTTCTAAAGGCAGACCATGACAATCTCAGCCAAATACTCCTCCTGGTCTGCCTCATTGTGAGACACCCGAATCATGTATAATGTAGTATAATATGATAAAAATGAGTCCCGTATTTCTGGGGTGCCCGCGAAGATCTGGCCTGTAGAGGATCGAATTTCGGTGATGCATGATCGCCCAGGCGAGGGTCTTAGAAGTCGTGCCAGTGTACGACCCGGTCTGTCGCCTTCCCCGTAATGGTGGCCTCCCAGAATTCCACCAAAAGGGTCAGCAGCAACCAAGCCGGGTCAGATCGGATTGCTCGATCTGCTCTCTATCTAACTTCTCCAGTTGCTGCTCAATGCGGGCTATCATAGCTCTGAGGTCCTCTATCACCCCCGCGTGTTTAGAGATGCAAACACCTTGCATGTAGGCCATAAAGGCTTCCCACAGTGTTGCCCAGGAGTTAACTGATCCAGTGTTTAACTCAAAATAGTCCTCTATGGCACCGCGAAGCTCCGATTTAAATAGTTCATCCATCAAAGCCTGCCCAGGAAATATCCACTGCCTCTCACTGCCTTCCGGCCTAGGAACACGAACCTGCAACATCACGGGGGAATGATCTAAGTACGTTCTGGGGAGAAGCTGGGAAGATTTATACCAATTAGTTAAATTGGGGGAGATAAGCCAATAATCTAGTTGTTATAATTACGTCCTTTTACCTTACATAGTTTTCCCTCATATTACTTTCTCCTCCTTTGGAACATTCCTCCCTTCTCCTGTCTTCCCCTCCTCCCCCAGCTGTTGGTATTTCCCTACTGTTGGCCGAGAGGCTACCTTAGAATGTTGGAGTGAACGTTCCTAAGTGAACAGCTCCAGAGACGAACTGTGGAGCACTGTGGAGGTGGAATAAAGAGGTTCTTACCTGCATCGGCGTGTTGTCATCTTTGTAACACTGGCGACGAGGATGGGATCTGTTGTTGCTTTCACGGACAGTTAACCCCTCACGTTCCTCAGTTTACTCTTTTAAGCTGTTCGACGGTGAAAAAGGATTCTCAAAGACTCTTATAACATTAATTGCCGAGATCCTGGTTTAGAATATTATTTCCCTCACATACGGTGACAGGCACACCTCCAATTTTTAGTAGCCTGTATAGTTAAAGTTCCGCTTTAGACGCTTTTGTATTGAAGCATTCAGTGGAAGTCTACTGCGGTGACAGGCACACCTATAAATTCAAGCCTGGAACTTTTCACGAACATATCATTCTAACCAGCCTGTTTGTTTCAGTGACAGGCACACTATTTATATTATTGAGACTGATATTTTTGTATTTAAGTGAAAGTCATATGTCCAACTAAGCCAGTTGTTATTTTCTTTTGTTCTAAGGGTCATTTTGGGTCTATCTACATTTCTGCTGTTTAATATTACCAGTTTGCTATATACCCTTGCTAATATGGCGGCAAATATGTCTCAACCTCCTCCATATTTAAATGAATTTTCTGAACCTAACTGTCCTTGGAAAGAATGGGAAAAAAGCATTTGAATCGTACTTAATAGCCATTGGGGGAGAAAGGTTTGGTCCGATTAGAAAACAGCATATATATTATTACACAACCTTGGTTCTCATGGCAGAAAATATTTTGATACTCTTCCAGACATCCCGCAAGATTCAAACTTAGCTGATGATCAATTGGATGTTTACCATTTAGCACTGTTAAAATTGAGGTTACACTTTGGTGATAAGGTGAATATTGTTCTTGAACGACACAAATTTTTTAGCAGAGTTCAAGGAAAACAGGAAAGTGTCTCAAGTTATGTGGCCGTGCTTAGGGGTTTGAGTGAATTGTGTGAGTTCGAAGATCTTAGAGATTCTCTAATTAGAGATCAGGTTGTTAGATGTACTAACAACCCTAGGATCCAGGAAAAGTTATTACAGAAGCAACCTGATCTTAAAAATGCTATAGAAATAGCAAAATCTATAGAACACACAGCGTTATGCATCAAAGAAATGAAGGCACCTACAAATAGTGAACAGGTGTCAGAAGTTGCTAAATTGACCATTGAGGATACGGTATGCAAAGTGAAAGAGAAAAGCAATGAACACCCACATAGCGATGAAAATACCAAGCTAAAATGTTATCGTTGTGGCAGCAGCAATCACTTAGCCAATAGTCCTAATTGCCAAGCAAGATCTTATATTTGTAGAAAATGTAATAAAAAGGGGCACTTGGCTAGGTTATGCCACAGTAATCTAAAGAAACCCTTGGTTGGTAATGATGTACATGACAGTAAACAAGAGTGTGTGAAGAAAATTGTTTTTCAGATTTACGATGGCAGTGAGATCAATCAGATTAGGTACCCACAATGTGATGTTAGGTTGAATGGTAAAATAATTAAGATGTATGCAGATTCATGTTCACCGTTTACTCTACTTAATGTGTCTGATTTCAAAGAAATGGACATTTGTCAAGAGGAAGAGTTACAGGTTGCAGATATTTCCCCAAGCAGTTACACTAGAAACTCAATCCCTATAAAAGGGATGATGAATACTCTAATCTCTTTCAAGGACGGTTCTACCACAGGGAAAGTTTATGTTGTTGAAGAAGGGTCAAACCTGCTGGGATGGCAACATCAAAAAGAATTAGGAATAAGATGAGATCCTAACAATCCAGAACAGGTGCTTGTCATAGACCAGGAAGTGTCAAGTAAAGAGATTTGTAGAAAATTCCCTGAAGTGTTTACTGAAGAGTTAGGGCTCCTCAAACATTATCAGCACCGCATTAAACTTAAACGTAATGCTAAGCCAAAGGTGCATAAAACTAGACCTATACCACACCTCATGTGGGAACCACTAAAAAAGGAGTTAACCAAATTACAGAAATTAGGTATCATACATCCTATAGACTGCTCTGAATGGGTTGCCCCCATTGTGATTGCCAGAAAGGCCCATGGAGAAGACATCAGGTTATGCATTGATCTTAGAGATCTTAATGACAGCATAATAGTTGAAAGGCACCCATTGCCCCGCATACACGAAATACTCAGTACGATGGGCGAGGCAACTTGTTTTAGTGTTCTAGATCTATCTATGGCATACCACCAGGTAGAGTTGCACCCGGATTCGAGGGAACTTACGGCATTCACCACTCCTTTGGGCACATTCATGTTTTGCAGGATGCCCTTCGGGTTAGCATCCGCGGCTGCAGTATTTCAAACAATTATGCAGCATGCCCTAGAAGGCATACCCAAGACATTATGCTTCCAGGACGATGTCCTAATTTATGGTGCAACCACAGAGGAGCATGATAGGAATTTATTTCAAGTACTTTCTAAATTTAAGGAGGTTGGTCTTACACTCAAGGAAGAAAAATGTAAAATTGGGGTGACCGCAGTTGACTATTTAGGACACACAATCACTAAAGAGGGTTTTAAACCTAATATGTGCTTGGTGGAAGCAGTGAAGAATGCTCCTGCTCCTACAAACAAACAAGAACTTTTGTCCTTCTTAGGATTGGCTGAGTATATGGCGAAATATGTAAAAAAAATTGCGGATCTCACGTGCAATATCAGAGATCTTACTAAGAGTAACACACAATTTCAGTGGCATGAAGAACACCAAAAAACTTTTGAAAAATTGAAGTCAGCCATACTCTCCACTCCATACCTGTGCAATTATGATCCTAATAGGAGGACTATACTCACGACAGATGCCAGTAATAAAGGTCTTGGTGCTACTCTATCACAAGTAATTGACGGAAAAGAGCGCATAGTTGCGTTTGCATCACGCGTTCTTAACAACTCAGAAAATAACTACTCTGTACTTGAAAAGGAGGCCCTATCCTGCTTCTGGGCCATTAAACACTTCAAATTCTATTTATGGGGTATAAAGTTTACTGTGCGAACTGACCACAAACCTCTCATATTTATGTTCAACCCGAAAGGGACTTTCAACAGCACCCCAAGAGTGGCAAGGTGGGTGTTGGGTTTAGAGGGTTTCTGTTTCAAGGTTGAATATGTGGCAGGAGAACACAACTTGGTTGCTGACTTCCTTTCGAGAGCACCCTTAAATGTGGAAGAAAAATTTGGGATTACGGAATACCCTATCCTAGAAATACACTCATCCACCATAAACTCTGATGAGTGGTGTGCTCTTCAGAACAAAGACATGATTCTTACTCAATTAAAGAATTACGCGTTGCAAGGGTGGCCAGACACATGTGATGAAGTCAACCAAGAAATTAAAAAATATTGGGAGGTGAGATATGAATTTAATCTACACCAAGACCGTATTTGGAGAAATGACAAGATCATACCACCATCAGGGTTGAGGGATAAAATCATTGACCTCGTTCATGAGGGACATCTAGGGCGTAGTTTGACTAAGTCTAGACTCAGGGAACGATATTGGTTCCCAGGAATGGATTCGTTGGTAGAGAGTAAGGTAAAAAATTGCAGTGTGTGCGCTAACAGTGATAAATCCAAGGCTACATTTAAAGCGCCGTTATCCCCAGTATCTATACCTTGTAAACCATGGGACAAGCTAGCCTTGGATATTATTGGTCCTATCAACAAGAAAGGAGTTAGCAAAAGATTTGCATTTGTGTTGACAGATTACCATTCTCATTGGGTGGTCATTAAAATGGTTAATCAAACTAATACAGAAACACTTATAAATTTATTGAGAGACACATTTGCATCTGAAGGTATCCCATCAACCATTGTAACAGACAATGGAGTGCAATTCACTTCATCAGCCATGTCGTCATTCTTGTCTAAGTTAGGGATCACACAGAATAAGACAGCTCTTTATTGTCCCAGGGCCAACGTTATGGTTGAAAGAGTCAACAGAATGATCAAGGAGCATATCCAACTTGCATGCCATAATCAATTGTCAGTGGAAATGGTGTTGCAAGAGATGTTATGGGCATACCATACCACTCCTAATCAAGTTACGGGCATCTCTCCATTTTCATCTCTCAGAGGGAGGAAACCTGGAACCAAATTCTTTCCTAATTGGATTGGTGGGGGAGAATGTGTTGAGTATGATGAGGAAGAGAGGAGTAGGAAGGTTGTTGCCAACCAGAATAAATACAAACAGTACTATGATATCAAGAAGGGTACAAAAGAACAGAATTGGGATATTGGAGATTGGGTGTTTGTTAGAAGACCCACACGTAGTGGGGAGAGTGAATCTAAATTCTCTGAACCAATGAAGATTGTGGAAGTTAGGCAGAATACTGTCATTCTTGAGAATGGTCAATGCTGGAGCATGGATAGACTGACCAGATCTCCTGCTCCTATCTCGGAACAACCTATGGTCTCTCTTGTCCATCTTTCTCAGCCATCATCTTCAGGAAAATAACATGGATAAAATTATCAGAACTGTTCAAACTTAAGTTTTTAGTATCATAAGCCGACTGTGATTTTACTTGTGTTCCTCTTCTTTAAGGGGGAAGATGTGTTATAATTACGTCCTTGTACCTTACATAGTTTTCCCTCATATTACTTTCTCCTCCTTTGGAACATTCCTCCCTTCTACTGTCTTCCCCTCCTCCCCCAGCTGTTGGTATTTCCCTACTGTTGGCCGAGAGGCTACCTTAGAATGTTGGAGTGAACGTTCCTAAGTGAACAGCTCTAGAGACGAACTGTGGAGCACTGTGGAGGTGGAATAAAGAGGTTCTTACCTGCATCGGCGTGTTGTCATCTTTGTAACACTAGTCTTGTCCACGTATGGTACTGGGCCGAATAATGAGAGTATGCGGCAGTTACCGGGTTGCGCCGTCGCCAAATATCTACCAGGACTCCTGAGTCACACAGGTCTAGCAGTGCTCATCCTGCACACGCGGTTTAGTGTCAGGGGAGGTGGAGGACCTATCGCGTGCCGGATCTAATCGAAGGTTAAAGTCACCCCCCCATGCATACGTACTCAGCTTCAAGTTGTAACAGCTGTGCATGCAGGTTGTGGAAGTACTCTGGGCTATCTTTGTTAGGGGCGTATTTACTAACTAGTGCTATGCGGTGACCCATTAGCTGACCTACCATGGTATAGCGACCCTCTCTATTATTGTGTATTTTGTGGAGCTGAAAACAGAGACGTTTGTGTATCAGTATCGCGGTGCCTCCTACGTAAGTGCTGTAATTTGCAAAATAGCAAAGCAGGCCCCGACTCGCGGCAAAGTTGGTGGAGTCTGCCCTAGGCAGGTGGGTTTCTTGTAGAAAAACAATGTCGGTCCCATGCCGTTGTGAGTAATGCAATAGCTGCTTCCCTTTTCTAACATTATTGAGACCCCTGATGTTCCTGGTAATGAGTGACAAATCGGAGAAAGTGGACAGGCTATCCAATGCTGACATTTAAACTAAGAGATAGTGATTGCTGTTGTGCGCCATAGCTAGAACTCAGCTCTGTACAGTGAGTAAACTGAAATGTAAACAATAGTAACCAGTGATTATGAACATCTACTCACCCATCTACCCACCCATCCCCCACCCATCCCTGTGCGACCGTTTGTAGGGAAAAAACAGTAGAACAGATCATCATATGCATCATGTAAACATCCTAGATAGTGAAGAAGGAGATAAGCAAGATACATTACGATTGTGTGACGCATTTATCATGCTAAACACACAGGGTGTGGCAACGTCACGTCAGAAACCCAACTTTGTAGTTAACTATATTAGCGTAAAAAGCATCCTATCTCAATACAAGAAGAAAATATACTGACCTGAGCCATATTGATCCGGGGGAGATTACCCAGGTTATTCGGAGGAGAAAAGTTCCACGCTGGCCACCGAGCCACTGTGAGGGGAAGTAGCTCTGCATGTGTCTTTACTCTCTTGGCTGCCGCTCCCTTTATAGTCTCTGCAGAACTCCTGAACCGCTGTGGGAGATTCGAAGACACAGGATCTGCCCTCAACGTCCACCCGAAGACATGCTGGGTATAACTTACCGTATCTGAGTCCCAGATTCCGGAGAGTTGCCTTGACTCCGTTGTATTTGTGCCTCACCTCCTGTACCATCACTGTGAAATCAGGGACCAGGGCCAGCGCTGAGCCCTGCCATGATATAGCACCTCGCTCTCTCGCCAGACGCAGCGCTGTGTCCCTGTCTCAAAAATTTAGGAGGCGTGCAATGATGGGTCTGGCCGGACAGCCAGGGTTGGGAAGGGATCCCAGGGAACGATGTGCACGTTCAACAAGAAAATCAGGGGGGAAGGCTTCCCTGTCAAAGATGTTAGTCAAAAGGGTTTCTACGTAAAGGTCCATGCGGCCAGTATTGGCTGATTCAGGGACATCCAGGATGCGAACGTTGTTGCGCCTGCTGCACGCTTCCAAATCTTCATTTTTCATAGCTACATCCTTAAGGATCTTTTCCATACGGTCCAGGCGCTTTTAATGGACTGGGCTGCCCCATCTTCTAAATCGGCAACCCTACCCTCTGTGTCAAGGCGTTTGTCATGTACCTCTAACTTGGCGCCCAGATTGTCTAGCCGTTTTTCTAGGGCGTCAAATGGACCATCTGCCCTGATGCCAGCCCTCAATTCCTGCAGGAGCGAGCCTGAGCCTGTGGGAGGGTCACCTGTAGTAGCGACATCCGCGCCACCGTTAGCCATATTGTTGCCCACCTCTGGCGTTTTCTCTGTGGTTTTGCCAAACTACAGTAGCCGTTGTTTGGGGTCTTTACGACCCATATCTTCCTGCACAAACCCACTTGATGGCAGCATCTACCCAGCCAAGTATCTGCTGCAGGGGCTGGAGGGCCTCTATGCGGCGCGCAGGCCAGATCAGAGAAAAGCAATGGGCCTCATGCGCCAGGTATTAGGCAACATCAGGCAAGCAAAGACAACACAGCTCACAGAAATATATAGTGCGTTGCATATACAGCCGCCAGCGGGACCACGCTGCAGGGGCTACAGTAAAGCATCTCCGCCATCCAAGCGTACATTATCACTGTTTATTCAGATGCCTAATGTATGGTGTCAAGGAGTATTTGGCCTAGCGCCGTTGCTGCACCGGCACTGCTCCATTCAAATGTATCCCCCTTTTAGGCTGTGGCGCCCGGTAGGACGGGGATTCCCCACTCTCCACAGGCAGGGCCCCAAAGCACAGGTGTCCCCTCCCAGCCGGCCCGATCAGCCGGATGGCTGTCTCCCAGGCTCACCCGCGGCCCCTATCGCCGCAGGGACTCCAGGAGCAAAGCGGGCTGGTCGTGTTCATACTGAGCAGTGAACGCTGATCGCAGCGGGAGGAGGGGCGAACATCAGGCACGCTCACCTTGCCCGCGGCAGAAGCAGGACCGTACCACTCCTCCGTGGTCTGCTCAGCCGGAGTCTCAAGGCTGGGGTCAGCGGTAGGCACGGCCTCCCACACACGTTCGCTGGGCTCAGTTTTGGGATGATTTCGCTGGTTTTAGCTGCTGTAGACGGCACCACGGCACCATGGTACTTCGGCACCTTCTTCTACACGGGCGCCTGCCCCGCCGAGGGCATGGGGTGGCTTAGGACAGGATAGGACGCAGTTGTTGGGATCGTCTGGCAGAGCTTCAACGCTGCGTGGCCATCTTGGTCGGCAGCCAGGCCATGCCCACCAATATGCATAACCTTTGGAACTAATTTAGAGGTTGTAAACAATATGCATAGGCTTTGGAAGTAATTTAGAGGTTGTAAACAATTTGCATAGGCTTTGGAACCAATGTAGAGGTTGTAAACAATATGCATAGGCTTTGGAACAATTGTAGTGGATGTGAACAATATGCATAAGCTTTAGAACTAATTTAGAGGTTGTAAACAATATGCATAAGAGTTGGAACTAATTTAGAGGTTGTAAACAATATGCATAGCCTTTGGAACAATTGTAGTGGGTGTGAAAAATATGCATAGGCTTTGGAACTAATTTAGAGGTTGTAAACAATATGCATAGCCTTTGGAACTAATTTAGAGGGTGTAAACAATATGCATAGACTTTAGAACTAATTTAGAGGTTGCAACCAGTATGCATAGGCTTTGGAACAATTGTAGTGGATGTGAACAATATGCATAGGCTTTGGAACTAATTTAGAGGTTGCAAACAATATGCATAGGCGTTGGAACTAATTTAGAAGGTGTAAACAGTAAGCATAGGTTTTGGAACTAATTTAGAGGTTGTAAACAAAATGCATAAGCTTTGGAACTAATTTAGTGGTTGTAAACAATATGCATAGGCTTTGAAACTAATTTAGAACTTGTAAATAGGCATAGGCTTTGGAACTAATTTAGAGGTTGTAAACAATATGCATAGGCTTTGGAACAATTGTAGTGGAAGTGAACAATATGCATAGCCTTTGGAACAATTGTAGTGGCTGTGAACAAAGAGCATAGGCTTTGGAACTAATTTAGAGGTTGTAAACAATATGCATAGGCTTTGGAACTAATTTGGCGGTTGTAAACAATATGCATAGGCTTCGGAACAATTGTGGCTGTGAACAAAGACCATAGGCTTTGGAACTAATTTAGAGGTTGTAAACAATATGCATAGGCTTTGGAACTAATTTGGCGGTTGTAAACAATATGCTTAGGCTTTGGAACAATTGTAGTGGAAGTGAACAATATGCATAGCCTTTGGAAATAATTTAGAGGTTGTAAACAATATGCATAGACTTTGGAAATAATTTAGAGGTTGTAAACAATATGCATAGGCTTAGGAACAATTGTAGTGGATGTGAACAATATGCATAGGCTTTGGAACCAATTTAGAGGTTGTAAACAATATGCATAGGCTTTGGAACTAATTTAGAGGTTCTAAACAATATGCATAGGCCTTGGAACAATTGTAGTGGATGTGAACAATATACATAGGTGTGTGCAGCTACTTAAAGGGAAGGGAGCCAGTGGGTAAAGTGGGATGACCCACTGTTCCATGGAGTATATTGAGGTGGGCAGAATTAGAATGTGAATGATAATGTAAGATAAAAATTCTATGTCAGGACCGGAGGCTCCGATTATGCTTCTCATTTCTTTACTAGAAGCTCACAGCAGCCAATGAAAACACAGATAGAAAAAAACATGTGATGAACCATAGAGTCCCAGGGTATATAAGGTCCCTGCATGAACATAGAGTCCTCTTTCTTTGCTGCTCCGCAGCCAGTTAAGTACCCTTTACTTTCCTTACTGTGGAAAAGTTGTATCACTAAAAGTTTTGTCTTTACAGAGTTATATTACTATAGTGATTTTGTCTGTTCCAGGCTAGCGTTGCGAGCGCTTTATATGCGGCTTTCATGCCTATCTGTTGTTGGTGAATTTTGTGCTGATGTGCCCTTAAATGCTGCCTCCGCCTCTCAGGCGTTGCGATCGCCTAATTGCTATTGTGAGTGCCAGTGCGAGCTATTATTACTCTATGTTGCTGCCTCAAGAGTCTGCCTGAGCGCTTACCTTCGCTTCGCGCTCCGTGTACTCAGCGCGCGATTGCGCTCCGACAGGTGCCAGTGCGAGCTATTATTACTCTATGTGGCTGTCCCAAGAGTCTGCCTGAGCGCTTACCTTCGCTTCGTGCTCCATGTGCTCAACGCGCGATTGCGCTCTGATGCTTGTTCGCGGTCCGGTAGTGGAGCAGGAGGTCCCGAGGAGTGAGGACGCGTGTCTGAAGGACGCGCGGTCCTCTTTCTATTTCCACGAGCCTCGGCCAGTGCGCATGCGTGGCGGTCATATTTGCCTGTATTTTCTGCATTCGGGCATTGAGTGAACGCGGGGACAGCGTTTTATGTCTCAGACCCTCGTGCTTTTCGTGGTTAAAGTGCGGAAAGGCTCGTTTTTGGCTCCTCTGATGCCCCATTGTTGCTATTATACTGTGGGGCTGCATAATCATTCATAGGCTCTGCCTAGAGTGGGTATAATCAGCAAGCTTCTCCTCCCTCCACTTCCTACTTTCATTTTACATCACCCTGATGAACTTTTGGAGCTTGCTTGGGGTTACCACTCCCCCTGACCTCTTCTACTTACCTTTACCTACCTGGTCTGATCCTTGCAGTCGCAGGCAGTCATCCAGGGTCAGTGATTCCACACTTGGTGTGCTACAATGTCTGAGTACTATGAGGAGGACTATTATTACTATGAAGAGGAACCATCTGGGTTTGTACAACAAGACCTCGTTGAGGCATTAGATGCGGGCCTTCAGCACTCCGTGAATTCAGCGCTGGCAAGGGCGATTGCACCCCTAAAACGTCATCTTTGCTCCTATGCCAAGCAACAAGGCTGGCTTCCCTCTTCAGGATCCCGAGCTCGATCTGGGGGTAAAGGAAGGGTGAACCCCCATTCTGCGGACTTTGCTAAAGTGGCCAAAACAATGGCGGAACAGGAGTGCTCTACTTCCAGTAGAGAGGCCATGATCACGGAGATTTCCCAGGAGGATGGTGATCAAGACACCTCCACGGATCCTTCAACTGACCAGGAGGAGGCTCCTCGTCCCTCCAAAAAAGCCAGGAAGGAGAAACATTCTGAACTGGACCCGTCCCCTAAGGTCCTCACTTTTGAGCCCGCCGAGATCATCCATCCTAATTCAACGGCTTGGCTGCCACCCCAGGAAGTGGCAGATTATGTACATTCCCACCTGCGCCAAGCGTTCGAGAAAGAAGTGCGGGCACGACTCCGGTCTGAGTGCCCTAGGCCTGATCTAGCAGACAAAGTGGCAGAAACGCCAGAAGTAGACCCATCGATGTTAACCTATCTGAAGAAGTATTCTAAGGACCCCAAGAAGGGCCTTGACAGATCTTGGAGGTCCTGTCAGGATAAACTATTGGATATATCTGTCCCTTGACCAAAATTCTCGAGCTTGGCTTTAGGGCCAAAGAATCGTCCCGCACCATTGATCCTGATGAGCTGATTGGCTGGGCTCAGAGGGCGGTATGCCAGCTTGGCAATGCCAACTGTGCACTTTCAGCGGAACGCCGCCGTTCCATTCTTTTAAAGTTGGATCTTAAATTGGCCAAGTTAGCCACATCAGAATCAGGGCCCCTGGCTCAGGGCCTTTTGTTTGGGCAATCCTTCTTGAAAGAACTGACCAAATTTGTGGCCACCTTCACCGGGCTGGATAAGGCCCAAGGCTCACTCAGACCGGTGTTCCGCCCGGTTTTTGGCAGGGCCGGACGGTTTTGTGGGCGCTCGTTCGGCCGAGGGAACTCTCAAGGCGCCCAGCGTGGCCAGCAGAGGGGAGGATATCAAGACAACCCCAATAGCTCCTCCTTCTACCCCACTCGACGAGCCAGGAACAGGTTTCGCAAGGGTGGCAGATTTGGTGGCAACTCCAATAATCAACAAGATGCCGGAAACTCAGGTGAGCCTGATCACTTATTCCAAGGTGATATTGGGGGGCGGAGTAGGCTGTTTTCTCAGCAACTGGCGCGAGATCTCTCAGGATGCTTGGGTGTTAGAGACAGGTCAGGGGTACAAGCTAGAGCTGTACGATTCCCCATCACACAGCATTCGCCCTCCCCCCCTGTCTTTTTCCCATTGAGATCAGACCTTTATCTCAGCAGAGATCGTGTCCTTAATACGAAGGGCGCAATAGTGGTTTCCACTCTTCATCCTCAGGGTTTTCTAAGCAATGTCTTTCTAGTGGAGAAGAAAGGGGGTGGATCCAGATTGGTGTTAAACCTCAAAGATTTCAATTTGTGGATTATTTAAAGACACTTCAAGATGGAGGGTCTCCATCTATTACGCGATCTCCTCCAAGAAGGGGACTGGATGGTCCGGCGTATTTATCCATTCCCATCTTTCCCCCTCATTGTCGGTTTCTCCAATTTTTGTGGCAAGGGGTTTGCTACGAGTACAAAGTTCTTCCATTCGGCCTGTCTTCAGCACCCTGGTGCTTCACAAAACTTCTGAGACGAGTGGTAGAGTCGCTCAGAGCTCGGGGAGTCTGCCTCATAATATATCTAGACAACATCATCATTTTGGCGGCTACCCCCCAGTTAGTACAAATACACCTCAATTGGGCGATCAACCTGTTACAGAATTTGGGGTTCATTGTGAATCCACAGAAGTCAGTCCTGACTCCGTCCCAATCGATCGAATTTCTAGGTTTCCTCGTCAATTCAGTGCCTTGCCAGCTTCTGCTTCCGATGCAAAAAAATCAGGGATATCAAACGGGAACTGAAGTCTCCACTTCACAGGCAGACGATCTCCCTGAGATCATTGGCCCGTGTAGTGGGATTGTTTGCATCTTCCATTCAGGCGATCTTCCCGGGCCCCCTTCACTACCGAGCCCTGCAACGGCTCAAGATCCGCCATCTCCAAAGAGGCCTCAGTTACTCAGAACAGATTCCCCTCTCAGACGAGGCGAGGCTGGAGATGAACTGGTGGTTGAACCACATGGAGGCATGGAACGGCCGAGCGCTATTCGGATCAGCCCCGATGTGATAATCGAATCCGATGTCAGCCGGTGGGGTAGGGGTGCCCGTTGCGGCCAGTTGTCCACGGGTGGTCGTTGGTCGCCGGAAGAACTACGTTTACATATCAACTGCCTGGAACTGTTAGCTGGTTCCTTTCCAATCCGATGTCTTTCTCCCCAGAAGACGGACTGTTGTATTCTTCTTCGGATGGACAACGTATCGGCGGTTCGGTATGTCAACAAACTGGGCAGTACCAAGTCCCGGATGTTGCCAGAAATTGCCTAAGATTTTTAGCACTACTGTCTTCAGAACAGAATTTCGGTAGTAGCGGAATATCTACCGGGCTGCAACAACGAGGTGGCAGATTGGCACTCCCGCCATCTACAGGATTTCAGCGACTGGATGCTGTCTCCCCGAGTATTTCAAAACTTGAGCCACCTATGGGGTCCCTGTCAGATAGACTTGTTTGCGTCTCGCCTCAACAGACAGGTTCCCCAGTTTTTCAGTTGGAGGCCGGACCCAGAAGCTCTGGCCACGGATGCATTCCTACAGGAATGACCGGAGGGCCTGTGTTACGCTTTCCCCCCGTTTATGATGATCCCCTGGGTTCTAGCACGAGCCAGGGCTTATCGGGCGGAACTCGTCTTGATCACTCCTTTGTGGAGAGCACAGGCGTGGTTCCCGGTCGTATTAGAAATGAGTTGTGCAGTCCCAGTTCTTCTCCCTCTGATGGAGAACCTACTGCTGGACCCTCATCGGAACCCTCATCCATTGGTGATATCGGGCCAACTTCCTCTAGTGGCCTGGCGGGTTTCAGGGACAGATGGAAAGATGGAAAGTCCCAGGCCTTTCACGCGAGGCTGACAGATTTATCACAGAGGCCTGGTCAGCCAACACACATAAGAGATATGCTTCCTCTTGGAAGAGATGGGGTGATTGGTGCTCTCAACGGTACGTGGATCCCTCTGCAGCACATGTCTCTTTAGTGGTAAATTTTCTGGCCTCCATGGCTTCCTCAGGTTTAGCATACAGAACAGTCAACAACTTTCGTTCCGCTATATCGGCAGGTCATTTGCCCTTAGAGGGCAAACCCATAGGTGAACACCCGTTAGTGTGTAAGCTGCTTAGAGGCATACGAATGGTAAAACCCCCACGTCCTAAATACTCTCAGTTGAGGGATGTTTCCATTGTTCTTAAATTCTAGGAAGCATGGCCTCCCAATAAGTACTTATCCCGTAAGCAACTCTCGGCTAAGTTAACAATATTACTATGTCTAATTTCTTGTAAAAGAGTTTCCGACGTACGGGCATTGGATTTAGCGGGGCGTAGATTTTCCCCAGAAGGAGTGACCTTTATCCTGTCCAGACGAACTAAGTGTAACACTGCATCCGTCACTTACCCAGCTTTTCCGAATAATCCCAAGCTATGCGTGGTACAATGCATTAAAGATTAAGAGGTGAGTACCGCAGAATTTTGTACTGATATGCAAGGTCAATTGTTGATTGCCCTGCAGAAACCTTTTCGCCCGGTGGCTCCGGCTACCTTGTCTCGATGGATGCGTTGGCTTATGGATGAAGCAGGGATTGATGTTTCCAAGTTTGGGGCACATTCAGCCCGGGATCGATGGCTTCGAAAGCATATTCATCAGGCGTTAGCCTGTCAGAAATTATGAACGCAGCTGACTGGTCTACTGAACATACTTTCAAAGCATTTTATTATAAGCCTATTGTGGATGTAGCTTCTGTTGTGGTGGCTAAGCTTTGAACAAGCATGATCGGAGCCTCCGGTCCTGACATAGAACTAAAAATTTGCGAACATTCGTGACAAGACTTTTCAATTCTATTAAGGACAACGGAGGCGAGGATTATCCCACCCAGAGGACATTCTGTTGATCGAATATTGTCTGTTTAATCATGCTAGTATATTGCATAAGTTTGAATGTTTCCCTCTCTTCTATTGTGCTGGTTATGTACTGTTGACTTTCACCAAATGGTTGGAATGGCTTTTACGGGTTGTTCTTCTTTTATTTCAGCTACTGATAGCAAATGAAGCCTGAATAGGGTACAGCTGAGAGTGGCTGGTATGCAGTTCTTTGGTTTGCGCAAGAGTGAGTTACCTGGACCGGGATCCAGTTTGAGCTTGCAGCCCCGTTGGGCCCCCAGTTCTTGGTTGAAGAAGTCCTAGTCTACCGATGATCCTTCAGGAGCGGGTCGTGAATGGACTTAACTGTTATGTTTACAAAGAAAGAGGACTCTATGTTCATGGAGGGACCTTATATACCCTGGGACTCTATGGTTCATCACATGTTGTTTTCTAGCTGTATTTTCATTGGCTGCTGTGAGCTTCTAGTAAAGAAATGAGAAGCATAATCCTCACCTCCGTTGTCCTTAATAGATCTGAAAATTCTTGTCACGAATGTTCGCAAATTTTTAATTCTTTTTTTGTTGGTAATTATTTCTACATAATTGTTTTCTTGGTTATGGGGCTGAGATTGGCACCCAGTGTTGCATATACCAGTGGATGTATTGAAAGTTTTTGAAGTAAAATTGCAGTAGGAATAACCAAGCCAACATTGTGGAAAATACTAGTGGTGCTTTATTTCTGCATCACTGGATCGTTCATAAGCACGTTGGTCGTCATGTTTGCAATTTTCCAACAGTTTTTTAATAGTGTGAAGTGATCACTCTGATTCAAATGCTGGAGCAAGCCCCTGAGGCATGCAGTTTCCAATAGCTGATGCCACAATATGCTTTATTTATTTTAAAGATACTGTACAGTGTTCATATTGCCTCTCAGCCACTTAAGTATGGCGTACATAAGCAAAAGGCTGTGTCCATAATATGGAATGATACTGTATCCAACAGGACCACTGCAAACTTGCTCCAATTTATGGAAGAGCTGAAGACACCTCTTTAAATATCCCTATCTCACAACATAGTCAGGACCCGTCTGGAAAACAAAAAGCAGCCCTGACAAAAATGCTCAGACCAGCCCCACTCCTTTCGTTTCCTAGTGCTGTTTCTCTCTTTCCCTCCATTCTCTCTCTCCCCTTCTCTCCTCTCTCTCTTCTGCCTCTCTGATCGCTTTCTCTCTACTTTCCTCCTACCGCCCTCTCTTGAAGCCTGCCAGTGTCTTCTGTAATTAAACTTGGTGAGTTGAGGAAAGTGACTGAGGCACCAGGACCGGCTCTGAGATTTCAACAGCAGCCTGCAAGGGCCCCAGCCCACCAGGGAACTGCCGGGCCCAGTGCAATAACAGGCCTTTCCTGCCCTGAACACAGATCCTCCCTACTTCTGCGCTCAGATCCCAGCTACCTCTGTAATGACTCATTGCCCATATCTTTGCCTTGACTCTGTACAGCGCTCCTGTGCCTTTAGGCTACGTTTGCACTACACAGATGCCACCTACAAACAGACACAGGCAACAAATAAGACAAGCCTAGAAAATGTGACATTACCGAGGGTCCATTTTGCCTTCTTTTTTTCAGTTTAAACTTTAATGTTATTGTGACATCATACATATTACAGTAAACATGGTTAGCAAAAACATTTGAGTAAAGAAAAATACATTTTTTGTATTGCATAATCTACGTAATCTCTGCTGAAATATTATAAAACTGAAAACCGAAGTCAAATAGGAAAAATTCTATTGACAAAAAGATTAAATAGGTAAAGGGGCATCAAAAGAAAGAGCGGGACGAAAGAAACATTGAAAACTTACACTGATGGAATGTATTTAGGAATTAACAAAACAGCAAGGGATTATGAAAATCTGCGTTGCATTCCAAACAGAATATGGTGCGCAATCAATAACCATTTTGTCCGTGGGCACCCCCGCCTGCCGTTGAAAGTCTATGAGGGTCTGCACTGGGCTGTGATTGAGAGAGATCTCTTCACGGCCTTCAACGCTGGGTCAATCAGACATCTCTGATCCAGGCCCTCTCAGGCCAGGACCACGTCACAGGCTCGCGCTCATTTACATCATTCATGAAGGGCCGGCCCTTCGCCTCTAGCACCGCCCCTTCCAGTACTCATTTCATGCTGATGATTTCACAGCCCCGAACGCTCTGACCTCTGTAACCTTTCGTTATTACCCAGATCCATCGTGACAGAGCTTTCACGTTAAAGTAATCAGGCTGACAGTGCTTAAATTATAAAATATTAAGCAGTGGCGTCACTAGGGTTGGTGTCACCCGGTGCGGGAAACTCATGGTATCACCCCCTCACGACTTACCGCATGGACCTCCTCCGCCCCGAGTCCGCAAGTTGACAAAGTTGGCAAATAACGGGACCATACAGAATCCTTAGTAACGTTTGTAAATGTAGGTCCTATATTTATAAAATGTGCCTGTTAACAACAGCGTGATAATGACTCATTAATCAGGTTGTACAGTGGGCTACCTGCTAGTCAACAGTTTATTGGAATTTATAATATCATAGGTATGGTACTTTTTACTGGTGTGGTGTTCCCACTATCCAGCAACATGATATATCAGTGGTCGAAGTGGGGGAAAAAAAGTAGGGGAACTGTGGGCGGAGAATCAGAGGGCCGGAATAACCCAAGGATTGGATCAGTGGGCAGAACCAGAGGCGTGGCCAGAATGCGCAAACATCCCAATTTTTTGTATTTGTTTGGTTTCACTGCCCAGTTTTATCAACCAATGGATACACATGATTATTAAAGGTTATAATGAGTTATTGACAGTAAAATGTATTCACAAAGTGGGATATGCTTCTAATCACAGAATGTCCCCAAATACGATAAAATGTGGAAGCACAAGTCATTTGTCTCCGAGCCATGGAGTTTCTGTCATCAGCACTTCTCCCTTTTGTTCTAGGGTGTGCTGCTTCATAGGCCTGCCCTCAAGACTGGAGGTGAACTTCAGTATGAATAGTGGTGGACATTCCAGCAGGCTACCACAAAGAAGTTAATTATGGGTTCCAATAATTAGGTGCAAAGAATTGAAAATATGAGATGGTGGTAAAAGAGCTAACGTCCTCAAATTTGGCAAAGGCTTAGCACTTTGCTGAAAGTGGGGTGTTAAGCTCCAAGTAATAGATTCAAGGGGACAATTGCCACAGAGAACAGAAACATGACATTTCCATAGAAAGCACAATTCAACACAAAGGCTCTTAACTTGACCCTCTGTCCCAAGGGTACACGCACAATTTGATCACAACAGTCAATGTATGCTCCCCGGGGGAACTATTGTCAGCAATCTGGCTGCTTTATATTGTTACACCAAGTCCGTTGTAAGTCTGAGAAAGACACCACTGCCATAAACCTGTATTGACAAAAACCAGAAATACATTCAGCTGAATTCTGTCGAGTGGTCAAGTAGGCAAATAGCCTTTCAATAGACTTGAATGGAAAAACTGTTTTACCACAAGAGCCACTTGCGGTGCCAATGATCATCAGGGGTCAAGAAAAAAGGTTTTTGGCTGTCTAGCTGGTTCAAGACATGTCTGTGGGCAGGTGACAATATGAAGTGCATCTTTGCCTGTGAAATTTAGGTTTGGAAATGTTGACCAGTCCATTTATTGAGGGACAGCAAGAGGTCAACCAAAGAATTAGGCAGCTAGGCAAAAAGCACAGAGTTCATTTCTTAAACATGTCCTGCCCCATGCCAAGGGAAATGGAGAGGACCAGAAAACTCAACACAGCCACCCAAGAGAATATCCGGGAGATTACACCCAAGGTGAACCAACACAGAATAAATGAATCCAAACTGCTGAGTCCTATTTGGCCAAGGAGAAGCTTTACCTTTTTGAAGCAGTGAATGTTGCAGGACTGTAAATAGAATCCTTCTCAAACTACGGGCCAGATTACATCAATCATGCTTTGGAACGCCAATTTGTTATGAAGACAAAATGGTGCGGGATGGTGTTGTACCCTTGTGTTAATAATGTACAACTGTGCTGGTAATTATTCCTAAAATATCAGGAGTTTTTAAAAAACATTTTTGTAGCCAAGTATAACTCTTTTTACGTAATCTGGTAAAGGAGTCAATCTTCGGCATAGAAAATTGTAACTGTACAAATGAACCACTGTATGACATTTACAGCATTTAGTTTGTAAGAAAGTCGCAGTTATGCATAAAAATAGCAAACAGTATGCAAAATAATATCCCCCTCTACGAAAAAATTGTTTAAAAAAAGCATTGCTCAACAACACAACTGAGCAGCACTAAGTTTACACCAAAGATGATACACTGGCAACTGGGGCAAAACAAAACACCACCCTGGCATCATTATGAGCGCACAATAAATTACACCACTGAACTTATTTGATATAGTGCAGACCAAAAAATGCATCTAACGTTTAAGCAGAAGTCCAAGATACATGCTTGAATGCCTGCGTATCCATAGGGGATAATTTTACATGTAATACTTCTTGGGAATAATTTACATAGTCAGTGGTTAGCTTGAAAAAAATCTAGAAAGGATACAGCTTTTGTGGATGCCACACCGGCTGGCATGGCATGGGTTGTTTTAAGTGCCATGGCTCTGACCAGGAGCCCACTGCAGTTTACACCCATCGCCCTTGTCATTGCTGCCAAAAGAACTAGTAACCATCTCTTTCGCATGTAAATGCGACAGTTCAGATTATTCCAGGTCCAGGTCCCCAAAGCTAAAGGAATTGCTGAGGGGGGAGGGCAGGTATGAGCAATTTTTATGTATATTGTATTCCTAAGCAAGCGTTGTTCTGCTCATTTCTAAATTAGATGAGCAGCGCCACCTTGTGGTAGACTGTTTGAAATATGGTATTGACAATTAGGTGCCGGTGCCCAGCGCTGGAAACCAATTAAGTGCCGGTGCTGAGCACCGGAAAGCACCGGCTCAAATTAAGCATGAGGCTGACGCACGGCTAATCTTTCAATTAGTAAATGCTCACAGATCCATCAATGTGTAGGCATTTATTAATGAAGCCCAAATTAAACCCAAATAAAGCAAAAATAATGTTCCTTAACTACATTAATAAAACATAGTTGTAGAGTGTGAGGTGACAGAGACTATGAATAAACTGCCTCTCCCTTGAGTTCTGACACAGCAAGCATGAAAGCCATGAAGTTCGACCCATTGCAGCACAAACTCGATGAACTGCACCCTTAGAGAAAATATTGCATTTGGAACTACGAGTGTGGGTCATATTCTCCCATAAGATATTGATCGTGAAGAACGCATGAGAGGAGGGGGCATAGTGAACAGATGAAAACTGGGGTTTGGGCTGAGCAAATTCACCCCTTCGAAAACAGAAAGCCAGTGAGTAGAACAATGATGAAATAGACTCGAAGAGTCAACAACCATGACTTAAGTCTTGTCGAAAATACATAAATCTGGACCTTGTAGACAAGCATTGAAACAGGATTTCAGGGAGATCAAACTGCGCAGGATTACACACAACACTCACCTCTCATTAGCGCCTTGACACCTCCGGGTAAATTGATACATTTCTAAACATAATATATCACATAACATTAGGATGTCTTGTCTCGTTTTCTCTGTTTAGCAGAACGGGAATGTGCATATTTTTCCATTTGATTTCAGAACAACATTGTACTAATGGTCCCCTGATGATGGCTACATATAATTGAGATGTATTTTTAGTCTGTACCACGTGACCACAAATGATTCAAAAGGATATTTGAATGAAATTGAAACATGAAAAACACTTCCAGAGAGATTTTGAATGTCATGTGAAATCAACAGATCATTCTACTTGATTACCCCAAAAAATAGAACACACTTTTGGTACTTATCAGCTATTCATTTGATTATTGAAAATCAGCTCACGCTTTACACCCAGCTGTGCATCTCTGGCCAGATGAGGCTCATCACAGATTGCATTAGCATTGATGAGCAGCAAGTTCGTCCGCGAGCACGCACTAGTTCCATTACTATTACCAAGAGTGCATCTCCGAAACTCTCGAATATACTTCTGTTGCGTTTATCATTCTATGCACCTGGAAACTCCTGGTGATAGTGTGCACTATAAATGTCACATCTTTTTTTTTTACATTTCTTTAATAAAGGTTTAAACAAGTAACAACAACAACTTGGTCTATTACCCGTATGTAAACGTGACTCTGGAGTCGTATGATCGTGGTCACTCCCACCTTGGTTATATGGGACCCATATATATATATATATATATATATATATATATATATATATATATATATATATATATATATATATATATATATATGTTCCCAAGTTTTTGCCCTGCAATGAGGACGCACTCCGCAGCAGGGGATTTTACAAATCCTTTATTGCAAAACCGGCATTTAATCCTGATCACTTCCTTTGCCTGACGCGTTTCGGGGTCCCAACCCCTTATTCATAGGCTCACATTGGATTCACAGAAAAACAAGTGCCCTGCATGTTAACAAATTTATGCACGTCCAATGCGAATTCATTTTGCAATAAAGGATTTGTAAAATCATCTGCTGAGGAGTGCGTCCTCATTGCAGGGCAAAAACTTGGGAACATGATTTACGGCAGGTCCAGCCGTAGAGGACTGCACCACCATGAAAAGGTAATGTGAGGCTGCTGGTTTCAGAACTATTCTAAACACAAGCGGCGCAGCAGAGAATGAAATACAAACCTGGTTGTTTTAATTCCTGAGGCCCACTGGAGGGCTTTTGAACAAATGATTAATGAATTCGCATTGGAATTACACAGAACCCACTGGAGGGTTTGAATCCACATGATAATGAACTACAAGTTCCGGCATGCAATTAAAAATGAACTCACCTGAGAGGCACACCAGACGTGCATGAATTTGTAAACATGCAGGGCACTTGTTTTTCTGTGAATCCAATGTGAGCCTATGAATAAGGGGTTGGGACCCCGAAACGCGTCAGGCAAAGGAAGTGATCAGGATTAAATGCCGGTTTTGCAATAAAGGATTTGTAAAATCATCTGCTGCGGAGTGCGTCCTCATTGCATGCTGCACGACTCTGCTGCACGCAGCACACTGCTGCACGCCGCACACTGCTGCATGCCGCTGCACGCCACACAGTGCTGCATGCCTCACACTGCTACACGAAACACTGCTGCACGCCACACACTGCTGCACGCCGCACACTGCTGCACGCCACACACTGCTGCACGCCGCACACTGCTGCATGCTTCACACTGCTGCACGCCTCACACTGCTGCACGCCACACACTGCTGCACGTCGCACACTGCTGCACGCCGCACACTGCTGCACTCCACACACTGCTTTTATGCGAGTTTATGCTACTGACATTGTAAATGACAATGCCTTTTATTTGTTTTAAAACCAAAACATAAATAAAAGGCAATGTAATTTTACAATGCCAATAGCTCAAACTCTTATGAATTGCGAGACCTATTGCATTGCAAATGCTTGTTGTTATTTGGTGTAAATCCGTTCAGTAGTTTTTGAAATATTAAAAGAATACCAAATTTGTATATATAGCGCTGTGAAGCCCTTGTGAATAATGATGAGCTTGTGCCATAACAAACTAGTTTTGGTCTTGGAGTCCCCCTGGGACCCCGGAAGAACAAAAAAGCATTTTTATTTAATTCAAAGGATTTTCGTAAAAATTCAGGAATATCGCCGGGAATTAAAAACAAGCATTTGCAATGCAATAGGTCTCGCCTTACTGAAAGTTTGAGCTATTGGCGTTGCTAACAATAATGGAACTATTATTAGCAACACCAAAAACTCAAACTTTCAGTAATGCGAGACCCATTACATTGCAAATGCTTCTGTGATTCCTGTGATTCTGGGCAAATCACTTAATCTCCACATGCCTACCAAAAATGAATGTGTCCTTGTGTAATGTAACTGTTCCTCATGTAAAGCACCCCAGTACCTTCGGGTCGAGTTTGCGCTATAAAAAACTGCAAAAAAAAAGAAATTATATACACACTCCCCGGAGCTACATTTGGACATGCAGTTGCAGAGATGCCAATGTTTCTTAGAAGTCCTCGTGAACATAAACACTGCAGAAGGTAAAAGATAGAATTCCTCAGAACACATACAAAGCAGCTCAGACATACCATTTCGTACATTATCATGGAGCTCACAAAAGTACCAACCATGATGGAAAACATTTAAATTCATGCTGAAAAGAAAGGCTTCTATCTAACTACTAAGTCACTTACTTGTAGCATATAGCTGCCCCCCCTTTACACATACAGCTCATCATGGCTGCTGCCATCTCACGACACTCCGGCTGGAATTGATTTTGGGGGACAGGATGGGGAGATTTGAAGCCCCCCCCCCCCCCCCTCCATGAAAGGAGCTCCGCTGATGGTTTGGCAAAGGAAAAAAAATGCAGAGTCCGAGATGATGGTAAAAAAGGAGCCACCAGAGTAGTTATTTAATTAGATGTAGCTGCCGCCCTGCCTGGAAACGCTTGCGGCTATTTAAATGCTGAGTCCAGGGTGAAAAGTGTTGTGGGGGCTAGCAGCTCAGGGGGTGGTATGGCGCACTATAAAGTGAATATGCTGCGTTTCAGTATTTGCACACTTTTTTTCCTTTGTGCGTCATTCTCTCACTTGTAATTAAATTAATTGCAGTTGAAAGGGTAGCGTGTTACCAGCCACGTCCGCTTGCACGATTGATAGTGACTGTCAGCGAAGAACCCGGCTCCTCGTAATCCGCTCATTTTCTCTTAATCACAATTCTCTCCAGTTGCTTTTATGGGAGCTCAGTGGGCAAGATGAAGCATTAGTTGGCAAACTCCTATAAAAGGGCTATTTAGTAGTATGTGGTCTAGTTTGTCAATTTACTCTTCCGCCTTCTCTTTAGAGCCTCAGGTGTGAGTGAGGCAGTGGCTTACACATGCGCGAACGCTGGCAAAGCGGTAGCTGAGGCGACGAGTGGCAACAAACACTGCACATACAAGCGCGCTGGCGAAAGCGGTAGTAGCCGAGGTGGCAGCTGGCAGCTCAGGGGGTGGTATGGCGCACTATAAAGTGAGTATGCTGCGTTTCAGTATTTGCACGCGTTTTGTTTTCTTTCGTGCGTCATTCTCTCACTTGTAATTAAATTAATTGTAGTTTAAAGGATAGCGTGTTACCAGCCACAGCTTTGTTTTGCTTGCAATTGACATGGAAGCTTTTATATAAAAAAATGCTGCGCCAGCATAACACGTGCACATCCCCTCTCCTGCGCGTTAATCTAACGCCGTCGTACGCATTCACGAATGCGTTCACAATGGAAATCCTTTGTGCGCGTGCACATGTCCTGTCCCCCTTCCGAGGCAAGTCGACAACAATAGATCTCGCTGGCGACAGCGCAAAGCGCTGCGTCGCCAGGAGGGACCTAAAAAACAAAACAAGCGCTGTCTTCTGTGTTTGTTTTTAATAAAGCCTCCCAGGTGAGCCAACCCGCGGCGTTGAGGTGCAACGGCTGGTGGATCTGTGTTTTGGAAATATATATAATAATGTCTGAACATCAAAAAATAAAAAAAGTAAATTGAAAGAAAATGGCCGCAATTATATGCCACATTAAGAAAAGTTAAATGTGGGTTAACATTCTAGTCTATGTTTCTAATGGAAATAAACAAGGGATTTTTTTGCACATTATCACTTTAAAAAGACAGTCTAGATGGTGGGAATCTATGGTTCAGTCGACCGTCCCTTTTGTTTTTTGCACTTGATGTCAGAGAAGAAAAAATGAAAAAATAAATATATTTTAAAACTTGACTTGCCGTGCTGTGGAATCCCTCTGTGCCTTGGAAATTTTGGTGGGGGACACTGCCAAGTTGTTCTGAAGATATATATATATATATATATATATATATATATATATATATATATATATATATATATATATATATATATATATATATATATATATATATATATATATTATCTACTGGAGGTTGCCAGTAGATAGTTATAGTTAGGACCGTGTTTCCATAGGAAATCTCAAAATTCTATTTTTAATAACTTTGGCGCCGGTTGACGAATCTTCGCGAAATTTTCACAACTAATGGGGCGCTCCGCTCAGCTCCTACCCTGAAAGTCTCGGGGGGATTCGTCAAGCGGGGGCTGAGAAAAAAGGGGGGTCCCAAAACGCGTTTTCCCCATGCATTTTCCCATAGGACCTTTAGTCGAAGGTACAGCCCGAACGGCTGAACAGAATTACTTGAAATTTGGCAGAGAGGTAGTCCTCAGGTCAGGGATGTGCCTTTTGCATATATGGAGTCAATCTGTTAAAAGCACATACATATCTATAGCCGCACACCGTGCGCGCACCGTGCGCGCACAGTGCGCGCACCCTAACGTGCGCGAGCGTAATTCTGATTGGTGGTTACATGTCAGTCAACGTTCGAATCGGTCGAAATCAGGAAGTGTCGCCCGCCATTTTGTTTGTTTTCAGTGTGAGAGTGGAAAAGGAAGGTGGCGAACGTGAAAAGGGGGCAGTGTAGAGAGTTCCTGACCCCCTAGCCTTTGTCAGGGGGTCCCTGAAGGACCCCGAAGGCAGAAAAAAACATTTAAATATATATTTTTTTTTTTTAAATCGCGGGGGTGCGCACACCGTGCGCGCACGGTGAAAAACCATAAAAAAAATAATCATACATAACTTAGCATTTAAAAACTGTACAAATTCACTGAAAAAACCATAGGTTTCACACACGTTATAGTTAGGAATTAGCATTTAAAAAACCTTGCAAATTCACTTAACAAACCATAGGTTTCACACATGTTATAGTTAGGTGGATATTTCACTCGTAAAAAACCAATGAAATTCCACCGTTATAGTTAGTTCAGATAACTATAACTCGCGCGACCGCCACTCTATCACAAGGATGATGTCATCAGTGATGTCAAGAGTGATGCCACTGACCATGTCATGAGTGGTGTAATATGTGACGTCATGAGCAGAGGATTGCGGGCACGCGAGTTATAGTTATCTGAACTGACTATAACGGTGGAATTTCATTGTTTTTTTACGAGTGAAATATCCACCTAACTATAACATGTGTGAAACCTATGTTTTCTTAAGTGAATATATATATGTATATATATATATATATATATATATATATGTGGAGATACTCCTCCTACGGCTTAAGAAGCCCTGGGGACCACCACCTCCACGGGGCTACATATACATATAGTAGGGGGCGGCACAGGACACCCTTCCTGAGCTTAAGAAGCCCCGGGGACCTCCACTTCCCTGGGGCTATATATTATATATGAGGGTTGTGTGGACCCTCCTGGCCCATGGGACCACCCCCCAGGGCCAGATCCTGCTATCTCCTGAGGTGCCCAGCCTCGGGAGATAGCAGTTTGCTTTCACTTGGTGGGAGCTATGGCAGCTCCTGCCAAGCGAGAGAAAACACTAACTCTGCTCACAGCAAGCAGGACCTGTCAAACTGCTCCCGCTTGCTGGGAGTGCAGTATTCATCTGTTTCCCTGCCCGCTGCACATTTAGCAATGCCAGCTCCTGCAGGAGGCGTAGAGCCAAAAGGGATGGCGGAGCATTCAGGCTCGCCCTGTGGTCCCCATCAAAGCATACTTTGATGGGGACTTTGAAGTAGATGTGGCCGGGACCTGGGGGATGGGGTCCCCAGAACCGAAATACGCTTGGTGAGGTGGGCTATGTGGCCGCCCTCTCAGTATTTTTTATAGGTCCTGGATAGGTGTGGTCCCTGGGTCCACGCGGCCCCTTGCTTCTTTTTCAATTTAGGAGGTGGTTTTTCCAGGGCATGGTAAAGCCCCAGGAAGGAGGTCTGCATACCCCCTTCCATTGATAAAATAAAGCCCCGGCACGTGGTGGTCCCCGGGTCTCAATAAGCCCAATGGAAGGGGGTCCACATGGCCCCCCTCCAATATATTAAATATAGCCCCAGGGAAGTGGTGGTGCCCGGGCTAAAAAGACCCTAGGAAGCTTTTCTTTTTTTAAATGCCCACATGCCCCAGGGTCCTGACCGCCCAGGAGCTATAGTGTAAACAAGCGCAGAAGACCGTGCTTGTTTTTTCCTCAGTTTTGTCGCAAATTTGCGCATCCACCTGCGATTTTGCAGCAAAATTGAAGACATTTTTTTAAAACTCCTGGCGGGGTCCATGTGGGACCACACCACCAGACCTAGGGGGCCGTCTATTCCTATCCTGCCCTTTATTGTTTTTAAAAAAAAATTTTTTTGAGAAGATGTAGGAGGCCAGCTGCATGTTCCCCCTTTTTTTAGCACACACTCACTGACAAACCCACCCATGCACTCTGGCACCCACTCACACACACACTCACACAGAGACTCATAGACTCACTCACCCACTCACACATCCATTCAAGCACTCATGCACCCACTTAGATCTACTGAGACTCACAGACACAGTCAGAGACTCCCAGATCCACTCACTGACCTACTCAGACACTCATATACCCACTCACTCACCCTCTCAGACCCTTACGCACCCACTCACAGACCCACTAAAAACTCATGCACATTCTCACAGACCCACTCAGATGCTCATGGACCCACTCACAGATCCACTCAGACACTCATGTTCCCATTTACAGACATACTCACATACTCATGTACCCACTCACAGACCCACTCAGAGACTCACTCACCGACTGACCGACTCTGACACTCACTCACTCACTCACTCACTCCCCCACTCAGAGGCTTATCCACCCACTCACAGACACTCTCAGACACTCATGCACCCACTCAAAGACCCACTCATAGACTCAAGCACTGGCTCACAGCTCCACTCAGAGACTCATGCACCCACTCATGGACCCTCTCAGACACTCAGGCACCCAGTCAAGACCCACTCAGACACTCACGCACCCACTCACAGACCCACTCACACACCCACTCACAGATCCACACAGGCACTCACACAGCCATGTAGACACCCATAAAGTCATTCGCACACCCACTCACAGACCCATACAGTCACTCACACACACCACCACCCACAAAACCACTCATACACCCACTCAGAGACCTATACAGCCACTCACACACCCACTCTCAAAGGTTACAGTTTACAGTTAAGAAATACAAATTTAAATAATGTTGAAATTCCCTGAACAAACCAAAGGTTACAGGGACGCTATAGTTAGGAAATGGAAATTAAAAAAAACATAGAAATTCACTGAAAAAGGTTGCAGGGATGTTATAGTTAGGAAGTAGAATTACATTTTTTTTAGAAATTCACTGGAAAAAACAAAGGTTACAGGAACGTTATAGTTAAGTTCAGATTTCACTCGTTCAAAACCAGTGAAATTTAGCAGTTATAGTTACCAGAGCTAACTATAACTTATGCCCCTGCAGTGCAGTGCTTATAACCTCACATATTACATAACTCATGCCATGGCCAGTTTCATCACTGATGACATCACTCATGATATCTCAAATGACATCACTGATGACATCACAGATTACATCATCCACAGACCCACTTACACACCCACTCACACCCCCACACAACCTCTCACACATCCACTCACACACCCATAGAACCACCCAAACACCCACTTACTCATCCACAGAGCCACTCAAACACAGCCACTGCTACAGCCATTCACTTACCCATACACCTACTTACACAGCCACCCACCCAGTCACTCACACAGCTACTCACTCTTCCATATAGCCATTCACATACCCAGTCACTCACTAATATAACGACTCACACACCCAGTCACTCACCCATACAGTCTCTCAACAGAGCCACTCATACACCCACACAAACACTTACTTACATTCACCAATCCATACAAGCACTCACACACGGATGCACACAGTCACACAGCCACTTACATAATGTATGTTACAATTAGTCTCACTCATTAGTAGTACACAAAGGGCCATATTTACAAGGAAGTAACTCTGTGCGGTGCTGCAAGCCATTTGGCTGTGTCGCGCTGTGTTACTTCTAAATCAAAAGGATGCGTCATATTTACAGTATGATATATCCCTGAGCTCGCCCCTGTGCTGGCGCTGTCAAGCCAGACCATTAAAAATCTGTTACTGTAAACTCCCACCCACCCATCAGCCCCCTCCACTAAAAGAAAAAGAAAACAAAAACAAACCAAAAGCTTCTAAGTTTGCCGCCAATGTCCTGGAGATTTTCCACAACCTGTAACAACTGTACAGGACTGGATGCCTTAGCTAGTAACTCTGTCTGTGAAGGTGTTTACAGCTCATCTTTTGTGCCACCATGTGATATTGGCTGTTTGCTGTAAGACCGCATGAAGGGGGGCAATATCGTGAATTGTTCGGTGGCACCATGTGAGTTGGCTGGTCTGTGGTGTACTAGCCAGGGCTCGCCAGAGATCTCTCACAGGGAAAGGCCAGGAAGGGTTCCACAGCAGTATGAGTAAAAAAAAAAGCGCCAGGATACCCCTGTTGGGGGTGGCAGTGCGCTATACAAGTACATACACACATTTACATTTACATAGAGTGAGCACTGTGTGATCCAGTTCAGGGCTGGCCTGGCCCCAAATGCCCCACCCAATTTATGAAACTGACCTTGGCAAGAGAAGGAATACTTCTGAAACACATATAAACTTGTCCCTCCCAAAAGAATGATGGTAAACAGAACAAAAGAGTTCGACATTTCCTGAGGCTGGAGTGTCAGAGCTGCAGCCAGCACACATGCATGCCCAAGCAGATAACGTTGAAAGGAAAATGAGCTGCCTGCGAAGGGAAGGCGAGAAGCTCCCTTCACTACAGAAGTAGTCACAGGGAGGTTTGCAACGTGTTCACTGTAACTCGGTTTGAAGTGCCACTTGGTTCACTTGTGGACGTACAGAAACCCCTTTTCAAAGATGGCGGAAAGGTGCGTGCCCAGAGTTTCTGCTCTGTGATATCTTGTGCACTGTTGCTTGCTCTTGTCAATGGCTCAGGAGCAGCTAAGATCCTCGTGGTCCCAGTGGACGGCAGCCATTGGGTAAACATGAAGATTCTCATCTTGGAGTTGATAGCCAGTGGACACAAGTGTACCGTGCTGAGATCCTTCAATGCCATATCCATAGAAGAGGCATCAGATTCCTTTCATATTGAAACAATTCAGCTGCAGGACGAACACATGCTCAGCAGAGAACCAAAGGAGAAATATTTCCTTGACTGTGTTCAATCACGCCTTTTCCAAAGTTGCATCATCGCTTTACGTTGCTTGGGAATATTTGGAAGCACAAAAGGAAGTCACTAAAATAACTGCAGTAGGTTTGCAAAATATGCTTGGAAATAAGAATCTGATGGATCGTCTCAAAGATGCACTACAAGCTTGTGCTAGCCGATCCGCACAATGCAGGTAGGTTTATGCTGGCGTATCACCTTAAGATCCCAGTGGTATTATTTGGACCCTAACGTGCGCGAGCGTAATTCTGATTGATGGTTACATGTCAGTCAACGTTCGAATCGGTCGAAATCAGGAAGTGTCGGCCGCCATTTTGTTTGTTTTCAGTGCGAGAGTGGAAAAGGAAGGTGGCGAACGTGAAAAGGGGGCAGGGTAGAGAGTTCCTGACCCCCTAGCCTTTGTCAGGGGGTCCCTAAAGGACCCCAAAAGCAGAAAAAAACATTTAATTTTTTTTTTTTTTTAAATCGCGGGGGTGCGCCCACGGTGAAAAACCATAAAAAAAATAATACATACATAACTTAGCATTTAAAAACCGTACAAATTCACTGAAAAAACCATAGGTTTCACACACGTTATAGTTAGGAATTAGCATTTAAAAAAACTTGCAAATTCACTTAAAAAACCATAGGTTTCACACATGTTATAGTTAGGTGGATATTTCACTCGTAAAAAACCAATGAAATTCCACCGTTATAGTTAGTTCAGATAACTATAACTCGCGCGACCGCCACTCTATCACAAGGATGATGTCATCAGTGATGTCAAGAGTGATGCCACTGACCATGTCATGAGTGGTGTAATATGTGACGTCATGAGCAGAGGATTGCGGGCACGCGAGTTATAGTTATCTGAACTGACTATAACGGTGGAATTTCATTGTTTTTTTACGAGTGAAATATCCACCTAACTATAACATGTGTGAAACCTATGTTTTTTTAAGTGAATATATATATATATATATATATGTGGAGATACTCCTCCTACGGCTTAAGAAGCCCTGGGGACCACTACCTCCACGGGGCTACATATACATATAGTAGGGGGCGGCACAGGACACCCCTCCTGAGCCTAAGAAGCCCCGGGGACCTCCATTTCCCTTGGGCTATATATTATATATGAGGGTTGTGTGGACCCTCCTGGCCCCTGGGACCACCCCCCAGGGCCAGATCCTGCTATCTCCTGAGGTGCCCAGCCTCGGGAGATAGCAGTTTGCTTTCACTTGGTGGGAGCTATGGCAGCTCCTGCCAAGCGAGAGAAAACACTAACTCTGCTCACAGCAAGCAGGACCTGTCAAACTGCTCCCGCTTGCTGGGAGTGCAGTATTCATCTGTTTCCCTGCCCGCTGCACATTTAGCAATGCCAGCTCCTGCAGGAGGCGTAGAGCCAAAAGGGATGGCGGAGCAGTCAGGCTCGCCCTGTGGTCCCCATCAAAGCATACTTTGATGGGGACTTTGAAGTAGATGTGGCCGGGCCCTGGGGGATGGGGTCCCCGGAACCGAAATACGCTTGGTGAGGTGGGCTATGTGGCCGCCCTCTCAGTATTTTTTTATAGGTCCTGGATAGGTGTGGTCCCTGGGTCCACGCGGCCCCTTGCTTCTTTTTCAATTTAGGAGGTGGTTTTTCCAGGGCATGGGAAAGCCCCAGGAAGGAGGTCCGCATACCCCCCTCCATTGATAAAATAAAGCCCCGGGACGTGGTGGACCCCGGGTCTCAATAAGCCCAATGGAAGGGGGTCCACATGGCCCCCTTCCAATATATTAAATATAGCCCCAGGGAAGTGGTGGTGCCCGGGCTAAAAAGACCCTAGGAAGCTTTTCTTTTTTTAAATGCCCACATGCCCCAGGGTCCTGACCGCCCAGGAGCTATAGTGTAAACAAGCGCAGAAGACCGTGCTTGTTTTTTCCTCAGTTTTGTCGCAAATTTGCGCATCCACCTGCGATTTTGCAGCAAAATTGAAGACATTTTTTTAAAACTCCTGGCGGGGTCCATGTGGGACCACACCACCAGACCTAGGGGGGGCGTCTATTCCTACCCTGCCCTTTATTGTCTTTTTTTTAAATGTTTTTTTGAGAAGATCTAGGAGGGCAGCTGCATGTTCCCCTTTTTTTAGCACACACTCACTGACAAACCCACCCATGCACTCTGGCACCCACTCACACACACACTCACACAGAGACTCATACACTCACTCACCCACTCACACATCCATTCAAGCACTCATGCACCCACTTAGATCTACTGAGACTCACAGACACAGTCAGAGACTCCCAGATCCACTCACAGACCTACTCAGACACTTATATACCCACTCACTCACCCACTCAGACCCTTACGCACCCACTCACAGACCCACTAAAAAACTCATGCACATTCTCACAGACCCACTCAGATGCTCATGGACCCACTCACAGATCCACTCAGACACTCATGTTCCCATTTACAGACACACTCACATACTCATGTACCCACTCACAGACCCACTCAGAGACTCACTCACCGACTGACCGACTCTGACACTCACTCACTCACTCACTCCCCAACTCAGAGGCTTATCCACCCACTCACAGACACTCTCAGACACTCATGCACCCACTCACAGACCCACTCAGAGACTCACTCACCGACTGACCGACTCTGACACTCACTCACTCACTCACTCCCCAACTCAGAGGCTTATCCACCCACTCACAGACACTCTCAGACACTCATGCACCCACTCAAAGACCCACTCATAGACTCAAGCACTGGCTCACAGCTCCACTCAGAGACTCATACACCCACTCACGGACCCTCTCAGACACTCAGGCACCCAGTCAAGACCCACTCAGACACTCACACACCCACTCACACACCCACTCACAGATCCACACAGGCACTCACACAGCCATGTAGACACCCATAAAGTCATTCACACACCCACTCACAGACCCATACAGTCACTCACACACACCACCACCCACAAAACCACTCATACACCCACTCAGAGACCTATACAGCCACTCACACACCCACTCTCAAAGGTTACAGGTTACAGTTAAGAAATTCAAATTTAAATAATGTTGCAATTCCCTGAACAAACCAAAGGTTACAGGGACGCTATAGTTAGGAAATAGAAATTTAAAAAACCATAGAAGTTCACTGAAAAAATAAAGGTTGCAGGGATGTTATAGTTAGGAAGTAGAATTACATTTTTTTTAAAAATCACTGGAAAAAAGAAAGGTTACAGGGACGTTATAGTTAAGTTCAGATTTCACTCGTTCAAAACTAGTGAAATTTAGCAGTTATAGTTACCAGAGCTAACTATAACTTATGCCCCCGCAGTGCACTGCTTATAACCTCACATATTACATAACTCGTGCCATGGCCAGTTTCATCACTGATGACATCACTCATGATATCTCAAATGACATCACTGATGACATCACAGATTACATCATCCACAGACCCACTCACACACCCACTCACACCCCCACACAACCTCTCACACACCCACTCACACACCCATAGAACCACCCAAACACCCACTTACTCATCCACAGAGCCACTCAAACACAGCCACTCCTACAGCCATTCACTTACCCATACACCTACTTACACAGCCACTCACCCAGTCACTCACACAGCTACTCACTCTTCCATATAGCCATTCACACACCCAGTCACTCACTAATATAACGACTCACACACCCAGTCACTCACCCATACAGTCTCTCAACAGAGCCACTCATACACCCACACAAACACTTACTTACATTCACCAATCCATACAAGCACTCACACACGGATGCACACAGTCACACAGCCACTTACATAATGTATGTTACAATTAGTCTCACTCATTAGTAGTACACAAAGGGCCCTATTTAAAAGGAAGTAACTCAGTGCGGTGCTGCAAGCCATTTGGCTGTGTCGCGCTGTGTTACTTCTAAATCAAAGGGATGCGTCATATTTACAGTATGATGTATCGCTGAGCTCGCCCCTGTGCTGGCGCTGTCAAGCCAGACCATTAAAAATCTGTTACTGTAAACTCCCACCCACCCATCAGCCCCCTCCACTAAAAGAAAAAGAAAACAAAAACAAACCAAAAGCTTCTAAGTTTGCCGCCAATGTCCTGGAGATTTTCCACAACCCGTAACAACTGTACAGGACTGGATGCCTTAGCTAGTAACTCTGTCTGTGAAGGTGTTTACAGCTCATCTTTTGTGCCACCATGTGATATTGGCTGTTTGCTGTAAGACCGCATGAAGGGGGGCAATATCGTGAATTGTTCGGTGGCACCATGTGAGTTGGCTGATCTGTGGTGTACTAGCCAGGGCTCGCCAGAGATCTCTCACAGGGAAAGGCCAGGAAGGGTTCCACAGCGGTGTGAGTACAAGAAAAATGCCAGGATACCCCTGTTGGGGGTGGCAGTGCGCTATACAAGTACATACACACATTTACATTTACATAGAGTGAGCACTGTGTGATCCAGTTCAGGGCTGGCCTGGCCCCAAATGCCCCACCCAATTTATGAAACTGACCTTGGCAAGAGAAGGAATACTTCTGAAACACATATAAACTTGTCCCTCCCAAAAGAATGATGGTAAACAGAACAAAAGAGTTCGACATTTCCTGAGGCTGGAGTGTCAGAGCTGCAGCCAGCACACATGCATGCCCAAGCAGATAACGTTGAAAGGAATATGAGCTGCCTGCGGAGGGAAGGCGAGAAGCTCCCTTCACTACAGAAGCAGTCACAGGGAGGTTTGCAACGTGTTCACTGTAACTCGGTTTGAAGTGCCACTTGGTTCACTTGTGGACGTACAGAAACCCCTTTTCAAAGATGGCGGAAAGGTGCGTGCCCAGAGTTTCTGCTCTGTGATATCTTGTGCACTGTTGCTTGCTCTTGTCAATGGCTCAGGAGCAGCTAAGATCCTCGTGGTCCCAGTGGACGGCAGCCATTGGGTAAACATGAAGATTCTCATCTTGGAGTTGATAGCCAGTGGACACAAGTGTACCGTGCTGAGATCCTTCAATGCCATATCTATAGAAGAGGCATCAGATTCCTTTCATATTGAAACAATTCAGCTGCAGGATGAACACATGCTCAGCAGAGAACCAAAGGAGAAATATTTCCTTGACTGTGTTCAATCACGCCTTTTCCAAAGTTGCATCATCGCTTTACGTTGCTTGGGAATATTTGGAAGCACAAAAGTAAGTCACTAAAATAACTGCAGTAGGTTTGCAAAATATGCTTGGAAATAAGAATCTGATGGATCGTCTCAAAGATGCGCTACAAGCTTGTGCTAGCCGATCCGCACAATGCAGGTAGGTTTATGCTGGCGTATCACCTTAAGATCCCAGTGGTATTATTTGGACCCTAACATGCGCGAGCGTAATTCTGATTGATGGTTACATGTCAGTCAACGTTCGAATCGGTCGAAATCAGGAAGTGTAGGCCGCCATTTTGTTTGTTTTCAGTGCGAGAGTGGAAAAGGAAGGTGGCGAACGTGAAAAGGGGGCAGGGTAGAGAGTTCCTGACCCCCTAGCCTTTGTCCGGGGGTCCCTAAAGGACCCCGAAAGCAGAAAAAAACATTTAAATCTTTTTGTTTTTAAATCGCGGGGGTGCGCCTACGGTGAAAAACCATAAAAAAAATAATACATACATAACTTAGCATTTAAAAACCGTACAAATTCACTGAAAAAACCATAGGTTTCACACACGTTATAGTTAGGAATTAGCATTTAAAAAACCTTGCAAATTCACTTAAAAAACCATAGGTTTCACACATGTTATAGTTAGGTGGATATTTCACTCGTAAAAAACCAATGAAATTCCACCGTTATAGTTAGTTCAGATAACTATAACTCGCGCGACCGCCACTCTATCACAAGGATGATGTCATCAGTGATGTCAAGAGTGATGCCACTGACCATGTCATGAGTGGTGTAATATGTGACGTCATGAGCAGAGGATTGCGGGCACGCGAGTTATAGTTATCTGAACTAACTATAACGGTGGAATTTCATTGTTTTTTTACGAGTGAAATATCCACCTAACTATAACATGTGTGAAACCTATGTTTTTTTAAGTGAATATATATATATATATGTATATATATATATATATGTGGAGATACTCCTCCTACGGCTTAAGAAGCCCTGGGGACCACTACCTCCACGGGGCTACATATACATATAGTAGGGGGCGGCACAGGACACCCCTCCTGAGCCTAAGAAGCCCCGGGGACCTCCATTTCCCTAGGGCTATATATTATATATGAGGGTTGTGTGGACCCTCCTAGCCCCTGGGACCACCCCCCAGGGCCAGATCCTGCTATCTCCTGAGGTGCCCAGCCTCGGGAGATAGCAGTTTGCTTTCACTTGGTGGGAGCTATGGCAGCTCCTGCCAAGCGAGAGAAAACACTAACTCTGCTCACAGCAAGCAGGACCTGTCAAACTGCTCCCGCTTGCTGGGAGTGCAGTATTCATCTGTTTCCCTGCCCGCTGCACATTTAGCAATGCCAGCTCCTGCAGGAGGCGTAGAGCCAAAAGGGATGGCGGAGCATTCAGGCTCGCCCTGTGGTCCCCATCAAAGCATACTTTGATGGGGACTTTGAAGTAGATGTGGCCGGGCCCTGGGGGATGGGGTCCCCGGAACCGAAATACGCTTGGTGAGGTGGGCTATGTGGCCGCCCTCTCAGTTTTTTTTTATAGGCCCTGGATAGGTGTGGTCCCTGGGTCCACGCAGCCCCTTGCTTCTTTTTCAATTTAGGAGGTGGTTTTTCCAGGGCATGGGAAAGCCCCAGGAAGGAGGTCCGCATACCCCGCTCCATTGATAAAATAAAGCCCCGGGACGTGGTGGTCCCTGGGTCTCAATAAGCCCAATGGAAGGGGGTCCACATGGCCCCCTTCCAATATATTAAATATAGCCCCAGGGAAGTGGTGGTGCCCGGGCTAAAAAGACCCTAGGAAGCTTTTCTTTTTTTAAATGCCCACATGCCCCAGGGTCCTGACCGCCCAGGAGCTATAGTGTAAACAAGCGCAGAAGACCGTGCTTGTTTTTTCCTCAGTTTTGTCGCAAATTTGTGCATCCACCTGCGATTTTGCAGCAAAATTGAAGACATTTTTTTAAAACTCCTGGCGGGGTCCATGTGGGACCACACCACCAAACCTAGGGGGGGCGTCTATTCCTACCCTGCCCTTTATTGTCTTTTTTTAAAATGTTTTTTTGAGAAGATCTAGGAGGGCAGCTGCATGTTCCCCTTTTTTTAGCACACACTCACTGACAAACCCACCCATGCACTCTGGCACCCACTCACACACACACTCACACAGAGACTCATACACTCACTCACCCACTCACACATCCATTCAAGCACTCATGCACCCACTTAGATCTACTGAGACTCACAGACACAGTCAGTGACTCCCAGATCCACTCACAGACCTACTCAGACACTTATATACCCACTCACTCACCCACTCAGACCCTTACGCACCCACTCACAGACCCACTAAAAACTCATGCGCATTCTCACAGACCCACTCAGATGCTCATGGACCCACTCACAGATCCACTCAGACACTCATGTTCCCATTTACAGACACACTCACATACTCATGTACCCACTCACAGACCCACTCAGAGACTCACTCACCGACTGACCGACTCTGACACTCACTCACTCACTCACTCCCCAACTCAGAGGCTTATCCACTCACTCACAGACACTCTCGGACACTCATGCACCCACTCAAAGACCCACTCATAGA